>NC_139918.1:29641855-29961855 GCF_963514095.1 Eutrigla gurnardus | reverse complement strand
AAGTGTCCTTTTTTGAAATGCATTGATGACAAAATCTGAAAATGTCTCCAAAGGCCGACAAAGGTTTTCATAGAGCTGCTTCAGTCGAATCCAAACCGAATTTTTGATAATATCCCCTCAAACTAAACTCATAGTCAGACAAAATTTTCAGTTTGTAAAACCAATTTCATGAGCAAATCCAATCCAATCATGCTGTATTAAAGAAGTCTTGAAGACCGTAAACTCATGTTTACAACGTAAACCTTTTCTCATAGACTTCTATACAATCAGAGTGGAGTCTCCCTCTGATGGTCAGTAGAGAGAATGCAAGTTTAAGGAACTTCCACATTGGCTTCACTTTTGATAAAAAAATAAACACAAATATTTAATTTATTTGGTATTGACTATACTTGGATGGTGGCAGTTTTGATACTTGTACCTTGTATAATTTGTTCCTAACAGATATTGTTTAAATGATTAGCTGATTAATTGATAAATCCATCAACAAACAATTTAATAATTGATCAATCATCTTATTAATTCTTCAAAAATTGTTTGCTGCTCCGTAATTATTTGCTATATATTTATGTGTTGTGTATCATTGCATATTGATTATCTTTGGGTTTTGGTGATCATAGTAATAAATGAAAAAAAAAACTGAAATATATTTACAGCCCCTGATGTTGGTACCTTGTGCCTTAATTTTTGCCATACAGCAATAAATTCATAAGATGCCAATAAAAAAACAGCGCAAAGACATGAACCAATGACATGAACAAAGGGTCAAAACAAAAAGGAAAATCAATAGTGTTGCCGTAATTTGCACACAGTCAGAAAAAAAGTTTCTAGGAAGCTTCTATGAAATGTGTAAAAAAAAAAAAAAAGTGTGTGAATGTTTGAGCCGCAGGCGAATCATCTTTTCACCCCAGGGCTCTGATAGCAAAGACCCGTGAAGTCGCCTTTGCTGCCGGGGCCTGCAGGCTATGAAAAATATTCACTCAGATGTGAAAACTTTGTAGCACTTAAATAGACAAAGGCAAGCAATAATAATATGATTAATTATATAATTGTTGTTGTTAACTGGAACAAACCTGTTTCCTTTTCTGCCCCCGGCTGCCATTGAAGAAGTTTGAATAACAACAGTCTCTCCAGCGCGATCCTCGAAAACTGAACATCTCAAGGGAACATTGAAGGTTACAGAAATAGGAACACGTTATTCAAAATCAGAAATATAACATAGCCGCAACAAATTGGCCTTGAGGCTGGATAAACAGCAACCACTATCCTTCTTCATTGTGTATCTGTTGTGTATCATCATAAAAAAAGAAGCAATTGTTTGGAGGAAAACGATGCTTTCCCCCTCGAGGAACATTACGTGTACAAATACAACAATCAGCCGGGCAGAGTAATGTAATCCACCTCTCTGGGTTCCTCCCACCACGATACAAGTGTGCTTCTATCACACTGAATACTCTAAATGCACTGAAGCCATTTCTTCTAATTACACCACAAATAGAACATGATGGCGCACCTGCTTTTCTCTCTTTATTCCCTCTCCCTTCCTCTGAAGGCAGCGGTCCATTACATGCTAAAGGGCCCAGAATAAATTGACAAAATAATCTTTCATCTCAATGTATCCGTATATGTATTTGTATATACATATAAACCAACTCCTGTTTACAATGTTTAAGGCCTGAGTCTTTTTTTTTAACATGCATTTTTTTTCATCCGTCATCTGATTAAATTCGTTACCCACAGAAACCTTGCACAATGAGTCCGATGCATTTTTATGTTCGTTGAGAAAATTTGCAAAATGAAAATAAATGGTGTAATGTGACAATTTTGGACAAAAAAAAAAAAATGGGCTCAGTGTGCAAAGGCCTTATGGGAGAATAAATGAAAAGAAGTAATGTCATTTTCTCATAGACTTCTATACTAATTGGATTTATTTTTGCAACCAGAGGAGTCGCCCCCTGATGGCCAGCAGAGAGAATGAAAGTGTTAGGCACTTCGGCCTTGGCTTCACTTTTTAGAACTGAGGTTTCCACCTGGTGAAAGCCCCGTTGCAGGCTGTAAAATATGCCAACTGACTGTTTTTGCTGAAAAGAGAAAACAGGAGGTGTAATCTACAGAGATCTTACTGTCGCACTGAAATCATTCAGTTTAATTTCACTTGCACTTGAAAACAAATTAGTGGATAAAATGTTTATGCAACATGCATGGCGTGGAACAGTTAGAAAACTATCATGACAGATGTCTGAGCTGTTTCCTTTTGTTAATCTTCTCTTGTCAGCTCAGCGGTGAATTTGTTGATTTCAAATCCACTCTGGAGCTAAATGTGATTTAACCGTGTGCAACACCGTCTTGCACTGTGTTCTCTTCACTGCCCCCCACCCCCTGTCGCCTCCAGCACCAAACTCTGGCTTCCTCAATGTCACGGCGGCGAGGCAAAGACAATTAAGGTGTATAAATATGTAAATATGGTCACGGCAGCTCAGCAGGAGGAACGGCGTAATGACATTTTCTGCCCTCGTTTGGCTATTCCCCAAGACACCTCCAAATTAGAAACCTTAATGACAACCAATAACGCACAGATGGTCAAACTCTGGGGGCACGCGGCCCTTCTGATGCTGCCCGGGCTCCTTGTGGCATCGCTCTGCGTGCCAACATCAACAACACACACACACACACACACACACACACAAGCAAATGGGATGAACACATGCAAACAGGCGAGCAAGCACTACAGCATGCAGAGAAACAGGCATGATGCAGAACACACACAGCGGGCACACACACACACACACACACACCCCGACACACACACACACATGTATCACCTAGCCAGATGCCACCCGTGCCCATGGGGGTGATCATGGTCGTGACTAGAAGGTCAGGTCTTGGCAGGCCGTTTAAGGCCATCCAGGACTCTGCTTCAGTGTGGTTTTCTTTTGCATGTGTGTGTGTGTGTGTGTGTGTGTGTGTGTGTGAGTGTGTGTGTGCAGAGGTTATTGTTTGGTGTCTCAGGTAATATGTCCAGCGAGGCTATGTGGCAGATGTCGACCATCCGTCTTGCAGAGCTGACATATAGAAACACTCCCCGTGGTCACATCTCAGGAGAGAGGGAGAGAGGGTGAATGCAAAAGGTGTGTGTGTGTGTATGTGTGTGTGTGTGTGTGTGTGTGTGTGTGTGTGTGTGTGTGTGTGTGTGTGTGTGTGTGTGTGTGTGAAACCCACACAAAGAAGATGCTTTGGCTGGTTTCCTACAGTAATTAGTTAAACTCAGCTATTTGTTCTTCCTGCCTCTATTAGACGAGAAAATGTTTCTTCTGGGAGTAAGCAAGTTTTTACAGAGGGCAACGCAGGGCGAAGGAAGTAGAACGATTTGTGAGTGTTGCCAGACTCGACTTGTGGAAGTCTAAACTAGAGCTTAATAAATCAGCTCATAGATAATGTATATCTGCAATCCTGACGTTTAAGAGTGGTTGTTGTTTGGCCTTTCAGGGGTTAGCACCGAGACACTTCAGATTTGAATAGGGCATCTTCGATGGTGATTTATTCACACACACGATGGAGAATGATTGAAAAAACAAGTTATTTTCACATTTTCTGGAACAGTATTATTGATAGTCTGACATTTAAACCAAAAATCAGGCTTATATATCAAGATTGTATATCTCAAATTATTCAGTGTCCCTATAAAAATGGAATGATCTCTTTTTTCTTAAGGTTATAACTAATTTAATTTTCACAATGTTGCAGATTCAAATGTTTAATTTATTCAGTCCTCACTGGTGGCCAGCAAAACCACGTTTTTAAAGTTGCTTTTAAGACGCCCTTTAAATTAAGTGATTTGTGTTATCCAGAAACAACGCATGCTTTGGACTCAAGATTACCTGTCCTTCCATTACAGCTGAAGTGAAACAACAGACACACCCGACTGCAGGGATGAAAAGAAGCCAGCGATCACCAGTCAACACGCAGGAGGTCGACTCTCCAGGAGCCTCCTTTCCTTTCCTCGCACTTCGTTTATTTTTTTCATTTTTTCAAATTGCGGCACAAAGCGTGAGCTCGAGTGCATCTCAGACCTCATTAGCATGTTTACTGTTTGCTGGAGACTGAGGGAGAGATAAAAGAGACTCCACCGCTGGTACCCGTCCACCCCTCCCCCACACACAAAAACTGCTCATGCACGACGGTGATATCGCATCACTCTGGGCGAGGAAGCCTCATTATACGCATGCTGATAAATTATCAATGGGCTTCACAAACGATACATCACGGGAACTTGTTTCAAAATGTATCGGCTGTGCTGAGCATTGTTATCACTGCTGCTCATTACTACCTGAGCAACAAGGTGCGATTCCAATAAGAAGTCGCAAACAAATACTCGTCCATGGCTGAAACAATGGGGGGTAAGCAACTAAACTATGGACTGTAGATAAACCTAAAGATTACAAAACACATTTTAATTGGCCTGTTAGATCAAAGCTTTCTAACAAATACAAGAGAGCAGGATTACCAACCGGATATTTACAGTCCGTGGTTTTCCGGTTGAAAACCAAATTAGCGCCGTGCAGTGAGACGGCCGCGTAACTCTCGACTCTTTTGTCATTCATCCTGATGGAAGTCCGTCTCTTTTAATATCTAAATCCCCTTTATTAAGTGGAACCGTGGGAGTCATGCATCTTGTTTGGCAAATGAAAAATAAATTTGTTAAAGCTTAGGAAGCTGGAAGACCTTGTCGGTGTTATAATTTTAGTCTCGAGGATTCCAGTAATTCACGGAAAAAAGCCCATAAATGTATTCAGATATGTGGGAGACGGCAGCGTGAGGATGTTTGCAGTTCAGAAGGCAGTTCTGCTGAATCTCAAAGAAACTGTCATTAGCTCAATGTTTTCACAAAAAAAAAAGTAAGCTTGTTATCTCGGGCTATGTGTGGAGGTGGCTAAGTCTCTTGTTGCCACAGCAACAAAAGCCAAAAGCAGACAAAAGGTCAAGAAAAGCTGTCTAAATAGGATGTAACGGTATGTGTAGTCAAACTGGACAGGAAGACAAATATCGATTTCTTCTCTTATAACCAAAGCAGCAGCTGCTTGAGTCGGGAACCGCTGTGTTGATTTAACGCACATGACGGCGCTGCAGTCTCAGTTCACGATGCATTCAGTGTTTTCAGCTTTAAACATCCCTCTTACAGTCCTGGTGGTAACGGGAAAAGCACAATAGCCCAAATGTCTCTGGTTACTTCCTCCAGCTCCTCCTGAGGCATCCCTTAGGGTGTGTTCTAGTCCTGAACCAGGGTCTTTATTTCATAGGTTTGGTCCAGAGTCCCTTTTGGACTCTCTTATCAATATCAATGTCCAACATAAAGTTTTTGGGTCAACGTCGACAACAAAACTACTTTTCGGCGTTAGGCATCGGAAAAGATGGTGGTTTGGGTTCAAATATTTGTTACGTAAAAGAAGTATGTTGGTCACATGACAAAACTACATCAAAATAAGTCAATGTTTCTCACACAGAACATACACAGGGTCACCTGGGTGAAAGTCTGGAGTTCTTTTTGACCCAATTGTTCACCGTACCCGCTTTGCCACAAACTTGCTCGCTCTTCATAGTACGTTGGTTGATAATAATGATGGGAGGGGTCTAGATCCAGGTCCTGCTGCAGGAAAGATGGAAGGTCGTGCTGCCTTTCCTGATCAGATTGATCGTCTCCACCGACACTAAAGGAATGTTTTGTGATCTGAACTCCCAGTAAGAGCCTGTTCACCCTGGGAGTTCAGAGTCATTTTGCTTGCCAATACTCACCATCACATTCACCTTCTGTTGCTACCCAAAGCCCTTGACCACAGGTGAGGTTTTGAAATGGATAATACCAAGAGCTCCGCTGTCCCACTTGGCTCCCTCCTCAAGGCAAGGCAAGGCAATTTTATTTGTGTAGCACCTTTCAACAACGAGGCAAAAAAAAAACATCCTCACACAACAATCTTCCAGTCAAAACCAGCATTTAAAAACAGCAACAGATGAGAGAAGAGAATTTGTTCAAAGTTCAACTTTGGTTACTGACTGAGCAAAAGCAAAGCTGTTTTTATTACACTGACCTCGAACAGAAAAGAGAGCCAGAGAGTCTGAGATGGAGAGGAGGCTTTTTGGAGCTTATTAGCTGTGCTGCACCATCAACCTTTATTCCAGCCACTCTGTCTGAGTGTAAATTGCTCTATAAAAGAGGAATGGTTGGCCGACACTTATGAGACAGGCGTCGGTGACACATCTCTTGAATAAACCGTGTGAACTTGTTGTTCTGTTGGCTAATGACCCACGGCACTACGTCAAAAATATATATAATGTGGCAGTGCTAAAATCTGCAGTTCCTTAAACGACCACCAGTTCCTTAAACACATTTGGTACAAATATCCCTGATCATGACACCTATACGTGGGATGAATATTAATACAACCCACCCATTTTAAATTATATTAACTAAGGATGTGGCAGCTTTGAGTGACAGGTGGGTGCCATCTCAGGTTAGTAAAGGCTTCACCCGGGGGCTGTAAAGCTGGCAGCCTGAGCCTTTCCAACCTAAAATGGGCCGGGCCAGCTCAGGGGAGAGGTTGAATCCTGGTCAGGCTGCTGTTGAGAAGTGTAGAAATATTTTCGGTTCATTATGAAACTGCGCCTTAATCCTCCTTTTCATTGTGTCACTCCTTTTTTCCGCACCGTCATTATTGTAAAAGGAACTGAGACGGAAAGGGCTGTCAGAATCCTTCTGCCTCTGAGCAGCAACGGAGGTCGTCAGGGAGGGGGAACGAGGAGAGACGACCTCTGTGAATGGAGAGAGCCGGAACAGAAGGTGACGTTTCGAAGACGTGATACGAAGCTGGGCTGCTTTCGTAAAAAGGAGACGCCGTTGGTGCGATCGCGGCGTATCGAGGGCTCTCTCTGTCTCTGCTTTAGACATCGTCGCTATTTGACTTCACTCCTGTTGTGAGTGACACTTCAAGAAGGAGGAAGGCAGGAGTGGAGATATGAGGTTTTGCTGAAAGTTTGAGCATCAAATAGAGTTACTTGGAGTTAAATGGAGTTAGCCACTAATACTTTTTTCCCTGCAGGTATAGAATTCTGCTGGAATTGAGCTCCCTGCTCATGTCTCCATCAAAGTCTGGTTCCGCTGGGATGAACACCAGCATAGGGACCTGGGAGCATCGCTGCCGCCACTGGCCCCAAACGTGGATGCATAAGTCAAAGATGGCGGTTGTCCCTGGAGGTGATCTATGTTGCTTGACAGAGGAGCCGAAGGTCTAATTTTAGCCATGGCAGGGGACCTGACCGTGGCAGACGTCTGGAATGGTTTGCAGCCTTGTTGTTTCCTGATCCTGAGAGTTCGGCCGGAGCATGAAATGACTTCTTTGTTCTCTGCTGAATTGTGAAACCTCCGACGTGCGAGAGCCTCCCGCCTCTTTCCTCGTATCTGGAATCTTTTTACACGTTTGGAGCCTTGAAGCTCGCGTCATCTTCATTTATCTTTTTGAACAGCTTTGTTTGCCGGGCTCGAGGCATCTCTCTCACAGTTATGTCTCTCTAATGATAAAATCTTTACATGTTACACATCCTCCTCTCAAGTGCTGGATTAGCTCCCTTGAAGTGACCTTTTTCTCATCTCCGCCAGATGTTTGAAGAAAGAGACGCTCAAGTGGATGCATTCGTCTTGTTCTGTGGAGGTCGCATCGTTATCGGTCATGGTGAACATACACTCGTCACGCCTTCATGTGCAAACCGCTGATTCAGCTGACTGCAGTCAGGATAAACAAGGATTTAGGAAAGGATTTAGGAGGACAATTTAAGAGCAATCTAGACTCAAATAGACAAAGAAGTGAAGAAATGTGTATTTTGATTGTTTTCTTCCTACTAGGCTGCAAGAAGACATATGGAGGCAAAATAGACCAAAATCTCAAAATTTAAAGATAATTTTCGACTTAATGACAAGGAGTAAAGCTTCAGAAATCCAAGAAAAATGCTGATGAAATTGTCTTTATATTCCGATCGCCCCAAAACTCAGTCAATGAGGCTCTGCCGACATGTTTCAACAATGTTTTATAACCGAGCCCAGTGATCTGGCTTTAATCCAACCTGCAAATTAAATATGAATCTGCTAGCGATACCCTAGTGGGTATTAGCTGCACCATGCATGGGGGCCACTGTCAACCAGACGCACGATTGCTTTTCTCAGCTTTGATGTATTTATGTGCCAGGTGTATTTCTGACAGATCAGCTGGTGTCTCCCTTGTGAAAGTTAAAGGTTGAGTAGGTGATTCTATTCAGAAACACTTTCTGTTATATTACTTGAAATCCTCACATCATAACCATAGCAATAAATAAACGAAATGCTCTGACATGAAGACATTTTAAAAATGTCATCTGTGGCCGTGGCAGGATTATAAAAACCCCGTCCAATCAAAAAAGCCGGGCCAGAGAAAGTAATTGGACGTCCTGCCTGTCTGTCAATGCAGCCTTGTGCGCCGTCTACTGATCTCTAGCACTCATTTGGCGTTTTGGGGGAGTGGCTTTGAACAGAGGTCTGAACGAAGGGGCGGGACTTTTTCAGTTCGGCAAAAAAAAAGTCATTTTTTCAAATGACCTACTCTCCCTTTAAGAGGGAACGAGAACAGAGAGATAGAGAGGGTGCAGAGATGTTTCCAACACAATATATGGTGTGTGTTTTAACCACCGGGCCACCAGGAGGCCCCAGATGTACTGACAATTCATATGGAATGATCACTTGCTACACAAGTCCAGGCTTGGCATGGCTAACCCGAAGACACTGCCAGCGGTTCACCTGGTTCAAAGTCATTTTCACTCCAGACACGTGTTACAAAGAAGGCTTTGTGATGGAAGAAGCTCCTCGATGCTTCTGGTCTGATCGCCAGCACACCGCGGCGACACTTCAAGTCTCTCGTTGTGAAGCAAAGCTCTCCAAATATTCCCCCAGCCAGGGGTTTACACAGTATCTGCTTCTTATGGTAATTCTTCTCCAGTCAACCAGTCTCCGGTTACCATGGCAATCGCTCACTTTGCAGGCATTGGTTGGTCGGAGAAGTTGAGCTTTCACTGCATATGACTTACACTTTGTATGCTAAACAACAACGTGTGAAGCGTTTTGCTTTTGTTTAACATGCACACAATGTTTGCTGTCCTCGTTAGTGCAGCTGATTTGGAGACGTCCGTTTAGTGAAACACCAGCAGCCTCGCGGTTTAGCAGATCCAGGGCCAGTGTCTCGTACAAAAAACAGCTGCACTGATTCAGTGCTTTTTTTTTTACAAAACTGCCGAGCGCAGCAATAACTTACTCATCTGCAGTGTCACATTCAAACCTGATTTTAAAAGATCTGCTGACTAAACGCTAATTTCTACATCAAAAAGCTTGGGTTCACTGTCACAGATGTGGGGGAAAAGCTGGCAGTTTTATTTTGGTCTTATTTCCCTGATGTACAGGATTCTATTCTGACTATTAGTTTGATTACTTGCTTCATAAATATGTGGTCATATTGCTATTAGTGAGAAATATCTTTTACTCATCTTTACTCATGTATTGTTTTAGGTTGAGTTAGGCTCACCAGGCGGTGAATGAACGAGCTACCCAGCAGAAGTAGTTCAAATGAGCCCAGCATGTGTATACACAGGCAACAGTTCATGGCTTTCCTCCAATCACTGCACTCGCTTCCCTGTGAGCTCGATGTACACAAACGTGTACAAACGCACATACACAAGATCACGCCACCAACAGTTTGAGGCCGTGTCGATCCTCCAGCAGTGGGTTAAAAGGCTCTGCATAATCCCGCCCGGTTAGACTGAAGTGCGGCGTTTATGCTGCGCTCTGAGCTTTTTTTTGAAGAGGCTGTAACCGTAACCGCCGCAGGATGATTCGAACCAGTTATTGGAGCTCCAACAGCATGATGACAAAGGCCTTTTTTTTCTCTTTTCCTAGGCTGTAATCAACTTTGCAGCCCACGCAGAGGCTGAGGGTAGCGAGCGAGCTGAAAAGATGAATCCGTTCGCTCCTGATCACAGAACGAAGCCATACAGCGGGCCAAAGCCTTGCTCGTTTGGCGACGGAAAGGAGCCTCGAGATTAAACAGTGAGATCTTTCTCTTGATCAGGCGCTCGGCCTGCCCTCCCCGCCGCTGCTGCACCTGCTAGTCACAGCCCCCTGATGTATGTGCTCTCTTCTTCCCCTCCCTCGCTTTCTCTCTCTGTCTCCCGCCTCAACTTTCACTGACTGTCTTTCTTCTACACCCCCCACCCCCCATCCACGCTTTTCTCCGCTTTTGATTATCGGCAGCGACCCAGAACTCATGCGAGGGAATCTATCGGAAATTCATCTCTGACTGGCTTGCGAGCTCCTCCACTTGTCCACGCTATCACACAATGTCTGCACACTCTGGTCTCACACACACACACACACACACACACACATTCACAGGAAACCTATTTTCCTCTAGTCTTTCCCCCTTGATCATGAGCCGCGGAATCACTCCTTTCCCTCTGTTTATCACTGTATAATACATCGAGGCGACACCAATTCCACAGCGAGGGTTCTCATAATTCCCACTGAATTAAGGAAGATTCAGTCGAGTTGTTAAACGCAGTCTTACGACTAAATTGGTGCTAAACACCTGTAGAGTTAATTATGGGAAAAGAATTGGATGTGTTCAGGATCCACGCAGGGAAGTAAAGATTGCCAGGGAATGCTTGGCGACACAGGGGCTTAAACCGGATCCCTGCTGTGGTTGAAGGACAAGGTTTGTCCGAAAGCAAAGCCACCATGTCTGTTATGAATAAGTCATTTAAATGGTATTATTCTGTTAATACGAAAACCAATCATGTGTATTAGGAAAACTAGCAGAAACCAGAGATTGATCCAGGATGATTCGCCCCTTCCTGACCAGAAACAGCTCTATTGGCAGACAAATAAATAATAATAATAATATTAATTCAGGAAGCCTAATTTGAGGTTTTGCAGAATCGTCCAACAGCAATATTCTTAATATCCAATGCCAAATGTTTTTCTGCAAAATCTGTTCATGGGTGACACAATATGGTTAAGATCAGGGAAAAGATTGTTGTCATGGTTAATAAAGAAAGTGTTGCCAGTTTGGGCTGATGTGCATTTGAAAAGACGTTAATATGTAAAACAGGTTTCAAATGTTGTTTTCACTTTGAGAAGGGCTTTATTTTTTTTCAGAAATTTGAAAAAAAAAGAGTAAGATTTACTTAAAAGGACAGTGCTGAGTACTTTTGAGTAAATCTTACTCAAACAGGTAAATAATGCATTTATTAGGGGGGGATTTTTCAGTCATCGACATTACGGCATATACAGGATTGATTCAAAATAAACTACATCTTGTAATCGTTGCTTTAAAGGAACGTGTCACCCTGTGCAACACTGTGGCTGACTGAAGTGCTTTTTAATAGATTTTGGACAATGGAGCTCTACGGAGGGAGAGGATATATCAGGCTTTGAATCCAAGAGCCACACTTGCAGTTGGATCGAATTGTTGTTAGTTTTGTGCTTTTCATGGGATTTGTTGACACAGAGACAAATATAGAATACCACCAGCTTTTAAACTGTGCGGACAAATGCTATTTCAGTTGACACTGACGCAGTGGAAAACCATCCAAATGATCCTTTAAACGCGTCTCTGGGGCCTTTGGGCAATGCACCAGAAAAGTTTCACTCCGTCCTTAACTTAGCTATCACTTCTTTCTGTACAGTTAATCGAGTAAAAAAGAAAAAATGGGCAAACACAGCCAAAAGCTTTAGCATTTAATCTAACTTGAATTCTTTATTTTATGGGTAATCTGGGTTAATTTCCCTCCACCAGTGTCTTTACCAGTCCACCATTAATTATGAATGTGTGATAGTCTGGGCACTGTTTGCTCCACTTATTCTCTTCAATCACTGTTAACTTTTTCATATTTCACTGCGGGTGGCCAAGGCCAATACACTTCCTTCTATTTGTTTTTTTTTTACTTCCAAATATTGCCCTAATTTGGATTTTAAATTTGTTTCTGATGAAGAAAGAAAGAGGGAGAAATGGCGGTTAAGAGGACACCACAGAGCTGCTTAAATATTAAATGTACGGTGGTGACACAGAAAAACACAATCTTCTTTTCCTTCGGCTTTGCGTTAAATCCAAATGGCAACTGTCTGGTCAACAAAGCAGTCGAGGGATTAACAGCCCGAAAGCCCTCTGCAAATGTTTGTCTCGATGCAATTTCAATAGAGTTCTTCCCTGTATTTGTTGTCTTTTTTCTTGATGTCAGTCGACATCCAACCGTAGCTGGAAAGAGCAGTTTGACTTAAGTTCTAAAAGATTAACCAATCAATATGCTTGTATCAATAGTTGATCAAATGAGCAAGTGTTATGGGATAGCTAGGTACCCTCAAAATTACATTAAATATTCTAAACATTCTAAAAATATAATGTTAACATATAACAACCGATATATTTTATGCCCTTTTTGCTGCTTTATTTTTGGATTTTTTTTTCAATAGAAAATATTAAGTACAGTACATATGTAGGTTGGTTGGTTGGTTGGTAGGTTGGTTGGTTGGTTGGGTGGGTGGGTGGTTGGTTGGTTGGGTGGTTGGGTGGTTGGTTGGGTGGTTGGTTAGGTTGGTTTGGTTGGTTGGTAGGTAGGTTGGTAGGTAGGTAGGTAGGTTGGTTGGTTGGTTGGTTGGTAGGTAGGTTGGTAGGTAGGTAGGTTGGTTGGTTGGTTGGTTGGGTGGTTGGTTAGGTTGGTTTGGTTGGTTGGTTGGTTGGTTGGATGGTTGGTTAGGTTGGTTTGGTGGTTGGTTTGGTTGGTTTGGTGGTTGGTTGGGTGGTTGGTTTGGTTGGTTTGGTGGTTGGTTGGGTGGTTGGTTTGGTTGGTTAGGTTGGTTTGGTTGGTTGGTAGGTAGGTTGGTAGGTAGGTAGGTAGGTTGGTTGGTAGGTAGGTTGGTAGGTAGGTAGGTAGGTTGGTTGGTTGGTTGGGTGGTTGGTTAGGTTGGTTTGGTTGGTTAGTTGGTTGGTTGGAAGGTAGGTTGGGTGGTTGGTTAGGTTGGTTGGTTTGGTGGTTGGTTGGGTGGTTGGTTAGGTTGGTTGGTTTGGTGGTTGGGTGGTTGGTTAGGTTGGTTGGTTTGGTGGTTGGTTGGGTGGTTGGTTAGGTTGGTTGGTTTGGTGGTTGGGTGGTTGGTTAGGTTGGTTGGTTGGGTGGTTGGTTAGGTTGGTTTGGTGGTTGGTTAGGTTGGTTTGGTTGGTTTGGTGGTTGGTTGGGTGGTTGGTTAGGTTGGGTGGTTGGTTAGGTTGGTTAGGTTGGTTTGGTTGGTTGGTTGGTTGGGTGCTTGGTTGGTTGGTTTGGTTGTTGGTTGGGTGGTTGGTTGGTTGGGCGGTTGGTTGGTTGAATGGTTAGGTGTAATGTTTAATTTTTCCCACAGGATGAATTGCATTCAATTCATTCCATCCAATAATTTTTAGTTTATAACCCACCACTCTGGAGAGAAGAGGCCTCAAAGTTGACCCAATTTCAATCACTATGGTCCAAAATAAATCAATATGCATATTAGGTGATGTTTTTTCATCAAATCTTAATTTTCGACTTGACTTTCCAGACTAGATTACAGTATTCTTATTAATCCCCCCTTCTAGATTATTGATTGAAAATCGAATTGCCATATCTTTGTGTGAAAAGGTAAACATCATTGTCTTGACAGGAATTTACAGCTTGTAAGCCGACATCTTTCCACATAAGACACCACGTGAAAGTGCAGCACTTCAGGGTTTTACTGCTGCAACCAATCGGAACACAAGTCATAACAGAGGCACCGGCGAGCATCGAGGTCGGGCAGTAAACAATAGTTACAAAGCTCGGCTTTATATCCGGCCACATCTGGATGCGACTCGACTTCATCCACAGCAATCCCTTTTTAATATAGTGCAGATGATTGCATGTTGCCGTTCGGCCACCATCAATCCCCGACTGCAAATAAGAATTCTGACGCATGATTCCTCACCGCCGTGACACCCGGCTCTGCTGTTCTGTAGACGTGTTGCTTCTCGAGTGGAATCAGTGGATAAAAAACACCACATGTTCTTCCGCTGTTAAATGCGGTTTGTGTTGTCGTAGTTTATGTTCTGTCTGTGCATGTTACATCATTTATGTCTGGAAATAAGGAGAAAGCATGTCAACAACAGAGCAAATCATGGCATGTCATATTCCTCTGTGGGATCAGATGCTGCGATGGGTATTAAATTGAACGCCATCTTCCATCATGGAATGTTTCATTGAACTCAAAGGCTCATCTGGTGAACACGGTTATGCCCCGGCTGTGCTCCTATTATTTCCCTTGTGTTTCCCACTTCCTCTCGCCTGCCGTGGGCGTGTCCTGTTTCATTTATTGCTTCGTCTATTTGTAGATTTCCTCTTAATTAACCAAAAGTTGGTGTTAGACAATGCCTCATTTGCATATGTAAACAAAAAGAAAAAGCCTTATTGTCGGTAATCAACTTGGGAATTTTCTCTAAATAAGTAAGTAAGTCAGCATCTATGCAGTCTTTGCCTGAGGGAATTACCCACAGTTCATAGCGTTGCGATGTGAAACATGGGGTTACCAGGGGAAAGGCCCAGAAATGTATAAAAAAGGGAAACAACAGCCATGCTGGAAAAAAAACAACAACAGCGAATAAGAATGGAAGGAGCAACAAACCAGAAAGTTGACATTACAAGGAAAATAAGTTTCATGCAAGAAGAAACACAAAGCTCACTGGCTAATTAGTCAGAACTGTGTGCTTCTCCTACAGTGATATGATGAATTCTAAATATGATTTATTTAATCAGATTTAATCCAACAAGATTAATATTTTGTCCACAAACAGGGAAGAAGAAACAACCGCTGCAGTACAAGCCTCTCTTTACCGGGCATAGAAATGCATCTGCTCGTGGTCTTCGAGTTAGTATTCAGCTAGTGAACTTTGGGAATGTCTGTTCATCATTATTCAGCTGATGGATGACCGTGAACACAACATCTGCCAAACTTCTCAACAGTGTGGTGATACAACAGATGGGATTGGAGACAATATTACCACCATTCAAGCCAATAAAAAATGGGAAAAATTTAAGAAAAAGTACAAGCTATGTACTTCTGTAATCTGATGAATGGGTCACTGGATCACATGTGGGTTTACTTTCTATAGGTTTTCTCTTTGGGAATACATGGAACAGCATTATCCAATTTTAATATAAGTATATGAAGAAATTTCCCAATTTGTAATGTTTGCAACATATATTGTTAAATTGGTGAAATTTATGACCGGGCATGTGATCAGTCCAGGTTAAAAAGGCATTTGTCATTTCTGCTCAACTTTAAAGTAACAGCATACACACAAACTGTGGTTGTCAGCAGTAACAAATGAACCTTAATTCATTCATGCATTCCTCTGAAGCTGGGTGTCTCAGCAGGGGCTAAGCAGATGACATTTGAGTAGGTGCGTAGGCAGTAGAAGGCCAATCAATAGACGACATCACATTTTGCCAGCTTTGCTTTGACATATAGCGGCTTGATTGCTTTTTCTTCAGTTTTAACCGCCGTTTGTTGAGGAGATTAAATTCAAGCCTCTTTGTCATAAAACAAACAAACATCAAAAATCCATCTTTCTTGCATGTTCAGTTCTTCTTTCAACCAGTTCCAATTACAAATCACCCTTCCTTTCGATCTGCTGTGAAGGTATGACAGATAACTGACGGTTTGTTTTTTTAACATTCAGCTTGTGCATCTACTCCATCAATTAGGGCAATTATGCATGCATCCGGTCGAGTGTCCACCCGATCCCAGAGGTCATGCAAACTACCGACGACGCTTAGAGATGATGATATATGTAAATGAATGCGAGGGGGGCACGCGTTCAATTAAATTAGAGACGATGCTCTTTGTGATGGGGCCCACGGGACATACCGGGTCTGCACGTCCTCTTTCCAATCTATGCCGAGCCATTAGGACAGTTTATCGATCTATTACAGTAAAAGGGCGCACAACAACCACCACCACGCAGTCTATTCAGTATATCCACAAAAAAACACGTGATTGATCATATGCGAGCAACAAGGAGCGTTTGTTTTCCACGCTGTGAGAGCCCGCTGGTGCATCACACACACCTCCTCCGCTCACTCTGCTGGTGCTGCTGCCGCCGCTGCTCTCCTCCGCCGGGCTGAGAGAGCGAAGCAGCCTGCGAGAGTCACACCGAGGAGGCGAGAGGAGACGGAGAGATGGCGAGCATCAACATGGGGCCGAGAACGCCGCCGCTGCCGCTGCCGCTGCTCGCGTGCATCCTTCTGGCCGTCCTCGCGCCCAACGTCCGCTGTCTCAACGGCGACGAGGACCAGGGCCAGGACACCGAGTGCAAGATGAAGAGCGTGACCGTGTCGGCGCTGCCGTTTTTGAGGGAGAACGACCTGAGCATCATGCACAGTCCGTCGGCCTCCGAGCCGAAGCTGCTGTTCTCCGTCAGGAACGATTTTCCCGGTGACGTCGTGGTGGTGGACGACCTGGAAAACACCGAGCTCCCCTTTTTCGTCCTAGGTGAGTGTCCTTTTGTGTGTGTCTCAGCAACAGCAGCAGCACGACGGTCTCCGCGCTTCGTTACCCGCCAAGTGATCAGATGGAAACCCCTCTCACTCCGGAGCACCTCTCTATTAGCTTAGGCCTGGCTCCACACCGAAAAGCTCTATCTTGACCAGCGTGAAGACCTAACGCGACCAGCTGCGTTTATAAGCAATAGTAGGTAATTAGTTAAGCGTCTGTTCCCCATAACGCCGCGGTTAGCTTAATCAACACTTAGCACTTGTTATGGCAATAATAGGCCGCATAGCATCATAATGCTAGCAACAATATTTTTTCTCTCTCCCCAAATTCAGTTATAGCCAGCAATATATACACGTGTGAGAAGGTGGACTGTATGACCTCCCCGGCGTTAGCTTACACACTTGTTAGCTACTTGCTAGTTAACGGACTAGCAAGAACGCAGCCAAACTCCTCTCACTTTAGTGCAACTTTTAACTCGTCGCGTTTTCTGTTGTTACTGCTGCTGCCAGTGTAGTGGGTGTTACGTCACTTGTTAAGACGTTAAAGTTCACACTCTTCGGGCTTTGTAGAACCAAACTGTGTCTCAAGTGTCGGGCCAAATCAAGTTGCTTGAAAGACAAGCGAGTTTGGCAGAAAGCCAGAGAAAAAGTTTGCATTGTGGGAGCTAGCTGGTCGCTGTCCAAGGTGCTGGATCGCCAGTGACGCTGTTGTTGCTGTGAGGAGCTCTCCCTCTAGTACCCGTGATGTGGCTCTCTGTGAGGTTTGGGCTATAACATAGTGTTGTTACTGGTGACACTGGACGTGGTGGTACACTCATTTACTGTCCTGTTGTCAGCAATCAACTGGGAAGCAGTGAAAATGTGCTGTTGGCTCTACTGAGCCATCTAGGGTGACCAGATCCCAACAAACCAAATGTGGGACAATGTGGGACACATTACCAATGCTGAGAGGGAGTGTAACATTTTGATATAATGTATATCTAACTTGAAAAATGAACATTTCTATTACATCCCTTAGCTCGTAGTACAGCCAAAAAAGAAAGGTACAGTACATTTCACCCAGTGATATACAGTTTCCCAGTCTTTGTTGTAGCTGCATCGCCTCTTTTTTGTTGTAGTTTCCATCATTTTACGCCAAAATCCATGCCTGTTTGTGCTCCGATCAAGTAGTGAGTCGAGACTGTTTTCAGCATAGCAACGTTGCGCGTGCGTAGCAACAAGATGCTTACTCCACTTGACCCAACGTGTGCCCAGTTTGATTGACAGCATCAAACAAACAGCCCCGTAATGACGGTAATGACAGCCTTCTCTGTTTTCTACGCAGCCATTGGATAAAAGCCAGACGTATATAAAAAATCTACAGCTGCCAATCAAATTGCGGGACATCATCTCAAATGTGATGAAAATGCTGTGCAGTCCCGCACAAAGCGGGACATCTGGTCACCCTAGAGCCATCTCATCTGTCCACGTCTCTAAGCACTTGCATGTTTGAATTGTTTTTTTTTAAACCTTAAATGCATTTTACATGGATACTGTAGTTTTCTGTCTCTCTCGTGTGGTCATTTGGACATTTTTGATACCGATACCTTGAGTTTGATACTGAAACAGCAATGATACTTTTTCCATACTTTCTGTGAATGAAAACCCTTATAGTCTAATTCTTTTTCTTGAATTTATATTCAAACAGTCTCATTGTCAATGACAAGAGGTACTAGTTCATTGCAGAACCAACATGTTGGCAACATCAAAAGACAATAATGAAATGAAACTTACTACCACCGCACCAAATTATATCCTCAAATTCAACACTAAAGTAGCAGCAAATAATTACAAATGACTTTTCTGAATATTTATTATTGGTCACTTTTCTAAGTCCACATGAACCGCTCTTCACACCCTTCACATAAATTAGATCCATTGCCGTTTGATACCGATCTATTGAAAAAAAATCAGTCTCCTACTGAGAATTAAATATATTGGCATTTTCTTTCTGGAAGTGATGATGGAAATAGCTAAGGAGTAGGGTTGCAAAATTCCGGGAATTTTCAAAAGTGGAAACTTTCCATGGGAATTTATGGGAATAAACGGGAATAAATGGGAATTTTTAAAATTGATGGTTGGCTTTTCAAAGGGGACTTAAATATAGCTGAGGAAAGTTATTTTGTAGCATAATCTTGACTGAAACAAACAGATGCCATTCAAATACACTTGAATATCCATGCCATTCCTCAACCACATGCACAGAGCACACTGCTTAGTGCATGGCTATTGAGACCACACCCCCTACTGGCACTGTGCATGCCTCCATCACATGTAGATCACTAGAAGACTGGACCACACTTTTGAGCCTGAAGCACAAAGACTATTGAAGGCAGTAGGCACACATTTGAGCTTCTGGACTAAACAAAGTGAAGTAAGTTTTGATGCTATTATGGGGAAATATATGTATTAAAGCTCTAGTCTTCGATTTGAAAGGTTTGAAAAAAGTACCCCCCCCCCCCACACACACACACACACCCCTCCCCTCTGTGCTCCTCTGAGCTCGTATCGTTCTCCCCTCCCTCTTATTTTATAAGCCTCCCACCTCCCTCTTATTTTACGAAAATAGTTCACTGAAATGTGTTTCTGAAAAAATTTTAGGAGAGAAATAAGCTATGCAGTTGCTGAATCTGTCTTTATTTTAGATCGACATCGGTCAGTTTAAAAGATTTTCGAGAGCTTGCGGGCGGCGCTCTGTCTCTTGAAATTTGCCGCTCCGCGACGGCATTGCACGGCTTCTTACATAGACAATGAATGGGAACATTCCATTCCATTTTTGAATGAGTGGGGTTGGGAGTATTGAACCTAACATTCCTGTTTTTGACTTCACCCATGAAACAACTAATTAAAACATGATCTGTTCTACTTTCAAATAAATCTGTTGAAATATCTGTTGAAAACATTTTGTATGGATGTTTTCTTATGACTTCTGTTCATATTTATGCTTGGATATAATATATTCCTAGTTAGTTCCCCTAAATTCCCATTCATTCCCATAATTCCCATTATTCCCATGGAGAGTTTCCAAATATTAAATATTTCCAAAATTCCCAAGCTTAAGTTCCCATGGAAATTTACCGGAAACTTTCCGGAAATTTACCGGGAATTTTCCGCCCCTTTGCAACCCTACTAAGGAGAGAGCGGTCTCATGAGTTTCACATGCTCAGTTCTGATCAGTTATCGATTTCAAGTAGATATCTGACCCACTGTAATGTTGAACCCTGAACAGAGAGATGCTTGAAACCTGTTGATACTTGATGCTGCAGATACACTAAGATTGGTACCCCAAAAGTCCAGAGGTTCCAGACCCATCACTCAACATGAGAAACTGTCAGACAAGTAGAGATGTTCTCTACCATTTCTTTCCTTACCGATTCCGATGTGGCAACTTTCATATTGGCTGATACAGAGTACGGTTGTCATTGTTGTATGGCTTTGCTCAGGTTAAACCCTTTGTAAAAAAAGGAACAAATACATACAGGGAGTGGATGCCGTCGAACTTTCTTTGTTTTTTTAGTTTGACAGATTTTTCCCGTGTAAAGTATTTCCAAATTGCAGGAAATACAGACCGGGTAGCAAGTGACACAGTGACAGTGTTGTTGTTGTTGTTAATTATTGTTGTTTTTGTCGTGAACGGTAAATAAGATTATAAATTACATAACATAATATAGGATTGGTGCATAGATTTGCGACCTTTGCGACACCCAAGCCAGTCTTTTAGGTTGAATCAGAGGCTTCTCTGACTAGGGCTGCTCGATTATGGCAAAAATCATAATCACGATTATTTTGATTGATATTGTAATCACGATTATTAAAGACGATTATTCATTGCTTTGAGAACAAGCATTTATTGAACTTTGAACTCTGGTATTTCTTTTAACACGATAAGTTTGAACTGAAAAACAAGAAAAATGCTAATAAATAAGAGAAAAATATATTATATAAAATGGAAAGGAAAGGAAAGGAATGGTCCTTTCCACTCCCTGCCCTAAATATGTGTGTATATATAGTGTACTTCTTCTGTGCCATTTATGTATTTAACTTTCTCTATCACTTCAATAACTCTTTGACCGTCATTTGCTCTGCTCTGAACTCCTCTGTGTCTCCCGTTTGGGCAAACAACGACTCACGGCCTAACGTAAATCAGGCTTTCCGATTGGCTGTAAAAGCCGCTATGGGAGCCAATACGAGCGTCCGATGCATAAACGTGACTCTATACGTCACAAGCAAGATGGCGGATGAAAATACTGATCGATATACATAACAAAACGGAGAAATGCGCCTCTGAGACATCTAGTCACATCTCGCTCACATGGACAAGCAGGGTTCCGTTGTTTAGGCCCGTTTCTCTAGTTTAAGAGGAAAAAAACGCATTTTTTTTAATGTCCGTAGAACACACCATAAACATTTTAGTCCCGTCCCGTCTCGTTTACGAAAACGAAGCAGACATCTCGTCATAGTTTTTATCATCAAGGATCTATTTTTAGCTCGTCATCGTCTCGTCTTAGTCATAGAAAAATGCTTTTGACGAACATATTTCGTCATAGTTTTTGTTAACGAAATTAACACTGGTGTGTGGACTTCAAATGATTAAATAAATTGGTCGTGTTCCCTTGAGGGGCAGACACGGTCGCGTGACATATCTTGCACAATATCTTTGTTTGATCCGGGTCAGACGCCATGAAACCGAAGTGTTTCCACACCACAGAAGTTGCTTTCCCTCTCTTCGCGACCAAAGGCTGCCTTTCTGCCATTTTCTACCGTCTTCTTCCCAAACACCTACTGGCAATACGCACCGGCGTGGCTGAAAGCGAAACTTTTCAGGCAGGGGCGGGGCGGAGCGGAGTGCACAGGTGGGGATGGAAGGGTTCGCTACATTTACCATACAAGACACGGCGTGCGGCAGAATGATCGTTTTTATACGATTATCTTGTTTTCATGATCGAGGGAAGCCAAAATCGTAATCGTAATCGAAATTCAATTAATCGCCCAGCCCTATCTCTGACTCCGGTATCAGAACAACTCTAATTAAATTAAAGAAAGACAGAAAAAACAGAAAAGGTCCTGGCATTGTTTTAACACAATTCAGTTGTATTTTTCAGCACCGCAGTATAAACACATCATTTGTATGTCTGTTTTAATTAACAGGCTTATAGTTTGCAGGAATAGTCCTATGGCGGTCCCCTAATGATGTTTGCAGTATTATTGAGTGTTTACGCCATGAGGCCGCAGTGACTCCTTGAATAGTTTGAATAGTTCATTTAAAGGCACAATCTAGACAACCGTTAATTCATTATGGGGTGGAGGGAAATAAGTTAAGGCAAATGCACAGCACAAACTGATCTCTCAGGACCAGTGTTGCATATTAATGAGTCTGAATTTGCGTCTGACATTTCCTTTAACGTAGCAGTCTACTCTAGGACGGAAAACTTTTAATGAAAATTCACACTGGGGAGCCCGAAAAACAATTCTGCATTCACGGTGCAAGTAGCGTCGCTGCTGCCCAAATATAAACCCTGGAGCAGCCGCAGCCCTTTATTTATCTGTTTGTTTATTTTTCTTTTGTCTGTTGCTTGATTTCCTTTGCTACTCTTTTGTGAAAAAAGGGATTACAGCTTTGGATTACAGATCAGAACCGTCAATTGTTGTATTTACGTCTCCTCATGAGGCAAAATCAGTTTATGTGGATGGCTGCATTAATAACAAACAGTAACTACATTTAAGTGTTTCAGCAGTGAAATCTCTTTGCATAGCCAAAAAAAAACCATACACAGACAAAATCAACAAATACTACGTCGAATCAAGTCCTCAATACTTCATCTTTCTATATGTGTTGTCATCTAGTGTGCTCTTGGCATTTAAATGTGCCTCAACTTTATGCCGCAGTCGGCTCGTTAAAAGTGCAGGTTCTTTATCAAGATTTCTGATGGTCGACTGACTGAAAGAAAACCAGTTTGCAGATTAAAGCCTAATGTTCTAAACATAGCTGCTTTCTGGTCTGTTTGATGAACATCATGCTGGATTGAAGAAGACTTGAAACTAGAGATTGAGACCATAAACTCATGTTTACAATGTTTATTGAGGTAATACATCAAGTTGCCTGAGTAGAGAGAACTAAAGTTTAAGGCACTTCAGCTTTTGCTTCACTTTTTAGAACTGGAGGGTGCCGTCTGGATATAATATAGTTCGATTCAATTATTTTAACCGCAAATGCAGTTTGTCAACATCTGTTTTTATCTAACACGATAACGTCGTAACTTGGTTAATCTCACTTGTCGGTCAAGCAGACAATGATTTAGGGCGGGGCAACCTTGTGATTGACAGGTCGCTACCATGCTACCAATGCAGTTAGCTGATGACTTTAAAACCCTGTAAAGTACCTTGGATTATGAAGCATTTCTTAACAGCTTCACACCAGAATCCAGATGGATCCAGATCCAACTGGATTCTGGTGAAGCATCATATCAAGATGTATCGTGGGGCCTCGGGTGAATCCCATCCCTATTATTTTTTAGGATAATACATGCAACTGACGGAAATTCAGCCTCATTTCAACCCTATAGCCGAGGAATGTTTGACAGTTAAAAAGACAGAGCATCACATTATGCAGGTTTTGACTTAAGACCCTGACCACTTCAATCAGTTTAATATACAGCGCTGTACCCTTTCACCAGAAGCAGTGAGTTCCCCTTTCCTCCAACCATGTCTCATCAGGACACCTCATCCTTAGCTAACCCGCTAGTAATTATTTGAGTGTTTGAAGACCTCAGAGAGACAGAGATCAGACATTTTTTTTTCAGGATGGTTTCAGTGTTCTAGTTAAAGGCGGAATCATGAAGCTGTAAGCCTCATTTTTGGGAGGAGAACAAAAGAATCTTGTTATGAGGCATGCTGAGATTCTTTTATTTTCTTTAGACCATCAACCTCTTTGATGTAACATCATTTAGAGAGTGTATCTGCTCCTGTGTGTGTGTGTTAGTGTGTGTTTTGTGTGCGTGGTGGGTTGGGTCAAATTAAATAAATTCCACGTTTCCTCCCCATCTTTTACAGTGGCACATTTTTTTTCTCTCTCGACAAATTGCTTCTCTGTGAAGCAGCTAAGAAGCTATTTGAAGGGGGGGATATACTGTGACTGACAGTAAATTTTAGCAGCAGGACCGTGGCCACTCGTTAGTGTCAGAGAAGCCCGGCTGTGTTATTAGAAATGTACCCTTTTGGTGTTGTGCCATCAATCGTGCGGAAGGTGAGGTAATAAAGTCGCCTCCTGGGACAGACTCGAGCTGTATTTGCTCTGGCGGTGATTTGCACATCTGGGCCGGAGGCTCGGGAGGTAGTCGGCCTTTTAACAGCCTCCCCATTCAAATCGGCTTTCTGGAACACTAATTTGGCCGGTGCACTCCAGAGAAAGTTGTCGCCAGTGTAAATGGCATTAAAACCTAACCTCTAAACATTGGCATCTGTACTTCATGTGCCATCTTTGAGTCCTGAGTGCAGTTTTCACATATTCAAACAGCTGCAAACAAACAACACAAACAGAATTGTGTCATCTTGTGATTGTTGGAAAGTATTGAGGATGGCATTGGCGAAGGGTTAAACAGATCTACAGACTACAGAAAAGACCCCAAGAGTAGTTTAAACCGCCCTGAAATCCATATTAATCATCAATGATTGAAAATGTCCTTTTACTTTGTTATAGTTGGTATAATTATAGTTGCATCTGTCCTTAGAAAAACCACTAACACCCTCACACTCTAAATTAAAGTTTCAGCATAATAGGGGTTAAAACTTTTTCAGCCTTTAAAATAAAAAAGGCTGCTTTTTGTTTAATTGTATAAGTTCTGTGTGATCTTTGTTTAGACTGTGTCTACAAAAAAGGATTGTCAGTGATTTTAATTTGCTGTTCTAGATCAATTAAAAATACCCCCACGTTTTCAAATTGTTTTAATCTACTGCTTTATCATAACTTTGAAAGTTTAGTGGGCAAATTATGGAATAACGAGCTTCTGTGTTTTCATTTGGCTCCGTTAATTTATTTTTTCCTCACTTCACATGACGATAGAGCACAAAAATTGATTACAGCACATCACTGACAGGTCAGCACATTCTGTAATGTGTCATTAAGGATTGGAGGATTTTAACAGTCGGTAGTTGAACTTGACTTTTAGCCCGGTCGTTAAATGTGCTAATTAGCTGGCTCGCAAATTAACTGCTGCTTCAGGTGTTTTTCCTGCCTTTTTATCCGACTCTCTGTTACTAATGTAACAGCACCAGAGTACACAGTCGCCTTTAATGTTGTCGACGGCGAGTGATTTGCAGTTGTCATGCGGGACGACAATGAAATATGCGTGATGCGGTCCACCTGTCTCTCTTTGCTGTTTTTGGTCTATTTTCATGGCTCGGTCGCTGCTGTTCCATCATGAACGGACACATAAATCTCTATGTTTGTTAGTGTTGCCGCTTTAATGTTGGTATAAATTTTTCAAGTAGGAGACACATTTATGTGCACATCAAAAATATGACTTTTATGTGATCAAGGCGATGATGTGAAAGTGTGCCGAGATTTTTAATAGCATATGTTATTTCTTTTCTGGAATTACCCATTCCTAAAGTAGATACACATATTATTCTTTAATGGCATGTTGCCTGAGTACATCCACACTACAATCCAGTGTCTCCATTGGTTGACTGCGTTAGCTTAAGCATATGGCATGATACATAGCATAAATTAGCGAAATATTCCTTACTGATACCTCTTCTGCTCTTACCTGGTTTAAGTCCCTGCAGACGGAAAAACACTGTTGAAACTGCACAAAATAAACAAATTATATTATAATTATATTTTGGTATTTTATTTAGACATTTGTCAAAATAATATTTGTCAATGCACAAAAATTAGAGTGCCGTACACAAATTTATCTCGCAAAATAAGAACTTCTTGGCAGAAATTTAGTGAAAGTTTTCCTTACAGATGCCAGTAAATACATTGGCAAGACCTTCACAACATTCTTCAGGTTCTCTTCCCTCTTCTTCACGTCCATAAACATCCCTCAGGACTGGCCTTTAACGGTCTGTATCTGTTTAGGATAAATCAAGAAATCCACTTTTCATTTTCAGGTTGGTTTCTGTTGCAAGGTACTGAAGAGTGCACCCAAACTAATTTCAATATTTTCATAATCACTTTTCTGATTTGTGTTTGTAAAGTTCCTTTAAATATTCATGAGTCACTTCTTCCAAATCATTATCATTTACTTTTCCAAAGCCACATGAACCACTCATCACTTTGGCATAAATTGACTACAGAGCCCTTAAAAAAAAGAAAGAAAATAAGTTACTTTTAAAGCTTATTCGCCTGTTGTTCCCATTATGTCTTTATTCTAAAACAGTGATGAAAAACCAGGAGGAAAAGCCAGGATTTAAGTTTCGATTAAGACTTAATTATAACTGCATGCCAAATTAATTAGATCACAGGCTATAGTAATGTTAATAATCAACCGTTTAACCATTAATGAAAATAAGGTGGAAAAAAATGTATTTTAGAGGTCAACAGTAGATGCCACATAAATGTTGCAACTTCATCTGAAAACTGTGAACCTGAAGATCAATTTGAGTTGCTGAACCCATTTTTTATTCACATATTTTGGAATGCCGGTTATCACAATTTATCCGTTGGCACATTATTGAGCCCCCTTACTGACACACTGGCATGACAAAGCTTGTATCAAATCATACCTTTTTACTTTTTCTAGTTTCACATGATGCTTCACTTTAACTTTACTGAGCCTCTTAAAGACCGTATGGCAGCTGGGATGGCTGGCGATCCTGTGGGTCTCAGAGGGTAACAGTTAAAACAATGAAATAAAGCTTCAACTCACTTTAATTGTCAGGTAGCAAGACACAGGAACTCTCTTGGGTCTTGAGGAGGTGAGGCAATTCTTCACAGACAGACATACTGTACACACCCTGCATTGCTACATCCACAGCTATAATGTTCCTGCTAACTCATATTCTGATAACTGATGACGTAATAATCAACACACACACGCGCACAACTTTTATGTGTGCATACAGTGCAGCTGCCACTAAATTATGGATTCAACCAATCTTTTGCATCTCGGTTAGCGCCGGAGCTGGGCGGCATGTTAGGCACTTCAGCCAGAGCACTTATCGCAATGGTTAATGATTACTGATTGGTTAACGAGCATCAGCTATTAACAGACCAATTTGAATCCTGAGCTACTATATGACAAGTAAGTACTAACAATTAATGAAGCATTTAAAAGGCAATTTTTTTCAAACGGGTCAGAGATAGTGAGTTTATTGCGTTTTGTGGAAATTTCTTTATAGCAGTGGCACTAATCATTAAGTGGCAGCGTTGCACCGCCGCATGCAGGGCGGAGACTGAAGCCACAGAACTGCACCTGACGGTGTCATGCTGCAGAGCACAGTCTATCGATCTCTCTGTACAGGCAGATCAGAGAGACATTTTAACCGCTCATCATCTCACGTCGTCACCTCACACACGCCCGACATGGCTTCGCCACAAACGGAATCCTCACTTCCTTTTATCGGCCTTGCCCCGACTACGGATAAATCTGCTATCAACAGAGTGGAGATCTAGCATGGTCTTGGTGTTTTTTGTGCAAGGCGAGGACGGAGGGTGCAGCGGACAGAGAGAGAGAGACAATAATAGAGACACTGGAAGGCTGCTGGCCGACGGTTTCCACGGCAACGTGATTGGATGCTTCGACAGGAGTTTCAAAGAGAGGTGGCATTTTTGAATCGCTGCATCATGGTAAAGGCAGGAAGGGAAAGAGAGACGTTTGAGGTTTCACCTTTTAAAATCCACATGCTGCGACTAACTGAATAGTTATGATCATAAAAGGAACATTAAGGTATCAAATATTGTTCAGCTCAGTTTCACCTCCTCGCCTGCAGTGTCTAGCTCTCTCCGTATTGCCGGCGCCACAGAGACCCATGCATTAGGAAGCTGATATCCAAAAAGGCCTTTAAATTGTTAATTAATAGAATATTATTGTTCTTCAAACATAGTCAATGAAATGATTCACTCAGTATTCAAGTAGTTTGGTTACGGCAGGGTTTCTCACACTTTTTGGAAAAATAAACCACCCAAAGATGACCATCAGTAAGTGTTTCATCTTTAAAATAGTGGTTATTGCTCCGTGTTTAAATCATTGGCATAAACGACCACATCAGTGTTACAGAACGCATCAAAGTAATAAAGCCTAATCGATTGTAATGTTTGCATTAGGCTACATCACAGTCTTCACAATTCACAGCTACTCACTTGATGAGCTCGCCTAAATGAGTGAGATGGCTGAGTCCGTCTCTCACTACACACTTTCTCCATTTGCGGAGTGACGGATGAGTCTGAGATCATCCTCACACGCCAACGAACCCTGTACTTGGTCTCTGTTGCAGTCAATGTGGAGAGCAATGACTCACAAGGGTAAGTGGTAGTGATATTCACACAGCCTCGACTTCGTGAGTTCAGGGAGGGTTTCCTGCAGGAATCAGGCCTACCTGTCGCCGGATAAGTCCAGCAGTTCCTCTCCACGATAGAAACAAAGCCTCCTGGGAAAGAGACGTGGAGGCCGTTGAGCGAGTTGAATACATACGGCCAGATATGCCAACTTGGCCACACAACTCAGGTCAGAATAAAGCTGTCGGGTCGGGTTTGTGCCCTCTCATAAACTGACAACTCGCTGCGTAGCTCAAACAAAACTTTACACATACATCAGCGTGATATAGCAGCGCGTCATCCACCTACCTACAAAGCTGTCTGAACAAACGTGACTGCAATGCCCTTGACTTCACAGGATTAACTGCACTCCCGTGTTCCAACCGCAGTGAAGTTCTGGTTCCATACCTTGTTGGACCCACCGATGCAGCATAGAGTGCGTAGCCGTGACCTTCGTGTTGACAGCCCATATCGCCACATTAACCCCTCTTTTCTGGTCCGCCATCATCGTCGATTCGTCGTACCATCCGTTAGGGATGGGCGATATGGACTAAAAAATGTATCACGATAATTTCTGGCATTTATCCCGGTAACGATAAAAGTGACGATAAAAAAGTGAAGTTGACGCTGTCGCTTTTGCTGCATCTGTGCGCATTTTCTGGCTCTCGTCATATTCTGGTTTGTGCTGGTGTTTGAGGTGGTGGAACAAATTGGTGGTGTTACTACCCTTTGCAATCACCGTTTTTTTTTTACAAACTCTGCATATAACAGTGTTTTGCTCCATGTCAGACTTATAATAACCAAACCAGTTCCAGATAATCGAGCTGGAGCCTCGTTTAGCAACGAGCACCTCGCTCTCAGCTCCGCCTTCCGCCATGTTTGTTATTGTTCTTCACGTGAGCCGAGAGATCAGGTCTACAGGCAGGAGGCAGGTGCCTGTCACGTGAGTTGGGCTGCGAGTGCGTGGTCGCATACAACGTCATCAAACGAGAGTAAATCTGAATACAATAAAGTTGGGGGGAAAAAGTCATCAACCGGAATTTATCGTTATTACCGCGAGATGACAAATTCTTACCGTGACATTTGTTGACGGTATATCGCAAACGGTAAAATATCGCCCATTCCTACCATCCGTACAGACAGCCATGTCATGAAAAGCATCCAGGAGTCTGAATATTGCCTCGCCCAACTACCTGCAGAACAGAAAGTCCTCCAAAATGTTCCATTCCCATGGATAGCGAGCCAAAAACAATTAACTTGTTCCTTCGTCCAACTGAATAGGAAATTGCTCACAGGAACACGTTCTACCTTGTAGCTCTGGATGTAAGCTGACAGTTCCTCACCAAACTCAACTTGTTGGCAAATAATCATTTTTGTGTCAGAAGGGGGGCAGGATGTTTGTAAATTTTAATTGGATAGAACTTTATATAGGTTTACAGTTTACACCCACGCATTAATCATGACTACGGCCCTCATGAGTACTGTAGAGCCTTCCAAAACATTTCCAAGATTAAACTGATTCCTAAAGAAAATCTTTTTTTGGCCAAAGAAAAACTGGCAAGCAAACAAATAAATCAGCTAACATCTACAGCAGAAAGTCCCACTCAAAGGCACGCTTTCTTTTTGCCAGCTCCCTTGCAGCTCATTGATATAGTTCTCAGAAATGGTACCGCTGCCCGCATGTGTTTTATTAGGTTGTCGGGCTTGGAGAGATCAAGGGAGTAAGAAAGTGTAATCTGTATGCAGGCTCACAGTGGCCAGTGGGAGAGGGTTAGGAGCTGGACAAACAGTCAGGCACCGGCTCCAAATACTTTTCATCCTTGTTTTAAGATTAGTGTCTAGCAATGTATGGCGACCCATGAACAGGCTGCCTTCGAGACTTCTCGCGGGCAAATAAAATGAAAGATTGAGCGTGCACAATTCACCCAAATCCCCCCCAAAAAACAGGAAAACTCGCTTCCAAACATGTGGTGAAAGCAGGAGAGCAGTTTCTCAGTTTCCCCCTCTGATGTCCTGATTTCATCACCCCGGCAGAAGCAATACATCTTAATTTACTACTGTCATCGCAGGCTGGCCTCGATCTGTCAGTTTCTCAACCTCGGGGAGAGGTGTTACACACAAGAAGGACATCGGTTCAAAGGCAATACGACATCCTGTTTTATTTATTTATTTATTTTTTAGAGGGCTGGTTAGTTTTAGGTTTGATTGAACTCCATGCAGCCAGTTTTGATTCACCTCATGAATGTTTTTGCAGCAAAAAGTCTTAATATGTTTGATCAAACTGAACTTTGATGCCAAAAATAATAATGAACAGCATTAAATCATAGATATATGCTTGCATGTGATTATCAGCCTAATATCCAATATTTGTACACGCTTAATTGTCAGTGCTTCACTTGATTTACTTGGAACAGATAATTTATCAAAATTGATTACATTCCATGCAAATGGAGCATTGAAAGTGACGAGATCTGGTAAAAGTTTATCGGAGAATTTGAATAGTGTAAAAAGAAATATTCTTTTTTAATACTTTTCCTTTTACACCTGAATACAGTTGGTAAAAAACAGTGATCGATCAGTAGACACACTAAATAACTGTATTTATTATACAAATGTGTTCATGTTTAACATGTTCATTCTTTTATGATTTTATATATTCAATGGAAGCATTCAAAACCCTCTCAATTAAAAAAAAAAGAAGAAAAAAAGCAATACCGCTATGAAGATTGGCCATGTCGGCTGATGCGTTTTTGTTTTTGGCGTTTTGTTTTGTTATAGCAGCTGGTATACAAGAAATTAATTTCAAATCCCTGAACTCAGTGTAAACTGAAATGTTGTCCTTTTTATTTTGTTATCATCAACTAAAGTTTGTTTTAGGAAATAAAATAGTATGTTTTAATGATAAAAAGATTTGGCATGAGTAGTTATGTATTCAGCTGCTTAGAGCTAGTGTTGGGAAGTTAAACTGGTAATAATTCCCTCCCTTATATCTATATCAATATATCATGTCCTTCCCATAACTGTATTTATTGCTGCCTCTCTCCGCCTTTCTCTCTGTCGGCCGTGCGGCATCCAGAAGCATTCATCAATTCCAACTATCCAAACCAATGACAGTAATTGTTTTGGGATCGCCTGAGCAGCCCAAGTGTCCACCTTCAAAATCAATCTGCTCATAAATCGGGGCTTTGCACTAACTTTTAAAAGTGCATCAAAAACATGGCTGCCATCTTTAGTCCCCTTTATATTTTTCAGTAATGAAGATTCTATGCTATATTTCAGAAATCAAACAAAATTATTAGTTTTAGCTGATACGCTACATAATTTGAAGTGCAGCTGTACTTCACAGATCCCTAAAAAAAAAAAAAGTTTCCCTCAAGTAACACCTACTTGTCCATCATCTCTTCTTTCAGAGATGACCTCCAATCTGTCTCAATGGTTGTCAGGCAGCTGAATCCCCTCGCACATACGGCTGAAGAGGCATAATAAAATATATATGTGTATATATATATATATATATATATATATATATTATATATATCTCTTATTCTGTATTTGGGGGGGGTGGAGCCTTTAAGGAATTTCCAGATATTAGTAATAATCGGTATCGGCCCTGAAAAAGCCATATCGGTCGACCCCTAATGTTGATAGTTATCGGGATAATATCATGAATCACATTTATTTTGGACAGGATAATTGTGAGATTTTTCATATTGTCCCTCCTGGTAACCCTTACTTTCTAGCCCTGTCAGTGTTTCTCTTTTAGCACCCAATTAATCCGGTGTACACACACACACACACACACACACACACACACACACACACACACACACACACACACACACACACACACACACACACCCTCCTGCTGTTTATGGTGCTATACATTGAAGATATAAAGACACTTACTTACTTGCAGGTTGCACCGGTGGTCTCAGTTATACAATTCTGTCTCCAAAAATAAAATCCACCTTAATGGTGTCAGTCTGGATCCCCGTGTGAGTCTGCGGTGTAACACTGGTAGTCTGAGCGATATATTTACAGGCTTAGCATTTTTACGTTTTTTTTTTTTTCTGTGTAGTTTACTTGCTTGATATTTGTAGCTAACTACTGGCACATCTGAATCTCCCCATGGCGTCTCCTGACCTTGTTATGTCAGTCTCTCGGTCGGAAACGAGGAGATCAATCAGTCAGAACCCCAAAATAGGGCACAGACTTTCTCCTGTCGGCTCTCAACACGGTAAAAGTACAAAAAAGAGAAAAAAAGTTTCCCGGGTCAGGGGTGAAAGACGAACATTCATCATGCGTTGCTTTTCGCTGTGGCCTTGATGTGTCAAACCTGGCATGTTCTCTGACTGAAGAGGAGGTTGAAGTTAGCAGGCTGGTTTTGTAGTTTTGACTAATTACAGCAAAAGATGTTTCCTCAAATAGAAAACCTGTTCCAGCAGTTACATTCTTTTGAATAAAACAAATACAAATGGATTTTCTATTGGAGTTTTTCAGGTTTCTAGCTTCGTAGCAAAATGGCCTGCATCCCTGAGGACCGACACATTGTATCCTCCATAGTAATATTGACTGGCACCTAATTGTCAACTAAATGACATAGAGAGTGATAACACCTTACCACATTATCAGCCGTGCATGAGAAATGTTCTCATAAAGGAGCCGTCCCAGATGATCAGATTAAAATTAAAAAGGCAGAAGCAGATCGATCTGACAGTGAAATATTCTCCAAATAACTGAATATTTGGAGACTTTATCCCCACAGTGCCGTTGTATGACTTTTATCCATTTTTTAAAATTGGCTTTTAGTTCAGAAAAGATCGTCCTCATTAAGCTTTCAATGCGCAATCGGAGTGAGTGTATTACCTCATAAAAGCTGATGGAAAAGTTGGCGCCTAAGAGGGGGGAAAAAAGTTTTAGAATATTCTCGAAAGGGGTCGACGTTATTTTAATGAGCGTGGCGCAATCATAGAGGTGATTCCCATTTTTACACCACTTTGACAATGATGTCGGGTTCAGGCGATGATCTTTTCACAGGAAGCCTCACATTTCTGTCCGTTTAAGTTTCTGCGAGGGGCGAGCGAAAAGAAACGTGCAGGATATCTTTCGTGGAGCGTTTCCAGGGCGACGTCTCATAGAGTCACCTGCTCGACCGTGTCAAAGTGGATGTAGCATCTGGAAATTTAAGCCACAGGGATTAATGGGAAATTATTACTTTTTTTTTTGCACAATGTCAAGACGAGCCCGAGGGCCAGCACCAGGACCGTGAATGTGGCGCGCGTTGCCATCCGTGCCATGTTAGTGAAATATTTACATGGTCATGAATTTTCAATTTGTCAGCTATTGCTCCCTCGGGGGGCTTATCACCTATAAACCGTGCAGGTGGTAAAAATAGAGCCCATTTATTATAAAATGGACAATGACACTAGAGGCTCTGGGATAAAGGCGGGCAAAGTTTAACAAGGCCTTGTTGAAGTGCTGCCACAAGCTACGTATTAAATACATATTAGAGCATTGCTGTAAATGCCACGGAGCCGAAAATCATCAGCACGTCTGAGAGTGACAACTTTTTCACCATTTATGACTTTTCAAACTTCTCTCAAAAGCAACAGATTTTGTGCAGAAATGTAGGTGTGTAACTCATCTAAGATCAGATATGGACAACCTTCTGTCAGATGTTTCATCTTCGCAGAGAACAGGAGGCAGAACAAAAGTATTGTAATGCATTAAGGTGCTCCGCGGATTTCTTTTTCCTCACTTTAAGTTTAAAAAAATGTCATAAACCATTTGAAACTGTCGATCAGAGGAATTAGATGGAATTAAAATGAACCGAATTCAAAGGACTTTAATCGTGCCCAGCGGTGCAAAAGAGCTCAATAGATAAATGGCTTCGGGTACATGAGGCTGCCTGGCACCTGTTCGTTATACAACCGGGCTAGTCCGGACAAATGAAGGTCTGGAAGGAAACATGTAGGCGCTCAGACATTGCTTTCCTAACTTATTCTTGTTTCATAAATAAATGCAATGTAAGAAATATAATTTGAATGATGTATCTTCAGAAACCGAGAAGGGATGGCCCACAGAAGATTCCAGGATTATGAATGCAGGATCTTTTTCCTATTCTATCCAGATACTATGTCCTCCTGTGCAGCTCTGCCTCCGAGAAACGATCATATGACTTCCTGCATCCGACCCGTTATCCCCGTTTGTTAGTCTCTGAGCTAATCAGCTGCAGAGCCGCCTGCCTCTGTTGTTTCAACACACAAGTTAAGCATCAGCTTCACGTCTTAGCCCAATGATGTATTCATCACGCACTATATCACAGCTACAACATGTGCAAACAGAACTGGCCAGTGACAATCTTCTCGAGCAACTCCTTTTCAGGTTTAAAAAGGGAGCTGTACTGGTGTGTTTTCAGGCGTCTGCCAAATAAGGTGTGACGTTAAGCTGATGATTAAACCCCTCGAGGGCGACAGGTGAGGGAGGCGAGAGACAAGCGGGGCAAGGTAGCAGGAGACAGCTGACGTGGGAGAGGACGACAGGGAAGGGGAATGAGGAGAAAAGACGGTGAAGGGAAAGGCGAGGTCAACGCCGGAGAGGATGGGAACAAACATTAGCATTGGGAGGAGACAGACGGAGCGAGAGACCAGTCGATTTATTACACAAGTGGCAGTAATTGTCAGTGGGACTGGGGTCCAGGAGCTGCTGCTGCTGCTGCTGAATCTCGGCTTTGTTTGCTCCGCCGTAACATAATTAGCCTAAAGGATACAGTCATTCTCAATATCCAAATACAGAGACACTTCTTATTCCGTTAAACGGCGTCTGGAGGTGAAATGTCAACATTACGGCCCTCTTGCGATCGGTGATAGCCTTCCACTAACACCTTCGCTGGTATATTGCTTCGCACACACTATTTTGTACTACAAGCTCACGCTGACCTTCAGAGAAACGTGAATTACCGTATCCTAAAAATACACGGTGGAAGCACAGCATTTAATCATGCCATATTAGAAGGGCCGACCTGCAAGCGAGACGCAAGCCCAGAAAGATGAAGAATAACTTATTCCCCACACGTACTGGCAACTTTGTGGGTAAAAAAAACGAGAGGCAGGATATATTTCTCTAGCTGTCAGAGGCTCGGGAAGACTTTGTGGTGGACCTGGGCACATTTCTATTTCATTCTTAGCAAAGCTGGCTGCTCCTCGTATGCTTCCTGCATTGCAGTGTCTTCTTCTTTTCTTCTCTTCCTTGTTCTCACCAGGCCGTCGCTGGCTGACCGAGTGAGCATCCTTCCCTCGCAATGGGACATATTTGCACCCGCTACCAGCCAAGTACTGGTATACTTTGGTAGAGGTTGGATATTTTTCAATCACTTTCTTTTTCACACCTCCTCTGGCCACAACAAAAAAAACAACCTTATTTGAATATCAATCAGGGCTCGACACTCACCGTGTCCGAACGCCCCCGTGGCTTCAGAAAAAGTTCAACTCACTGTGGCCACCGACTACGATCTCATGAGAATGAGACCGTGTGTCTCACTGGGATCCCAGCGTCCGTGGCAGCTTGATAGTATTGTTTTAGATTCACTTCATTAACTATATGCGATATATACGATATATATATATCATAGAGGTGTAACAATTCATTCGATTAATCGATGAATCGATTGTCAGTCCTATAGATTCTACTAAATCGATCTGCTACAATGAATAAATAGAATGAATCGTTTTGGCTTCACCAATAATCGATATAAATGCATTTAATCGGATGAATCGTGATTCTTACTTATGATTAGAGCTGGGTTTCGATTCAAATTTCAAGAATCGATTCGATTCCGATTTTTAAGTTTCAGAATCGATTTTTTCCGATTTTCTCAGATTCCATCCGATTCGATCCGATTTTGATCTGATTTCCGATTCGATCCGATTTCGATTCGATCCGGGGGTTAATGTTATTAAAAATGAAAAATGTATTTGAACCGTTTCCTTCACTTCATGACTGTGTAGAGAAGCAACATATTAAAACTAGTATTATATCAATATTAAACAGCAAATCTTACAAGTATTGGTAGTTACTGATGGCTGGAAGACTGATGAAAAGGTTAAGGGGTCAATCTTAAAAAAAATAAATAAAAAAAAATCTTAAAAAAAAAAAAAAAAATCGATCTTTGGACGTACGAATTGATAATCGGTCATTAATATGCGAATCGATTAAAAATCGAAAAAAAAAACGGAGCCGAGAGAGGTGGGCAATATTCTGAGATTAAAAGTCACAAATTTGCTAGTTTTAAAGTGGCAAATTTGCTAGTTTATTACGATGCTAACAAACTGCATTTATGCTAGCTAACTTCGCTTCCGAATGTCGCTTTTATCTTTCTTACTAATTCATCCCAACGTGTGACGCTTTGCTAAGGCCCTTAAGGTTATGGCTGTTGATGGTTAGTGTTGGTTAATTTGATTTGGGCCAAATTGTCATCTTATTTGTGTTTATTGAGCAGGTAGTCTGCCTAAGCTAGCGGTAGCTTTCACTTGTTGTCATAGCAACGGCAAACATCCGGGTCAAGCTACGTGATTACTTCCTCTATGACCGCTAGCTTAGCCAAACCAACCGATAGACAAACACACATACCGTAAGATGACAATTTGGCCAATATAAAATTAACCAACACTAACCATCAAGAGCCATCACCCTAAGGACCTTAGCAAAGCATTGACACACGGGATGGATTAATTAGAAAGATAAAAGCTACATTCATGGGAAGTTAGCTAGCATTAATGCCGGTTGTTAGCATCTTAATAAACTAGCAAATTTGCCACTTTAAAACTCGCAAATTTGCTAGTTTTAAAGTCGCAAATTTGCCACTTTAAAACTAGCAAATTTGTGACTTTTAATCTCAGAATATTGCCCACCTCTCTCGGCTCCGTTTTTTTTTTTTTTTTTTTTTTTCGACAGTGGCCCTAATACGCCGTCGTAGCTCTACTTATGATTAATGTTTTAATACGTTTAAGACACACTCTCCCCTGCCAGCATGTAGTCTACTGAAAATGTTAAAAATAAGCATATTTTAATTACATTTTTGTATTCAGCATAAAATATTATGCAGGTTTACTTTTTTATAGAATAAATTGTTATTTTTTCACCTTTCAGAAGAATACAAATAGTCTCACTCGCATTATTACATGTTTATTTAATGGATATAGAATTTTGGTTACAAGTTACTGAATCGAATCGTGGTTTACTGAATCGAATCGAAACGAATCGTTACAAAAAAATAAAAAATCGTCCTTGAAGCGAATCGCCAACTACTGTATCGTTATTCAAATCGAATCGCTGTGAAGCCAAAGATTCACACCCCTAATATATCATAATAAAGCACGTTTCTTAATAAAGTCTATATGAAATAACCACATGTTATGTATGAGTATTTTTAATTGAATTAAGGACTTAATATAGTCTGATTTAAAATGTGGGTGTTCACAAAATTAGTGAGTTGCTCTTTTCTATTTAGACAACATAATTGTGTGTATCATGCTATCTCGATGATTTCATAACAGTATGATAGAAAGCAGAGAAACATGGTGTGCATGAACAAACTCATTTAATGACTTCTACATAACATTACGTCATAGATTTGTTTTACCTTTCATTCCCGTGGTAGAAAGTAGTTCCAGTGTAAAACGTCCTGCATGGCCAGATAACGACGAGTGGCGCAATTTGGGTGAAGCGACCCTTTAAACAAACTCAAATTGTGTGCTTTGGCCCATCCACAACCATCAGGATGCTCAGATGTGTTTTTCCTTTTCTTTTTTTTTCTACCTCTGCCATCTACAGTTCAGCAGCATTGAACTCACTGCAGTGGACTTAATGCAGTGTGTGTGTCACCTTCACACACTCGCTTACGACTGATCGAGCCCTGTAATGTGCTTCGGCTCAAGTTCCACTACGTCAAATAGCAGATTGCTATGCAAATAAGCTGACGGTGCCGTATATGACTGTGCAACCGTAAGTTGTTTTTACTTAAGCATTTGCACACGGAGGTCACACTTCAGGTGACCAATCTAATAAAAAGAACATGATGGAATATTTTATTTCCGTGCATTAACCGCCATAAAAAAGTACTCTTTTATCGTTTGTCAAATATTTGTCTGCCTCGCCGTTAGGCTTTGATGTATCATAAATGCAATAATGTTCAGCAGATGCAGCGCAAGCAGCAGAGAGGGGATATCCTCTAGAAGACGCCTGTTGCAATGAACCTTGTTATAAAATGGGATCATGATCAATAGATGGTGTAATAAAGAGACTGTACATTTAGTATACCAACTCCAACAGTGGAAGTCACTAAGTTTAAAAATCTTAGAATCTGACAATGTGATGACTAATTGTATTAGATTTATTTGGACATCTATTTAATTTAATATAATAGCAAAACCATGTCAAAAAGATACTAATTCTCAATGGGAAAAAGTCATGGAGGAGGATGTTTTTGCACACTTTTTGCAGACCCACTGTGTGTAACTGTAAGAATTGTATACAACCCTGCAGTACCCTGCAATGTCAAACAAAAAATGCTGAACAGTTTAACATCTCCAAGCTGGAGGATGCCTGTGAGGAAAGGAGAATTTAATTTAAAAATAACCTTTTATCTGTAAGTGAAGTTTTCGCCTACAATAGACTGGAAGTCGATATATCGTAAGATGGCTGACTCTGTTTTGGTCGTTCCTCGCAGGCGCACAATGCAGCAGGAAGCTAACTGTCAACAGTGGTGAATTGATGTCCTGTGGTTCTATAACAGCAGTAAAACATAGTGCCCTGGTCAAGCAGCAGCTTTCAACTCAGAATAAGACGTGCTATGTTCATCTCTGCACCCTCGTCCGTTTCCTATCTAATCTGACCCAAATTATGTTTTGAGAGAAAATTTGGGACAATCAATACAACCGTGTAATGCACAGGGTCTTAACTGTAGTTATTTTGTATCAATGTCAGGCTCAGATCACAAGCAGACATCTCATACATTATCTGTAGGAAAGACAACACAACTAGATTAGAAAATATCAATACCTCATGATAATCTCACCAAAGTGGCTTTGCCCCCTCTTTGACTTCCATTCTTTTCACACTATGGACACTCTCACACCCTCTCTCACACACTCACCCTCCCCAGATTGTGACTCTGGGGACATCAGGGTGAACCTGCTAAATCTAAATTGAGCCTAAAGGTCAATGCTACTGCAGTTTCTTTTTCTATCACCATGATTCTCATTCAATTCAAAACACATCCTAATACCCAGTATTTGCCTGACTAATTATCCCTTATTATAAATTACTCTATTATGTTATTTTCTATCATAACCTTGGGAAAAAACTGCGTAGTAAAAGAATGGAATGGGATGCACAACAGTCCTTGTGAGTACACATTGATCTGGGTCTGTATGTGTGCAGTATTTTCCTGGGATGCCTAAAGGTCTTTGGTCTAGAGATTGTTATGACTCTTTCGTGGGCACAGGTTTTTTAGGGATCCAAAATGACCTGTAGTTTGGGAATGCACAGTGGCATCTAGGGATGCCTAATGATCAGAATTCTAGAAATAAAAAAAAAGAAGTTTCCTAACATCACATTAATTAACACAATAATGCAGTTAAGTAGGGATGCCCAATGGTGAGAATTGTAGAGATTTAGTAAAAATGCACCCTTAATATAGTGTGTTATTTCCTAATATCACATTAGAAGTGGGTCATATCATGACACACAATGGTCTGTGGATGCACGGTGGATTGGGATGCCCAATAGGCAGGATCACAGGTATTCATTTTAAGAAATTATCTTTGTGACGGTATGTTATTTCCTGACAAAACATGAATAAATGCAGTTATGAGGGCGGTGGGGATGCTCAATAGTAAGAATTGTAGCTTTGTTTTGCGCTTTGTGCTTGATTAGAGTGGGTTATCTCACTCACATCGCATTAGCAAACCACAATATTGCAGTTAAAGAGTGGAACAGGGTTGCAAAATATTATCTGGGGACCAGTTGTTGCTGCCGATTCACAATGAGCCGGGTCTCAGGATTCAGAGTGGTTCTGAGGGATGCCGAATGGCTGACGCACTTGGATGTCATCTTATCACTTATACATTTTTCTTCTAGAATGGAACATTTGATTTGAAGTGATGGATCGCAGCCATCAGTGCAGCAGCATGCCTCTGGCAGCTATCTGTTTCAGCTAATGGGAAGCCAAACCGTAAAGCTCCAGACTGCAGCTAACACACTAAGACTTTTGGTTGGGAACGATGGGAAGAAAGTGAAAATGTCTGTTGAGAGAGAGCCTTTGGCCTTCCATAAGAGACATAAAGCGTGGCCCTGAGCATGAGGTATTTGGCTGTGATGGACTTTGCGGTGAATCCGGGGCTCATCGGTAGAAGGTTAAGTGGACATCTGCTGCTCTCAAAACATATGGCCATTAGGCGGTTTGAACGCCGGCGCGTAAGAGGGTGGAGGCCATTACTATTTATCTAACAGAACCTCATAACGTAACCTGTCCACAGAATTAATAAAAGGGACTGTAGGGAGCCGTGCGGATTGCATCGACGTTCAGACGCACATGGTGCATGTGATTCTGCAGAGCTCCCGGTGCGTCCACTTCCTGATTGTAATCTCGTTTGAATTTATAGATACACCTGCATCATTTAGGAACATGAATGTCCCATCAAACAGGAGGGAAGACATCTTTAATTCAATAGGACTTATCTGATATCTAAGAGGCACACACCCACACACACACACACACACACACACACACACACACACACACACACGTTCAGAGGAGGTAGATGTGATTACATTCACAAAGATGCATCTACATAGCTCCTAAATACTGGCATATTGTCAAAAGTAAATAAATTAATAAAGAAATCATGGAGATGTCTGGGATCAATTAAGCATTTCCATCATGAATTAAATTTCTGATGAATATCCACAGATGAACCTGACTTCAGTTTAATAATGTTGGCATAGAGTTAAACACAAATCAGGTTGCACTGAGGTTGATTAGGCCGGCTAACCGGGCTAATCTTATTAGCATGCTACAGCTGACAACAACTGGTGTTCTGGCAAAACGTTTCCAGGTAAAACACTCCATCAAAGGATGTCACACACCAAACCAAATGTCCTGTCCTGGAAACCGTACAGTATGAATACGTAGAGCACAAGATTCAGAGGCCTGGTTAGTGATCAGCATGTGACATTATTTTGTTGTGTCCTCCATTCTCCATTCTTGTTGTCATTGTTCCTGTTAGATTTACAGACCTACTCTTTTCTGATGTGCCATATGTGCTAACAGATGTTATCATCTTGGCCCAGAGGAGGAAGACAGACGACCTGTCTTCACAACTGAAGCTGAGAAATTGTGTTGTATTTTTCCACATTTGCATTCGGCGGCACACTTTTCACTCCAGCTGCCTGCACAATAACAATGGTTTACTCCCTCGGTCGGTGTCAGGGGGCTTGTTTTTAGGGAGAAACATTTCTAGTTTATTTATTTATTTATTTATTGGCTCAAGTCAACAGAAAAAGCAAAGCTTGCCACTCGTTGTCGAGTACTTCTCCAAGTGGCTACGACTGAATAATTTTTATGGATCAAACTATCAACAAACATAAGAAAGCACTCCTCTTAGTCCCCGCAGAGCTCTATTAATACGCCACAATCTCCAGGCATTCTTTCCAGCCGACATGCCAACATTGCAATTAAACTGAAGCCCTGTTTTATTTACAAGACCATCGCGTTTAATTAATGTGCCTACAATTCCAGCAGCCCGAGCACCCCTCAAGAAAAAGAAGTGCCGCTTTGCTTAATTACTGCAGAAATGAAATTTTAATAAAGCTAACAGAAGAGCTCGACACGCAATCAGGAAGCCATTAAGTAGATGAAGGTAATCCGGCAGGACTGGAATAAAATTAGAAGTCAGCTGTGAAACAAAAAGCAAGGGAGCAACAAGGCCGAGTGCTCTGGAAGTGGCATTTGATTAAAGCTTGGCAAGATGTCCTGAACACGCTAAAAAACTTTCTTTTTTCAGGGATGATTTCAAACGGGAGATATGTTATTTCATCTCATTTCATCTTTAGCTCTAGCAACCATATCTTCAACTTTATTTTCTCTAATCCAGCAACAACAACAACGTGATTTCAATTAAAGTTATCCACACCGCTGAGTTTCATCACCTTTTTTCCCCTCACCCTTTTTTCTCGCTGTTTTGATAACGCAACACATCAAACCTAACGATGAAGCATCATGTGCCGTGATTCGTATCATGCGGCTTGTTAAAAGCGTCCGCGGTGCCGCCGCCGCTGCGCATGTGGCGATTAGGACTGTTCAGGCCTCGGACAAATGAGGATTTATATGTGCAATATGACACATAGCAGACATAATTAAGATGGATGAGGATTTATTTTGGCTTGGCCTGTCACAGTAAAACCAGCATTTCCCGCGCAGGAGAAAGCAAACGTGATGCATGCTGATCATCATTTTGTATCCGAGGCATGCTTTGGCCTCCAGGAGAACATTTGGAACAACTCTGAGCCGTGGAGGGAAAAAAGCTTCTTTATGAGAGCCGTCATAATGCAAACAAAAATGGAAAAATGCCTCCACACATTTGTTCTTTGTGTAAACTTTAGCCCGGCAGTGCATGCGGCTCGTTAGGAATCACAAAAACATCTTTAAAAGAGGCTGATTGCTAAAGGCCCAGTGCCACTGTTGTCTCTCATCTCTGCCAAATGCTTATTGTCAGTCTTTTTATGCGACTGTTTGGCTCTGTAATGTCTACACACAATCATTGTGGCGCTGGCAAAGTTGGTCGAATTGTTACATTTTCTGTTTCGCTTATCCGTCGAAAATGAAATGCCTCAATTAAGAGGCTGCTGTGGATGATTTTACAGGGCGTTAATGTGGCCATCAGCATAGCATCCTCGTGACTACCCATCAAGGAGGGGACTTCCTTGCAGGGGAGCTGTCTGTAGCCATTGTTTACCTCATGATTGTTTGTTTACCACAAATACTGTCTTTGTTTCTTTCAAAAATGGTTACATTTACTCCTATATTTTCAATATTCAAACATTTTCTTCATGTTTTTATGTTTTTCCTGCAAATCGAAAGTAAGGCTGCATGCGTTAATATTAAGGACTGCAGCAACATAGTGTATTTAATCACACACACACGCACACACACACACACACACACACACACAGCTCTGTTATTTAACATTTTGTAGAAACAAGTGTTAAAATGTAATTTATTGAGTCTTTAGAATAATTAAACACAGTTGTTTGACATTTCTATTCCCCATTTTGAGATGTACATTGTGTTTTCACACGAGCACATTGCAACAAGGCAACTTTAATGAACTTGATAAATGAGGAGGGATTTTGCTCTAATTCAAGCATCCTCTTTAGAATAAAGCAGTTGATCTCTGTGTCATTCCTCCCTAATGAGCGAAGAGGATGCCGCCAGCCTGTTTGAATTCAAATCATTTATGAAACACATTCGTCATACTAATCCTGTTTTGATCCATAATTGCTTGAAATAATGACATTTTTTGCTTGCGAGATGTCAGTGTGGGAAGAGAAGCTTCCTCGATGAGGTCAGTGAAATATTAAGGTCAGCGAGCAATGCTAGTGGAAAGCACAGTTTGAGTGGAAATCAATGCAGTCGCATCTGGTACAAAGAAGATTGACAGGGAATTATTGAAGGAGAACAGACATTGAGTGAGATCTGAGCCAATGTATAAAGTTTTCTAACTCGTCTAACATGGTAGAGCAATTCACATCTTAATTAAAAAGGCAAAAACATATTCTGAAAATATCTTAGTAGAAGAAAAAGTATTGCATTCAAAAGCCTAAATGTGCTTCAGGAAGAAAATTATAAGCTCTTTTTTAACAAAATAACCTGTTACTTCCAGAGAATGATTATAATATGGGATTACTACTGATTAGTTAACATGGAGGCAATAGTTTTCATGTTTAAGGTTGTCATTATGAGGCAAATTTGAGAGTTTAACATAGAGCAACATAGCACATTTTATAAATTGATCATGTGTTTGTTATTTTAAAACATTAAATCTTATGTAGCAAAAGTCTGGTAACTTTATTTTCTTCAGATTCGACTTTTATCTCTTAACTAGTTTGTGAAGTTGTGAGGTGATGGAATAACAACCTTTTGCATTGTATTAAATGAGATATTTGTATTTTTCATGTTCTGTCTCTATTCTATGCTGATGACTTCTTGCTCCGACTTTTTTTCCACTACACTAGTGCTGCCTTAGAGAAATACAGAGCCATTCAGGCTTTTACTAACACTCATTATTTGTTATTATTGTCAAAAAATGCAGAAGGCACATTTACTCCTATTAAATGTGTGAATAACTCTTACCGATATGTGAAATGGAAGAATCCAATATTTGATAAAAGCTAAGTGAATCAAATTGAGTCGGTAGGTCTGTTACAATATGGGTGTAAATTAGCTCAAACCATTAGCGTGCGCACCAATTAGGCAGATTGACATCTGACAAATGCATTGATGATATTTGACTAATGCTGAGCAGCTGTTTCAGTGTTGAAACTTTCCCCACGGATTCCAGTCGCCGACTGAAGTACAGGCCGGCTGATTGTAAACCAACTGTATTAATCTCTGTCACACAGTATGCACATGGAAAAAAATACCAAATCTCTTTCTCTTTCCATGGGTCACTTGGCTCCCTTTCACCATTCACTCAGTCAGGGAGCAAGAGAAACAGATCTCAATACCTCTAAGTCTAAAGAGTGAAGGCCATGCTGAAGTGTGTGAAACCTGCAAGTCCGGTTGCATGGAAGTCAATGAGAATATGACCCTACTTCTCACACATTTATTATCTCAGTAAACTTTGTAAACGTGCGTTCATGGTTTGAATATCTAGTTTCAAATCTTCTTCAATCCTGCATGATGTTCATTTAGTAAAAGATACCACCCCGTCACTCCCGTCGCTACCTTCACTACCATGCTACCAATGCTAGTTAGCTTCGAAGATCTTGAATTATGAAGCTAACTTTGTTAGCAGCTTCACACCAGACTCCAGATGGATCCAGATCCAGTAAGGTTGCTGCTCGTGGTCCCGCTCTGCTGCTTGTGTTCATCAGATCCACCTGTCGCTCCTCCACAGCCCAAATATGGTCACTTCCTTCAATGGTTGCAAAATATCCAAAAATAGCCAAAATACTCCTCAACTCAGACTGGAATTCCAAAATTGATGACTTTAGATGACTTGTGACTTTACATGGAGGCTTTTGATTTGAAAAAAGATTGAAACTTATCGTTTTTAAAAAGTCTGCTGAGAGTCAATTCATTCATTCTCATCAAGCCGTAACTTAATTGCCCAGGTCCAATTTGTTTGAACCAATCCGACAGCATCTCAAAGGTTACGACTTGGGACTTAACTCAGGACATGAGTGGAAACATTTCAGACTGTAAAACAATAACCTCTGACACACGCTGTCAAGCTTGCGGTCCTATTTTCTCATATTGTACTGTTATTGTTTAATGTGAGATGAGGAGAAAAATCAAACTCTTTATTGAAGCAATATCGTCTACAAAATGTGCAGTAATGGCCTCAGATAAATTACAGCGATCAGCCCTTTAAATGCTCATATGAAGGCTTATAAAGAACAGATTAAATACATGGACTGTAGCTATGCCGGCATTTGAAATACCAGCTGAGACTGTGTGACTATCGATCTCCCACAGATGCTCGTAACTCAGGTTAAAGAGGGTTGCGACTTTCTCTCTTTTTATTGGCTTTTGCTACTTCCGCCCTTGGTTTTTCTGCATTATTAATTTTTAACCACAACACTGTTGCTATTGACTTTCTGCTTCGAGTCAAGTCTGTTGTTTATAGTCAGCCGTGGAGTCTGTAGTCAGTTTGTGTTGTCAGACGTGGAAACCAAGGTTGAATGTATTTATAAAAAGGAGAAGTTTCGCCGAAGAGGCTCGTCGTGTCCTCATCAATCACGAGACGTGATCCCACTCGACTGAAGACAGAAAACGGACAGCTTATAATAGAGAGTTATATACAGTGTTTGCACATGGGGAGTTTGTTTGAGGATTTCTATCCAATGCACAAGTTGCATTTAAAGTTTATAATGAAAAGTCTTTCAGCTGAACAATACTCCTCCTGAATGTTTTTGCATCACTTTGGCTGAATAGTTTTAATGAGTCCATTTAATTATGTTTCTCTTTCTCACAATCACTTCCGTCTTTGATTCACTTTTAGCACCCAGATTCTAATTGTTCTCTAATAGTTTTCCTCCTCTCCCAGCCACCGAGAGCAGGCAGACATAAGCTAGCACCTCCCGAGAGTGGCGGCGCAGCCAGCAAATATTAGGTTAATTGCTCGAGCACATTAGCGCTTGTTCCATCGCGGTCGTCATTGACTTCCATTAGCATCAATTAAGATTAGCTTGCCTTTAATTCAACGAGACGAGGGGCGACTGCGTGATGTCGCCGAGAGGAGTTGAGCTTTTGATTTCTGTGTTGCGGCATAGGCGAGGGGACGTGAACTGGTGAGGCAGCAGGAAGTAAAAAATGTAAACCTTTTCATGGACAAACTGTACATTTGTGATGCCTTCAACACAGTGTAGTTAATATGACTTCATTACATTCAACATGCTTTACTGCAGAATTGATCAGTTACCTTCAAGTATTCAATGAAAACGTGAAAAAACTGCATGTAATGCTGATTATCACTGAAAGTCTTCTTATATTGTGATCTAAGGACTTCTTTTTAATTCTATTTTCTTTTCTTTATTAAATTATGTTTTACTAAAGCAGAAATCTGTATGCTGCAGAGAAACTACAAGAAATTACGAGAGTTTTGAAGGCTGATTCTGATATTCATGAGAGTAAATGTATGTAAATCGGATCTTTGTTCAGCTAATAAAATAAAAATGATTTGTATTTCTCCAACAGAATTTGATTACGACCACATCAAAGCAATTCGAAAACTTTTGCATTTGCAAAAATATGATTCAGCATCTAAGCGGATGTATAAAAGTGAACGTTTTACAGCTTGTGTTTGGTGACTAGTGAGACAACTTGTTGCAGGGCATTGGGTGAAGTTTATCCCACACGGAGGCCAGGTTCTGACAACTTTGCTAAATCAATCACATGATAAATCTATCTCCTCGGCCTTCAAGTAAGACGTTCTTTCACCAGACTAGATGCCAAATCCCTGATAAGTGTTGACATTGTAGGTTGCACACCGGAAGCCCATGGTTACAATACTTAATTTCCTTTTGACTTTTTAATTGTGCCTTTTGATTAACACTCTTAATAGAGATCAGATAATAACATTCTATCAGTGAGGAAACTCATGTAAAATAAAGGGGTGTGGCGCACATTACTGAAAGGACTGAAAGATGATTAATTTCATTATAGCAGATAACTCATGTTGGCTTTTGTCATAAGCATAATTGGTTTTGACATTTTGTCACCCCGGGGTTTAAAAAAAAAATTCTCTCTCCTGCTGTTGAAAACAGAAATGAGATCAGGCTTCTGGGTTCTTACATCAGGGGAATCCGTCATGCACTGTACATGATGAGAGATTTCACACATTTTGCCAAGTTGCCTTTTTTTTTTTTTTTTTTTGCTGCCATGAACTGAATTTTTCCTTGATTTCTCTTCACAGGAAATCAGGAAATTTGCTTCAGGCCAAAGAATGAACTTCAAACTTTAACTACAGTATATTGTTTTTATTGCTTCTGCATGCCTGAACAGTGAATGGTTAAAACTCCTGCTGACAACACGTGATGCATCAGCTATAGACCCTCTGTGCTGCTAAACACCAGTAGGAAGCAAACTCAGGAACAATCTCAAGCAAAATTGGAATCACCCTATGACCAAAGTGCTTTCGGAAAAGAAACATGCAAAATGATCGTTTGGAAAAGAGATGATAGACTGGCGTCCTGTCCAGGGTGTACCCTGCCTTCGCCCAATGTCAGCTGGGATCCGCTCCCCCCCCGCGACCCTGAATAGAGGATAAGCGGTATGAAGGATGGATGGGTCAAGGGCTGACTTGCTCACTGTCGTAGGAGTCGGTAGAGAAACACTAGAAACATCCGGTATAATCCAGCTTTCATTTATATGGATATGCTCACAACAACCTTCCTGTTGAACTGAACTTGCAGAGACGAACTACTTTTCCATGTGTTTGTTTTAGTTGCGTCTATGTGTCCCTGACAATTTCAAAGTAAAACAGGGTGAGTAATTCATGAACCTGATTCAATCAGGGTGAAGTACTCCTTTAAAATGAATAAAGTCCAGACTTGCGGAGGCTTTGTTTTTCTTCTCTTTGTGCTTCTCAAGGCTGCAACGTTCTCACTTCTTGTCTCAAACTGAAGGCTGAATTTCTGACAGAAGTCTAATATGTGGCTGTATAGATAATCCATGCGGACCTTGTTTAATGTAGATCGATACGTAATATTTCATATCATGACATCTGAGGCAAGTGAGTCAGGTCTCTGTTCATTTGAGTCTGTTTGAGGAGGCTTAAGGCTGCAGGGAGATCACAAGATACATGTTTGGGGATGCAAAATAGGTAACATAAAAGAAAAGTCTAAAAAGGGAGCATAACTGCTAATAGATATTGCTTGTTTAAAATTAATCACAAACTCTTTTGTTGTCAAAGACGAATTGTTATGTGTTGTGTGGTCGAAACCAAGGACAGTTCTGAAAACCCTCATGCTTGTGGGAAGATGGGAAATCCAAGCTTCCGATAGCTCCTTGTATATCAATGACTCATTATACTGCAGAATCAGATTCAATGTGTATAATTCACATTCAGGTGCAGCACAAACTATCCTGTAGCCTACAGCAAGGCTGTGCAGTTTCCCCCCTCAGAAAAAGGGAATATTGTGATTGGACTGAAGAATTTAGTGAGAGTAAAACTGAATAATTAGATGACTCTCTGTTGCTGCAAGTGTTGGAAAGCAGCCGAAATACACCATCTCGATGCAATAAACCTGATTTATGCTTCTTTTTCTTTCAGACTTCTCATTAAAACACTTTTTCCCTTTCAATCAAAAAGTCCCCGCTATTAATATCTCACTCATCTCCTGTTTTGTTTATCATAATGACTCTGCTGTATAGTGCTGTTAACCAATCTGCAATTAGCTTTTGCAGATGTATCATAATTGAACATGCTCACACTGCAAAGTGCTATGGGCATGAAATTACCTCTTTTTTTTTTACATTTGCAGCATCAAACGGCACAAGGCACATTTTATATTATAATAACAGAAATAAAACCTCACCACCAGCTTCCTCTGCAGAATCTATTCAAGTATACACACCAGCAGGCTGTGAACGAAACCCTTAAAGTGGTCCTGCAGTCTGTTGCCATTAACTTATTGTCTGAAGTAGTTTGAAATTCTGTCCTTTTAATTTTTAGTACCTTTCATCAGGTGTGCCTGGGTGTCATGGGACAGCGAGGTGCTTCACACAGTCAATCAATTGCTGTCCAAAAAAAAAAAGAAAGCAATAAAGTGGTGCATTGCATCGATTCAAGGTTTGAAAGCCCTCTGGATTGATTTTAAGTGTTCGGATTGATTCGAATCAAGCTGAAGGTTTGTCATTGAAGATTTTTTGAGTGACTACCTTGGTAGATTGGTTGAAACAGCTTTGAAAAAAATCTTGTTTTTGTGATTGAGTTTCCATTCAGCAGAGCTAAATAGGAGGAAATAGTTAATGGCATAAATAAGCATTGCATTATTTCCAATGAATGTACAGGGGTGGTATTCACAAAATGTCCCAAGGCTTAAAAACGCTTTTAGCTGGCTGAGTTATGGGAAAAGCAAGGGACATGTCCAAGGTTCTGCCTTAGGAGTATTTGACAAAGCATTTTATTGCTTAGCTCCAAAGCCTGAGAGACGCTCCAGGTAGTCTCATTGTGTTTTCAGACCCATTGCTCATTCGTCCCGATGCGAGTGAACAAATTGAGCGGATGAATTGTTAAATCTCAGGCTTTTTCTCCCCAGTTGGTGGGTTTCTTTGCACACAGAAGAAAATGTCATTAAGCCAAAATGTCCATGCTGCTCAATGGTTAGTTTTAGCAGGAAGGAGGTCCTATCCTCACAATAGTCATTCTCTTTGACTCTGGCTAGCTGGTAGAACACCTCTTCAAGGTTGGATTAGCGTCGGGAACATCATGTGGAAAACACTCACAATAGCGGGGTGAATTTCCATTATCAGGTTAATCGTAACATATCTTCATGGGTGAATTGAAAAAGCAATCTAGAATCCAAGGCTCCCAATCAGTTAGCTGTTGCCGGTAATATTGCAATCAGTCAATTTGGTATGTTTATTTTTCATGCGTTTTGTGCATTTTTTAACACAAGCAGTAAATACACCTGTTTTTCGTGGATTTTGTTGCTCCGTATGTCGCCTCCCTTCCTGGCTCACTTTCACGTGGGCTATATATGAAATAAAATCCGAACAGTGAGTTAGAACAGCCTGAATCGGTGGACGTGTTGTTGTGCACTTGTTCTGAGTGCATACGTTTTAGTGTTTGGGTGGCCCCTGTGGGAATCCAACCTCTATCTATAGCACTGCTGCAGCTTCAGTGTTTCTCTTTTATTGCATCCTCCTCTTTGATGACTTTCCCACATTGGCGTGTCGGTGTGCCGGTGGGGGGAAACGGGTTTAGTTCGCTGGGAGGATTTACTGTCATGATGCAGAGGACGGGTTGCGTGGATCCTGTTCCCTCAACTGTGCTGTGTTCACCGCGGCGGCATCTTCAAACCGGGCCCACCGTGTCAGCATCTACGTCGAGGGGTGAAAAGCATCCCGAAATATCTCGGAGCAAGGATGTAGTAACTTATTTTATTTTTTGCTCTGCTCCTTACTTTTGCTTTTCCACTTTTTTACATTTTGACATCGGTAAAAATACAGGAGAAGTAGACTGGTGAATACCAAAATAAAAAGAAATGAGGGAAATATGGAAAAATATACCAATGGAATAAAACAATTTTTGATGGATTTATTAAATGAATTGTTTATTAGCTTACTTGCATAAATAATATATCTGTCTAATACCTATATATCACCTTAGCTCCGCCACATGCAAGATTTTCATGATACCAGTTTTTGAGGACTGACTGTCTGACAGAGTGAACTCTCTTGTTCCAAACTTAATGCTGACCGACACCTTTCCGATGTCAAATGTCTAATCCTGGTCTGAATCATAGCATCCACCTATCCCCTTTAGACAAATCAAAGTTGTGGATTTTACTTGAATTTGTATCTGCGCCCGTGTTTCAGCCAGGAACGGTCACGGTCAAGGGCTGGGAGCCACAGGGCAACACTCAGGGCAGTTTATGCTTATGCAACGTCAACTTGCTGTTCTCATAATTAATACAACCTCTGAACTTCAAAGTCAATTTGCTCCCACAATAATTAAGATTCACCCTTGGGCCCCTCGGTGAGGGTTGGCCGGCGCGCGGATGAACCTGACATTTAGTTCAAAGGAATATTAATGTCAGGGGTGTACAAAGCTCAGGGTCGGTCCGGCGAATAGATGTCAGCATTCATGTAGCTGGTCGGGAAAACCGACCGAGGATGAAAAGGTGACAAATTAGATTCCCCCGGGAGATCCCGGAGGAAACAAAAAGGTCTCTGCTGTTTGATCCTGCACGGATATTTCTGGAAGCAGAGGAGGATGTAGAAATAACAACCACCTTCACCCCGTGCCTAATGCTTCCAGGGGCTGGCTCCTTTCAGTGCTAAAGGAACAGGTTGCTCATTGTGTCATGCCTAAACATGATTGTCCATTTTATGGAGTGACATTTATAGAGAGGCCACCAGTCCCAGTGTCTCCCACGGGAACCTCGTTTCAGATAAAGTATGTTTTGTAGCCAAAGACCAGAGACAAATACGTAGTTTCAGTTGTACCTTGAATTAAAAGTAAGACATCTCTCATCTCGCACAATGTACATCACCAACACGGCCTAGGAAATTAAAAAAACGCAATAAAAAGACAGATTCCGTTCAAATCTATTTAGTATTTCCAGATGTACCTATGTCTGTCTGGTCCATTCTTGTTAAGATGATATCTGAGGAACGCCTGGAGGTAATTTCTTCAAATTTGGAAAAAAGCATCCATCTGGACTCATTGGTGAACTGATTAGAATGTGGAGGTTAAAGGTCATTGTGACCTCTTATCGATTTTCATGAACATGATCTTTCAGGAACATCTTGAGCAGATTTTTTCAAATTTGGCAAAACTAGAGAAGTTTTTTTTGGTCCAGCTCAAGAAGTCAGGCTAATTCTGACAATTTCACACAAACGACTAGTAGCATAAATTGTGGAAGTGATTACATTGGATTTTGGATTGCCATGGATGTAATCTGCAACGTGACTGGTTGGGTCAGATGTACAAACACAAGGCACAAATTATGGTTAGGTAGTCTTAATATTTTGTGATATAACTTCAGAACACGTTGAAATGAGATGAATGCATTTCATAAAGTACCAAAAGGGGATCATGGCCCATTCAGTTATTCATGTATGGAGACACACCTACAGTCCAGTCACACAGTCCGAATCCACAGGTCCAGTATAGGTGCCTAGAGTCTGTTGTAGTGCAGAGGGGCCCCGTGGGACTCCTTGTCCATGGCCCTCCAACATCCCGGCTCCTCAAAGTGCCGATCACATGCATCACACAGTTAGTTTTTCGGTGGCGTGACATCTGAGGATGGATCTCGCGTTACAGCGACAGTGCCATTTTCCACAGAGATTCATTTGTGTGGAAACAGATGTAGTATTTGCATAATTCATCAGCAGCTTGTTTTGTGGATGGATTAAGGTAATCATTGTTTGCAAGTAAATCTGTCTACCTGTACACAGTAACGGGACGAGCGTTTGCATAATAAAACCAAATTTGTCAAACAACGTCGAAGAGTGAAATCTCACTCTGCTTACAGACTGCAGACTTCTATCCGCTGCATATTAACTAAACATATACATCCCAGAATACAAAGTGCAGAATGACGTTTGCATATTTATGTTAAATAAATGACCTAAATGTAAATGTAAATGTTGAGGAGGTTTGTTAGCGTTAGCAAAACCAGCAAGAATGCTATCAAAAGTTAGATAAATGAAAAGCACATGAAATGAGCACAACTAACAAATCAGTACACTAAAAGAAATAAATACATGAAAAACACCAGCATGAATTAAATGTGGTAACACACACCGTTGCTGAGGGAGTACCGGCCATGTTTTATTTTGTAGAAAGGAAGTTGATAAACCTGGTAAGTCTGGTATTACATGAATGAATTTGGGAATTCAGTTTGAAGGAGTTGCTAAATGATGATCATAGAGGGACAAGGCAACAACATATATATTTCTTTATGAACACACATATCCAATGAATATTGATGTCTGATCCTGAAACGGTGGTGCAGTGGCCTCGTTAACAGTTTGAAAAAGTTGCCAATCTTACAGATTGTTATTGCAGCAAATAAAGTTCTTAAGATTGGAGGCGTATATCTATTTGCCCAGACAGTATTACCATAAAATCAAACGAGGATAAATCGTGGAATACATTAGAGTTAATAAACAGGAGACTTTTATACAGCTTTGTAGTTTGCTGATGATCCCCAGTGACTTCATACTTTTGTAACAAATAAAATGAATAACTTTTCCAATTTAATTTCTCATCAGCTAAAAGAAGCGTGAGAGACTTGAGACGTTTCTTTTATAGCTACTGACACTCATAATTCTTAATACGCCTCCTCCCAACTAATATTATGAACTTTTTTAATATTCAACGAGAGCTTCCAACTTATTAAACATATTACTTCCTTCAGTCTGTCCTCCAGTGTGGCCCATGTACTTCACCTATTGAGATCCAACCACGAGGCAGACAGAACTGACAAAAAAAACCAACCTGTTAATAGTTGTAAATGCAAAAAAACCCTTCATTGTCAAGAAAATATATCCAGATACAGAATTCATGTTGTTGTGTGGACAAAACCCCTTAAACATCGGATCCTACAATTCCCATATCACAAAACAAGGATTTTAATTTGATACCAGCTGATGTAAGCATATTTTGTTTTCCAGGAAGAAAAAGATGCTGTGTGATCCAAAAGGCTTTACATTATATATTTTTCTTTTAAGCGCGTGCAACAAAAGGTTGACGTATTCATTCAATCTAATTCACTTTGTGAGCTAACGTCCCCGGACAAAGTCATATGCTCTTCTTTCTAATCACAGCTAAGCATGTTGAGTGTGTGACTTTGACACAGCGGGCGGCCGCTGCGTGGAAGGTGTTGCTTCGGCAGCGTCCCGCCACGCGGGCTTTGTTCCCGCACGCCGCTTCCGGGCCAACGCCGGTCGAGCAAAACAGAAGGCAAACGCCAAATACAAGCATGTTGGCAATTTGTCGCGGGATGGAGCTCTGCATGTGATTTCGTTGTTTGCTTAGACATGGTGGGTCCACGGTGAATGCGAGTCACGCTGCATTATTACAAGACCGCCGATTAATTCTGCATGCTTTTTTAATTTACATCAGGCGTAGGGATGGCTTTAAAGGTAGCAAATCACAGATGATGATGATGATGATGATGATGATGATGATGATGATGATGATGATGATGATGACGATGGTGGAGCCACAAAGTTCTCGCCCCCCCTCCCATTTCTAATACAGCCAAAATTGTTTCCCAGCCAAGATTGTTTAGCCACGGTGTCATTTTGGGAGATTTGTGAGCACTTTTCTCCGCCGCCTGCCTTAAAGCACTTTTCTCCCTGTGAGGCCGCCTGCAGGGGAACATGAAACACCATTTTCCGGAAAATCCCAAAGGCTTCATTCACACTGTTGGCTCAAACATATATTCTTCCTTTTTTTTAACTCAACATATAAGTTCTTATTGGAGGTTAAGACCGGAATAATGTGTTCTTGTGTGCATGGCGGAGCTGATCTGTGTGATCTTATTTATATAGGAGGGGTTTTTACGTGCATAAAACATCCTCCTTCATCTGATGCTTTTATAAAAAGTAAGCTTGAGGAATCGTATAATAAAATGTCCGGTCTAATAATATACTATATTATGACATACTGCAATTAATCATCACAAATCTTTGTCTCACAGGTGTTTGTACGCTTCTGTTGTGTGTGCATCCAAAGCCTAATCTATATCTTGAACTATGGAGCAGAGCGTCGCTCCCTCAGCTGCTTCATTCATGCTTCACATGAACATATTCTTACTATTATCGGCCCCTTAAGCCAAGGACTAAATTGGGGGGGAAGAAAGAAGCGTTTAAGTGCGCTGCTCCCTCTGCTCTGGAATCAGTTGCAAAAATTAGCCGAATCTTGCGGAGCCGGTCTCTCTGGATGCATTCAAAGGAATTTTAAATGACTTGGAGGCAGGCACGTCTTGCTGCTGTAGATGTCGTGATTGATTGGTCCCTCACGTTGATGAATTTATTTGATATTTTATGATTGCGTAATTGCTCTTGTGTTAAATCGTGTCTCGTTTTTCGTGGCTGCTACTTTGTTGATTGTTATGCAGCTCGTCTCTATTATGATCCTGTTGAAAAAGATCTTCTTAAACCCTAATGAGACTCTAATGGTTAAATGAAAGGTAAATGGCTCGCATTGAGTTCTGATCTCAGTGAGGTGGGGATAGCATGTGGACAATTTATCAAACGTAGGTCTCCATCATCATCTCCCCCCCCTCCACACATGGGAGCTCCTCTCCTGAGGGGAACAAAGAAGAGAGGAGGAAAACCAGGTCTGGAGCCCAGCTGAGACCTGGGTTGTGTCTGAAATCATCCGCTCATTCACGACTCACTATACAGGGAGTTCTATGTCGAGGACTAGAATGAGCTCATCTGTAAAATGGGGTCATTTTTCTCTGTGTCGTTAATTACATCACTGCAGTCGCACAATTAAAACGTGTCAACAGATCAACTGGTGGACCATCCTTAATCAATACCGACATATGTTACTAAATACATATTGAAAGCTGATTTGTCGTCATTTAAGTTCCCCTGGTAAGCAGTAATGCTGTCGCTGCTGTTGTTGTTACTGCTGATGAAAACCTGACATTTCATTTCGTTGCTTCAAAATAAAAGCTTTGAAGAAACAAAATAATGGAAAAAAATAAGAATTTATGGGCAAATGTGTTTATGATTGAATAAGAAGAGCTTTCCAAGCTGCTTATTCTTGTGCAAAACAATAATACTGCAGGGGGAAGAGAGAGTCTAAGGACTTTTATTGTGAAGAAAAATGAATGTGAATGTGTTTATCCTTCTTTTTATCTCATCCGATCAGAAAAGTCCCTTTAAAGTATTTGCAATAAATAGTCAATTACTTCCTGTTGTTCATCACAGCTACATAGAAACATGATGAATGACTGTAACTCCAGAGTTTAGGAATGTTATAAATTAAAAATTTCAACTTGGGTCCAATTTCCAAAAAAAGGTCAATCTGACTTTAAATACAAATAGGACTGCTTTCATAAGACTCCTATCAGAATGCATTTCACACACGCACCATCACATCCAAGCAGGTAAAAAGAAAGGCTATGATGCACTTGAAACACAGAGAATGTCAGATCGCCTCTCTCTTATTACAGCCTGTCAGACGGAGAGAATCACTCTGATCAGCGCAGTTATTGAAAATCACCTTCAATTTGCTCAACGCATCAAGATGGGGGGGTGGCAAAGTCACCGTGTTCTGTTTGATTTGACGATCACTCCCATCCTTCCTTGAGACGGGGGGGATGTGCAAAACCAGTGAGTGTGAAAGTACAAAAGGCTGAGATTTAAAGGGGCTAGCTTTGAAAATAAAACATGACGGGTTTGTGTACGCTAACATTCATGCCATGCATGGAACTGGGACCGCTCCCGTGGCTTAATTGATTGCAGAAACACACTCAGCGAGGATAGAGAGAGCACATTGTGCCCGAAAAAATCACATCACGCCAGCTTTTAAAAGGCTCTGATGTTTCTCATATACAGCCTGAGTGGTTTCTTCTGTGCTGCCTGCAGTAGCCGTGAAATATCTAATATCAGTGACAGTAACGGCGCTGGAGCGTATTGCGTCCGTCTGGGTGTTAAGGTAACCCTCCGTTTTGTTATCCTGCACGTAAAAAAAAGAAGCATTGCATGCTTTAGAAAGTTTTTGGGTATGCCATTGTGCTTCTTCATTCTCAGCCTGACACCTCATCTTTTGTTGCTGCCTCACAGCCGGCAAATTCACTGTGAGTCATCTTTGTTTGAATTACTCTTACACCCCCCCCCCCCCCAAAAAAAAGAGACTTTTTTTTACTTAAATAAAAGAGACTTTTTTTGGTGACCCTCTATGGAACTCTCCTACTAAAACTTTTATGTATTCTTGTGGCACTGTAAGCGCTTCGCCAACAAAGAAAAGAAGAATAGAAAAGCCCTGCTGCGGGGAAGTGCTGAGCTTCAATCAAAAATACTGGAAGCTAGTTGACATGCAGGATGTGGAGGTCCCTGCAAAGTTATTGAACTTTTTTCTCTCTTTTTTTTTTAACCAGCAGCTTTTTATATTACCTGGCAAAATTACCCATCCTTTGGCCTGCGGTTTGAAAAGGCTCACTGTCCCTAGATTAGGTTCTGCTGGTGTGTATGATCAATGAACCGGAACCGGCTCGCGGTCAGAGCAGCGCGGCGGGGTTGCTGCCACGTCCCGCCAAGTAGCTGGATGGTGATAAGTTCATTGTTGTGCCTCCTGCGCGCCCCAGATAAGCATGTCGGGAGTTCGCAGCAGCAGCCACAACAGCGGCGGCGGCGGCGGCGGCAGCGGTGTAAGCCGGTTACGGCTGGTCGGACTGCAGCACTCTGACAGATTGTCATTCCCACCTGTCAGGGTGTTTAGCGCTAATTTACCAGCCCGATTACACAGGCAAATTTGCCGAATTTAACACATGGCTCTCGGATAAAAGTCAAACGGCTTTTGTTTACACAGCCTGAAAACAACTTTATATATCCAGAAAACTGGCAGCTAGAATCCTGTTGTGGATGAGGGAAAACGAGGGGAGAAATAATTTCCTCAGCTCTAAAACAACTGTTGCTGAAAAAAGTTTTCTAAAGTTTGAGGAAATAACTGCGTGATGTTGGAGAGGACATTAATACCAAAAGCCTGCATTTCTAGCTGAGAGTGTGGAGCTAGAAAGACGTATCATGGAGGGTCAGCGAAGATGCTCCTGAGTTGGATCAAAGGAAATGTAGGATTCTGCTTTTTTGTGCTCGATCCATATCAGAGATGGAGGCCCTGTTTACTTTTGGTATTAAAGGTACCCTTTCTTTCATGCTATTCCTCTGATATACAGGTAGAGGAAATGTGCTGAGAAGCAAGGGCAGTGAACACGTTGATGACTGCCAGCTCGTACTGATGGACGTAAATAACACAGAAGACTTGGCTGAACCTGTTGATTAGTTGTCAATGAATAATAAGTATTGTTGTTTACTCAATTCTACCTGCACAACGTAATACAAAATGAATTAGGCTTGCTCCTAGGTCAAAAATCACATCCGTATTTTAGTATTGTTGTACTGTGTTGACTTTATTCTTTATTCTTTAACCACATATACATGCAGATTGCATGTAATTGAGGTGTAAATGGTTCTAATAGTCTGGATATCTCTTAAGTCTCCTAGCTTTGTGGAAGTGCTATTGAAAACATCTGCAGCACCCCTTCAGCCAGCCTTAATCTGGACACACTCAGTGAATGCAGCACACTATATCCCCGCTAAGTAACACGGCACAAAGTCAACATTACCAGAATGAATAGATTTAGGGAAAGATAGACTTGCACTTTCAGTGAAAATAGGAAACGCAATATACCAGCACCTTCTTTTATGTAACGCAATCGATATGTGTTAAAGCCTGCATTGCTTCTTTTTTTTATTGGTATTAGGGAATGGCAGGCCTTTATGTTGAGTGTGTAGCCCGCCACACTCAACAGCTTACATTGTTATTCGATCCATACAGCATTGATGTTTTGTCTAAAGCCAGCCTTCCAGTGGATGGCCGTGCCTATCTGCAGGGAGGGGGGCTCAACTGACTCCAGAGTCATGGATTATACAAATCGCTGTGCTTTTCTCATGTCTTTTGCTTTTTACTGAAGTGGGATAACACAGAATGGATAAAGCAATGCATCGGTACAAGTCGTGGAGATTCTGCTCTCTGCAGGTAGAGCGTCTCCCGTGGACATGTACCGTATATTAAGTCTTATGTTAAAGCTTGATGCTTTCTGGCGGAACATCCAACACATTTTTTTGGTACAAAAAGCGATATGGGAGGTAATATTAGTGTTATAATTGATCAACTTTTAGTGTGTGAGGGACTGAGTTGGCTGAACTGGTGCGGTTGGATTTTCAAAAAGGAAGCAACAGATTTACAAAATATGTAATAAAAAAAGCTGTGGGCCCTCAAAGAGTTCACCTCAACAGAACTGAGCTCAGGCTGAACTAACAAATCCTGTTAATCCCCTACATAGTAGTGGATGAGTGACGTGTGTCATGGCTGATCCGACCATGTTTTAAATGAATGGGCAACAAAGAGAAACACAACTAAAGAAACTACACATAAACAGGAAATTCAGCCAATCATTACGACCACAGCAATTAACAGAAACAAACGCACTAACAAGCTAAGTTTCTATTAAGAAATGAACTAAAACCTGCTAAAATAAGGAATCTCAATCCCCCCCATGATGTGACAGGCACTTGGTACATTCTGATTGGCCACTTCCTGTATTTATAAGCTGTGCTTTGGTGGTGAACCTTTTGCCCCAGCCTTCTAAGATGGCCGCCCAGCAGCAGCAACCAGCAGCAGAACACTCAACACTGGTAACTCAAAGAGATAGACTTACAATGATTTAACAAAACTTAACCAATAGAAGCTAATGTATTGCCAGCAGCTGATCTTGAATATTTGTACTTTGAATATTCCTTCTGTGGTATGGACTGTGAGCGTATTCCTCAGGCCTAAAAAAAAAGATAGAATCCTGTCGAGGTTGAACAAAGTGTTCAATCTGTATTGGATCTTCTAACCTCAGCAGGTGGACGAGACATTACTGGGGAGTGTCTGCCTGCCCTGCTGGAAGTCAGACAAACAGCCTCTATGATGTATTGCTCTATCTGTTGTCAGTGACTTGAATTTCGGTGGTTACATGCGCATCTCTTGGCCTCGTCCATCTGGTTTAGCGCAATCAATCATCAGGTTAGGAGGACATATAATATAAGTTGTAATTTAGCTGTATTTGCATAGTAACAATAAAGTTCTCTCTATATATATAAGTTGGTTCTGATAACATTCTCACCACTCGTGCATTTTACCTCAGCTGACGTGGAAAAAGAGAAACATTTATAGACCTTGGTTCGTTTGTTTGGTGGATAATGAGCTTGAATGTTGACTGACGAGCAGGTTGTCTTTTGTACTCGATGCATCCTAGGAATAACTTTTTTTCTTCTTAGCTTTAACTTTTCAATATGAAGTACATTTTGATTGTGTAATGTAACTGCTGTAGAATAATGGCACTATCCTGGTTTAGGCTGGTTCCCCATGAACCTTCCTTTTACTGACAAATTGCCAAATTCCAAGATGGCGACGTCCAAAATGCACAACTCAAGGCTTCACAAACCAGTGGGCGACTTCACAATGCCTGAAGTGACGTCTTATATGCATTCTGTTATCAAGAGAAGTGGAATTAGCGGACGTCGGAACAACTAGACAACAATATGCAGTCTATCCTGTGTTGTTGGTAGTTGCGATTGTCTTTGCGATAGCAGCATCAGCGCTACACAACTTGGAAACCAGAGGGAATCTTTTCCTTTTCCACTTTAAGGAAGAGGGAAACCTTTACAGTAAGTGATTCTGTCAAACAAAGCCTGGATTGCATTAGTTCATAATATAGTTTTTTATTCAGTAGTTTATTGGCAAAACTGAAAGTGTCTTGAAGCATGAGCTTCTTACAAATGCTGCATATACTTTGCAACATGATGAACTAGTTGTTCAGGCAGCGCTGAGGCTCTTGTGCTACTTGGCTGGCATGCTAAATTGCCTTTTGGAAACGCAAAGCAATCCCCATGGAGCGCCATGCTTAAGTTGTCAATGTGACTTGAGTAGCAGGGTCACTTTAACTGCTATTTCCCCAACTGTTCTTCTTCTCCAGTAGGATATTTGGCACTCATGGTTTTGCCTGATGACAAATGGACTTTGTAAATTGGAATTGAACTGGAATAGTTTGCTATACGGAGGAGTAATACCAAACAAATCCTGCACTTGCTCACTTAGGACTCTCAGACAATTGGCTACCACATCTTTTATTCCCGAACCTGTGGGAGGAAAAAAAGAAAAAGGCAGGACAACACAATGAAGTATGAGTAACATTTGGAAGCTCATCAGACGAGGATGTGAGTGCAATGGGGATTAAGATCTTTTACCACCATCAACACACATTTCTTCATCTCTTACACACGGGGATTTAGCTGTTTTCCATATGCGTGGCTCCGCAGAAGAACAAATGGGTTAACCAATGAGACGTAGCAGAAATTGTAATTGCTATTCGTCTCAGGAATGGCAAATGGCTTCGGTGTTTGTTTGGTTCGTTGCACCGTGCGTGCCTCCTTTGCGAGGGGCTGACGTGCATGTTGAATTAAGTTAACATCGGGGCCGAGACGACTGCATTACCAGCAAGCGGCGGCTCCGTTAATCTCATTCTTCATGAAAGCCAAGCTTGGATTCGTGCTACAGGTTGACGCAGTGCTTCTTTGTTCGTGGGAGAAGGGAGGATATTATCCATTCACAATCGGGAGGTGTTATGTTGTGTCTTCGGGAATCTCATTTACGGCTACATCATGTAGCACAATTGTGTTTGGATCCCCCATTAGTCTATTGGTGATCGCAGGATTGAAATATCGCATTAAAACAATTCAACAACATCATGTCTTTTCGGAGAAGACGACTCCCAATCTGGTTTAGGGACATATCCAGGATAATATATGCATACTGGTATGTCATAAGGGAAACATCTTCAAAAAACAAATGTCAAAAGATACCGCCCAAGCCTGATTCTTATGTAAAATAATAAAAAATGTTTTACTCTTAATTGGTTACTTTTAATGCTGTTATATCTAATTGATGTTGGGAAAAGTACATGCTTCCATCTTGGCCAGGTCCCCGTTTTAAAATATGCAACATCTGGGGTATTATAATTAAATAATAATAAAATAAATCACAAAACAGATGGATTGTTGAAGCCTCAGAACAAATATCAGTAATTGTAGCTGTGTACATCAGTGATTGATGGGCCTTTTTTCCACCTGCATCTTCAGAATCAAAAGAAGCTCTGCAGCTGCAGAGTCGGCAGCCCTATAGCTTGACTTTGCTCGCCTCCACACACGGCGATGCATTATGCCTCGGCGCCTTTCATTTAAACAGCTTAGCAACCTGTCCACATCATTTTTTGAAACTTCCAATCTTGGCAACCATACAATCCATCTGCTCTGTCTCACTCTAAATGGGATTCATCTCCGCGATCCCACTCCCAGAATCTCTGCAGGATGCGTGACTTTCCCACGAGGGGAATTTCTAATCGCAGTGGGGGGTCGGTGTCGCTGGATCTCGTCAAACTGAGCGCTCCATGTGTTTTAACAGGAGCTGTGATCTCAGCTCACCTTGACGTGGCACCGCCGTCCTCTACGCTCCGTGTCCCATACTTAATCATCCCACATGAAATTTTGAAGAACTTCTCAAATTACCATTTGCCGGCTGTCTTGAGTAATATGTGGAGTCCTGTGTTTGGTAGCTTGTTAGCAAAGGGACAGACTTTGATTGATTGCGCTGTTTCCTTCTCTCATTCATGTAGAAAATTGGCAACATCTTTTAAAAATGAGCGCACACACGTCCGACAGGGATACGGGAGTGTTACTGTGAATGACTTCAACAGCTTTTTGTTCAGCTCACACCTTTTTAGGTTCTAGCGTTTCCATTCAGGTTACGTGTGTCGTGGTGAAAATGTTGAAACAATGTGCTGTGTACTTGCTGTTTTTCTGGAAAATATCCATAGCGTCATCATGCTGATGAAATTGCTATAGAAGCTATAGCAATAGTTTCTCATAGACCCTTTTTACAGCTGATGCTAAAAGTTGAGATTATCCTTCTGCTGACCTCCTCGACGGTCACTGCTGCTGAACAGGCTTAATGAACGGAGAGTTTTTGCTAATACTCTAAACTGAGATGGATTGATTGCCCCCCCCTTTTTAGCTTATTTTCTTCAACTAGTGTAGCATGAAAGTGTGGTGGAACAAGCAATCTAACTTGCCAAAGGCTGGCTACATAGCTAGCAAGCTAATTCCACCATGCCTTCATGCGACACTGGTTACAGAAAAACGATCCAAACTAAGTTTGGAGCTAGACTTTCTGCCATCCACCTCCTACTTGTCCACTAATCCCATTACACCAGCTTCCATTTGAATGCACCACCCCCCCCCCCCACACACATAAAAAAAGAAGAGAAAAACTCTCTTTACTATCTTCCCTTCCCTCCTCGCTCTGACCCCAAGCTATGACTGAGATAGGAGAGGTAAGTTAGGGCAGCTTCCCCTGACACTGCATGAGGATGTGAGCAGAATAGCTTCGGTCCATCACACACACACACGCGCACACACACACACACACACGCACACACACACACACACACACACACACACACACACACACACACACACACACACACACACACACACACCTCTCTCTGCTGCTCTTAAAACCCAGTACAAATACAGCTCCACGGCCATATGGTCCCCCCCTTCTCCCTCTCCAAACACGCCTCAGAAAACAGCATTTCTCTCAGACCGTTGTTTGGCTGCTGATCTCCCTTAGAAAACAAATCTGTTTGCGAGCGTCATTACTTCTGAAAGCGTGTCGATTTCACATTAAACTCCGAACCATTTTGGCGTGGTGAAATTTAAAACAGCAGCCTACCCTATAGCCCCTTTTTTTCACCCTGCGTGTCTCTCTCTGTGTTGTGTTCAGTTTTAATGAGACAACAGCGCCTGCGTGCCAAAAAAACAGGAAACACAATGTGTAAAGATGCACTCGTCTTACTAAACTAAATGTCAAAGTGGGGCCGGGCCAGAGAAGAGCATGCCATTAAGTCAAAGTCAGACATTTTATAGATTTGCCTTCTATGACTGAATTACATTCTGGTTTGGTATTGGCACTTATCCCCTAACAGGAAGCTACAAATTGAAATGTGAGAGTGAAAATAGCAGTAAGTGAGCCAGACTCCACAACAATCAGGCCTTTAGCCCCTTGTCTTCACTTCTTTGTGAGAACACATTGCAGATGGCAAAAATATATATGTTTATGTTTATTCAAACTGCTGAAGCATGGAGATGATGATAGGATCTTTTATAATACGTTTTCTTTTTGTCTCTGACCCTCAACACGACATGACATTGACTGTTTAAAAGAAGTGGACGTTGTCATGGTGACGTCACCCATCGGTTTGTGGACTACGCTTTTGAAGCCTCTAGTTCCACTTGCACTGATGACGTATACAGACATTTTTTGGCGGGGGAGGACAGTCTGAGAAATGAATGGATCTTACACGTAACCAAAGCCTGAGACTTTATATTTGTAACCTATCTGTACTTACATCCTCAGTACAGAATCCAACTGCCACCGGGAGGAAGGGAGATTTTAAAACGTGTCTACAGATGTATGGCTTTCTCCCTTCGGCCTCTGCATCACAATAGCTGACAATCTAGAATTCACCTCAACCTTTCAGGTTTTCAATGTAATGTTAGTGAAACATCAGCCCAAGTCCCAAGTAAACTGCCTCTGTAATAGAAACGTTGATGATAATTAATATCAACGAACATCCCTGAGTGTAATGAACTGAGTGACAGCATTGCATCGCTTAACGGCTTCAATTTTACATTCGGAGGAGGAAGATTGTGTTATTCCATCTTTCAAATGTCACATAGTGACGCCTTAATACGTTGAGCTAAGAAATATGGATGCACGAGCACATACACACAAAAAATGAACACATAAGTTTGGAGCTCCTGCTCGATGGCGTTTTGTGGCTCCGCATCTTCCAAACATCTGTATTTACAGAGGGACGCGCTATAAAAAGCTACTTTTCCTTTGAGTGTGTTACCCTCTGTGACTCATTAAAAATAAGAAGAGTTTGTGAAAGTAAAACAACTAAACAAAAAGAGGCAGTTTTCAAAGGCGCTACATTCAGACTTCTTTTAAACAACTTCAACAAAGCTGCCTATAAACAGTATACTGTATGAAACGTGTCGCAGACGTGAACACGAAGAAAAGAAGAAACAGGTGTTCACACACAAATCAAGACTTTAAACTGTGACAGAGATTTGGCTGAGGCTTGTAAAGTTATTTTTATTATTATTTATTTGACGTAGTGTACAGTGTGATAAATGAATTGCCTTTTTCATGCGTATGTGGTGCGTCAGAGGAGTGCTCAACCAGACGCTCTTCTGGAGTTCATGTATTTGTGTTTTATGAAGTTGATTATGAAAATCAACATCAGCAGGCTACTTCAGGAGTTTTCAACACGTTTTCTCTTTAAAAGTCCCCCCATTTCTTAGAGCTTTATTTGTTTTCATTTATTTAGCTTTTTCAAAGCAGCATAACAGACTGCGTGCTGATTACAGATGGAGCTAAATTAAAATTCACAGCACAGTGCGTGATAGCCCCGACCTGCGTGTTTGTCAGACGCAGGAAAACTGGTTTCTACACGACGCCCTCATTCAGCAATGACTGCATCAGATAAAACACCTCGCGCCACATAAATCACTGCGTGCATCTTCTCTGTGTGTTAACAGAGAAGTTGATGTTAAAAAAGTAACATCTAAAGTCTATATGTATATATGTGGCCTGTTTCTATGCTACGTACCAATTTCATTAATATCTACTGTATTAATATTGAAAAAAGTGACACAAAGGAATAGTTAAACATTTTGGGAAATATGCTTATGGGATTCTTTCATGTCACCTTGCTTAGCATAATGGGAGATAGTTAATTTTTTTTACACAGCATCCTAATAAGCAAAAGAAAAATCATGATTTTACAGCATAGATTGTGTCCCGGTTGTACGTGTCACCTCGAAGACCTCAGCTTCAGTTTGACAATCTTCCCTCGATATTCACTATATTCAGCTACGTTATCATATTGTGAATAATCTCATATCCCGTTCGGAAGATTCTCAAATATAAAAGCTGAGATATTACAATATGTGTCATATTGTGGCCTACCTTTCTTTTGAGTGACGGCATTCATGATCCATTCGGGCTTGGTTTCCAAGGTGATATTAAGATTACCCTCTCTATGCCACCCATGCAAACAGACATGCAGAAACGGGATATAAAATTCATAGAGACAGTTGGAAATAAATTAAAAAACTAAAATAAACTCTGCCAAGAAGTCATGACCTTTTTTTTGGTTCGACTCGCATATGGTGTAACATAGATAAAGATGCTCTCCAGACAGTTTTAGATCGTCATACATCCACTGAAGATATCAAACGTGAAGGTTTTTATGATGTGAAATCTGTCGAGTTTAAGGCGCCGTGTTTACTGTGTGGAATGGATCCTTCACGGCCCCCCCTCAGAAAGCAGCCCCCGCTTTGGTGCAGTTAGAGGACGGGCCTGAAGGACGACCTCCATGTTGGAATAATGATCTGGAAATAAGTACCCTCGTCTCCCTCCGTACTCTTCCTCTGTCGGCCGCCGCGCTCCCCGCTCAAGAATGTCACATTTGCTCAAATAGTCATTTATTACCGCAGTTTGGTGAATTCAGAATCACCAACTTCAGAGACAATTCTGCTGAGAGAGAGAGAGGGATATTGTTTAATAGTTCAAATCATGTAGTTATTTTCAATGCTAATGATTTATGGTTCATTATAATGGTTTAATGTTAAAATCACAGCTGGGTAAAAGTGATTGCAATAGTGGTTACATACTATCTTTATGTTAGGATGTGGACATTAAACCCGGTAAGAAGGCTCCACATTGTCTGAGAGGACAATTAAAAAAGCCTGATGTGAGATTGCACTGAGTTGCAGCAGCGATCGGAGGAGCGGCGAGCCCGAAGGTGATGTCAGGACATCCAGCCTCTGTTCTGTTCACCTCCATCGGGTCAGCTGCAAACCCAGACTGTCTGCATGGAAAGTTAACACTATGTAAGTTAATTATCAACTTTTAAAAGTGATGGTCGTCGTGACAGCAGGCACAAAAAGAGCCCGGTGACATTGTTAGCATGAGTGTGTTGCAGCTCCAGTTTAACAGGAACCCCCTTATCTTTTCCCTCTAGTAAGATGAATGATTTTATTCCACCGCTGACGCTTCACGGTGATGTTATTTCCTGGAACGGAACAAAACCTCCCTGCTGGGTGCTCAAATCTGACACTATATGGCAGGATCATGTTAAAAAAACCAAACACCGGGCCGACTACTTCACTGCCGCTCGTCCATTTCAACATTAATCTTGGCACAGTAAGTGTAACATAATTCCAGTATCTTTTGTGTTATTACCCCCCCTCCCTCCCTCCCTTATCTAATTATATCAGCTGTGCTTGGATAAGCAGTAAGCACATAAGAGTTCTCTTCACAACTTTTTTTCCATCTCATTTTAAACGCAGAGCACAATCTATACACATGTAAGCGAAGCTGTGACAGCCACAAAACCCCAACCCTGAATCCTCTGTAATTTATCACATTCTGGCAGCCTGAGTGCTCTGTCAATCAATTAGTGAATGGAAAATGCTTCTGTGCTGCGGCGGCGATGGCGGCGCTGCCCGTTGGTTTGAGCCCCGGATTAAAGATCGGGGCTTTCACAACGCTCGGCGATGGATGCCGTGTCAATTTAAATGGGGACGGAAGTGAAACTCCTTTAAGTTAAATGGTTCGGTGGATCTGCATTCAGAGGAGGTACACTAATAATGCGGTCTAATCAGATTACCTTGATCCATTTTAAAGGCTGGTGGGTGGCCGCTTTCTCTTTTCTAACCCCCACCACACCCCTTCATCGCCCCGGCCCCTGGTTTTATCTCCCCTCCCTCCTATCTGTCTTCTGGGGGGTTGTGCACACGGTCCCGTGCAGCGAGGCGGCCGCCTCATTAATCCCGCTCTCATGGCAAACAAGTCCCCAGGGGGAGAGAGCACAATTTTTTTTTTTAAAAGTGCCCCGTCACACTCTGGCACTTCATTTGCATTTAGGTTAAAAAATAGTCGGGACTCTTAAAAGTCTTTTTTTCTTTCCGTGGACAGAGGAGACTTCCCTCTTCACTGTGGCATGGGGGCATCGCTTATTGTCAGGCTAAATCTTGTTATACTCTCACAATTACAAACACACACACCCGCTGCCATGTCACGGGAAACACATTAAGTGTTGGGTTTGTAAGCAGCTTCTAATCTATATAAGGGTTATGGCTATTATGCAGCAGGCGAGTGTTTCCTTTGCCAGTAATCAGTGTAATGGGCTGTCTGACAAAGGAGGTGCTGTATAGTCGCACACGGCGGGGAAGCGGAGCGCGGCCCTGGAAGGCATTGTAATCGGGACGGGTTTAAAAAAAACAACCTGTGCACAAAATATTAATGATGGCCGCTCTTACCATGAATACTTAAAGCCAGGTAAGTGCTTACACAGAACGTGCACATGGCGTGAGTTTTCATTTACATATGAAACATCAGTTAGCTACTCTAAAAAAAGAATACTGGGAGATAAAAAAATGCTCTTAATCAGGAATAATGACACTAGAAGGCTGCATTTACCTGGGTAATTGTGACACAATGATGATACAATGATACAAAGTTCTTCAGCAGAGGTTGAGACGTTTTCGTGTCCTGCCTCCTTTGTAGCCATGTCTTTGAATCACTTGTCATTCTATTAAGTTATGTATCAGAGACACCGGATGAAGCACCGAAGGGAATAATGTAAACCCCTGAATCAGTTGAGGTGGCGTCCCATGACGTCCTGACGCGTTGCACACTGTGTGAAAGCCCGTGATCAGCAGTTAAATCTGGCTTACCCCTACAGGAAGTCATCAGTGTGATGTTGTAGCGTAGCGTGGGGTTAGCTCGTGTTTACATGTAGATCTCTACTACACAAGGCCTTACAGAGGAAAGTAGGTGTCACGTAGTGAGAGCTCTTGTGTCGCCTTCCTCCCGGCCCTCCACGCCTCGTTATTCCCGTCCTAATTCCCCTCCCCCATGCACACGCCAGTGCCTTAACTTACTGCTCGAGTCACTCACTTCTGGGCTTCCCCCTCTTTTGATCAGGCCTAACCTTCATTATTATTTACACTTTTTTTTTGCTCCGCAGCAGGAACAAACCAGCACCATGGTATGGACTTTGATCAATTATGGACTATTCGCTAATGGATTCTGTCCCTTCATTGCCCAGCATCCCTTGCAGTTCTGCATTGTTCTTGCAATGCTGCTCTGTTCATATTTATGTAAAATGAACTTTAAATAATTTGATAGCTTGTATACTAGTAGAGCTGGCACAATGTATTTGGGTAATATATTTTTGTCCAGCACTGGGTCATACTAGAAGTATGAGGGAGTCCACTGTCTAGCATCATGGAGGCATTAAACAGGATCTTATCTTATTCCTCTTTAGACATGTGGAAGGGACTGAGAGCCTCAGCTTCCACCTATAAACCACTAACAATATAATACAGATACACTGTATTGTTATTACATTTGTAAGTACATGTATACTTTTTAGGGGGAGGGTGGGGGGGATTTGCATTTTAAACACTTAATGTTTAAACAAGTTCTACTTTGATTAACTTATGCACTTTACTAATGCTAACTTACCTACCGAGCAGACTAATGTTTCTCTGCCTTTACCTAAAGCTGTTTTTGTTTCAATTTACACATAAAGTTTTACTTTTTTTGGGTGGAGTTTGATCCATTTGGAATTTTTGCGTTGTCAGAGCGTTCAGAGCAGTGGAAAATGTTTCTGTATTTATAAATAACTTGTTCTTCTTAAAAAGTAAGACTCATGCACTCGATTTATTATATATTTGTCTAAAATGCTTCTGCAGCAGAGCATGTAGCAGATATCTGTTTAAATAACACAGTTCAGCGTTGCGGAGGAAGTGAATGTTCCTTGTTCCGTGTCATCTGAGCGCCTTGTCTAGCAGACACGCGGAGGCTGATATGCTAAGTGTGAGTGGCAGAATGAAATACTGCAAGACGTGAGAGACTTTCCGGATCCACGAGGTGCTCTGTAAGCAAAAAAACAGACATACTTATACAAAAATACAGGTTGGAATACTCTCGATGCCTTTTTCACGAGTTATATATTTAGTGTTGGTGTTTATTTCTTGGCTGAATGCTGGTTTGAGAATTAATGTAACTTGCTTTAACAGCATTTTTAAATTGAGACCTACACATATCATAATTAGGAGGTGCTGCATAAGCTAGAAGATGATTCACCCACTTTCAGCCCATTCAGATGCATCATTTGACCTGCAGTAACCAAATAAATAAATAGTAACCAGTGAAACCACAAACGTTGACCATGAACACGTGTTCCCTTCCAGCCTGCTGCTGCAGCAGCTTGTTTGTAGAGTTGGAGGTGGGAATTAGTCAGGAGTCCCAGTTGCACTTTCTGTGATCTCTTGTTTCGATTCATATTCCAGTCAGCGCTCTCTCACCCCTTGTGACTTATGATCCCGATGCATCTATGCTACTATTCACACTTGCATGAGAGAGAATTACACATAAAGCCCCGTCATGCATTTATAATCTCTTCCAATTCTGCACTGTGTGTGTGTTTTGGGCATGCACCACTAGCATTTCAAACGGCGAGAAGCGCAGGGTGCAATGTGCCGCTGCTTCCATAAAATCACTGTTTACTCATCTGTAACCTTGTGAGTTTCATCATATCTCGGGAACTTCCTAATATGGGTTAGGGCTGGGAGATTTGGCCTAAAAATAAAATCTCAATTTTTTCAAACTAATGGACAATTTTCAATTAAACATTTTTTCTGTTATTCTCTAAACAAACTAAAAAGACCAAGGCAAAATTTGAAAACATATTTTCTTATTAACACAATAAAAAAAATAGATTACCAAGTAGTCTAGGCCTATGTGAACAAATCAGTTGTTCAAGAATTAAAAAAGAAAAAAACAGCACCATATGGCTGTCATTATTGTGCAAAGTTTGTTTTTTAATCAAATTTTAAAAAATGTCTCCTGAAGGCCATCCCTGAAAAAACGTGTAAAATGAAATACAATAAATAGCCCGGGTGTAGAAAGCAGAGATCCAAATGAATTAGTTCCTAAATAAGTGCAGTAATTAATCAGTAAGATAGCTCAACTAAAAGTAATTTGGTTTAATAAAGAGAAAAAATGGCTAACTAATAAAAAATTAATCATAAATGAGTAAATTATTTGAAATGTATGTAACAGTAAAGTAAACTGTGAAAAATAGAGAGTGTGCCTTTATTCTTGTTTGTGTAATTTGATTCACTGCACGTATCTGGTGGTGTCACCTGGTGCGATTGGTTGCGGGTAAGGAAGAGCCCGGGAGGGGCGGGGCTTAAGTAGGAGGGGTGGGAAGACCCGAGAGGGAAGAGTTCGTGGACATTTTTATGGTCCGTCTGTCGGCAGCGCGGTGAATGTCATTGTGTGAAATTTGCAAGTCGAGAACTGTTTTTAAATCGTGATTTTGCGGTTCAGCCATTTCACAAACCTTTGGAAAGTAAAAATGCAAATGAATCAATTAAATTGAAAAAATCGCCCAGACCTTATATGGGTATGAGCTTCGGAGTTGATGGAGTTCTCCTGTGGAGGCGGGAGCGACGGCTGGCACTGACTACCCATGAAATGCAATTGCCTTCCATTTATTTTTACACCCCTAGCACCCCAAGAGTCCTGTTACAGATTTACTCCAAACGAGTGAGACAGGCGTTGATGTCCATTTTTCCAAAATAATCATTGTTGCTAAGCGAGACCTCAATATGATAATTTCTCATCTTTCGATGGAATCCTATTGTGATGATAGAGATGTCGTGATACACAAGTCTGCCCTCTAAATTGATCAAAACAGAGGCATGTACTGACTGGTTATTTCATTTTGACTATTGTTTTACTTCCTAGACAACCTGCTAAGTCATGATGTATATAATTATGGAGATATGGAATTGGTGATAGAAGAATGTGGCCGTATGGAGAATTACGAAGAGAGATTTTGAGAAATACGAAGAGATTTTGATATAGAAATACGAAGAGAGATTTTTTGATATAGTAATAGCTGCATAAACCACGCATGTGATTGAATAGGGTTAAAGGGGCATTTTTCCATTTCACCTCATCTTTAAAACATGCGTTTTAAGTGCAACTGTAATAGTAGGAGAACATTCCTTACCTTTGACAAATAATTTAGAGTGCAGTTTGGTTGAATTGGAACGTAATTTTGTAGGAGACGGAGTTGCAAAGATTACATATTAATCTAACGGAAAGGCTGTTGAGACATTTCAGTGGCTAAAAATGTGAAATGGTAAAGAATTGGTTTGCAGGCCATTTGGAGACTTCCTTTCCCCAACACAGCTGGCAGACTGGAATTACTTGTTGAAATTAGCATCATAAACCTGGTTGTATCACATTCAACTGTTACATCTCAATTATTGAAATGAAACCAACACCAGCCAACAAAGTCCTTTCTAGTAAATCTCCTTCATGAGGAAATGTGTGGCTCGACAGCAAACGGCCTCTGATTGAGTCCCCTGTGTTGTGTGTGTTGTCTCTGTGCAGAGATCTCGGGGAACTCGGAGGACATCCCTCTGGTGCGCTGGAAGCAGCAGTGGCTGGAAAATGGCACTCTGCTCTTCCACATCCACCACCAGGACGGCAGCCTGAACCTGCCGGAGCCCACCGAGGACCCGGCCAACGACTCTGCCAAGGAGGAGCTCCGCATCCTGCACATCTCTGTCATGGTAAATCTGCTCACAAAGCAGCCTAAAACAGAAACTGTTTGGGGGAAAAAGTCGACTATTAATCTATTAATGTCTTTTCTTTTGATGTGCAGTCAAAATAACTTTTTAATTGGCTTTTTTTTTTGCTCTCATGCTGTTTCATTAAGATGGATATGGATTTAAATATATAAAGTTATTAATAGCGTTACAATATTTTTCCCTCTGAAGCCGGAGACATTGTCTTTGAGATGAAACATTTTCTCTTGTTTTTGTTTCCCCGTGCGTTCCGAATGAAACAGCTGACTGCTGGCTTTTTCCAGAGGAAAAGGTTTTAGCGAGCAGATAAATCCCGCTGATGTCTGTCACACTACGACGGCTGCAAAAATGCTTCATTTACAAAACGTCCGCATGTCTTACATTTTTGTCCCGCTGCTATAAAAAGTCTTCATTGTCCAAATGTGCGTGAGGTCTCGGTCTGACGCGTCCCTCCGGTGGCAGATTTGTGGGTGGAGTCAGGTAGGACTTTTGTATCGAAGCAGTCCTCATGATTAAAACAGAAGCAGGCCGTTTTTCTGTTCGGCAATCCATTTATAAAGTTCCACATTTCAGCTGCAGAATGCAGATTTGTGCATGCCTGCACTGTATCAAACCTTATCTGCTATGTCGGCAGAGTGGGAAATGAATCCTTAGATCTTGCAGCTTTCTCCATTTTGCCCGGAGGAAATGTATATTTATTAGATCTTAGATATGCCACACCTACTCCCAGTGCCCTTTTCCAGCCCAAAGACATAGCAGCCGCACTTTGATGGATGATATGTATTTTCAGACATTGAAAGCATATTATAGCTGCATACACAAATGATTAGTCAGCTCGAGAAGACGTTTTTTGCCAGCAGCTAAATCTGCTGAACGGAAGCAGGGAGCAGCGCTTTCAACGCCCGCCGAATGTCACCGACCTCGAGGACCTTGAGACAAACAACTGTCCTTGACTGCGCCTGTGCATGATGTGCATGTATGAGCAAACATCAAGCCCATCTACGGCGCACATGGAAATGAGATAGCTACGGAGGTTCTTACCGCTTTGATTTTCCTCTACCCTCACATTTTCACTCCCCGCTCCATCTGCATTTCACATCCCATCAACCTGAGGTCCGTGTCTTTGTGCTCCCCGCTCTGTTAATTCCTCATCCTGAAAGAGCTGTGGCGGCGGCGCTGCCTCGAGGGTGTTTTTCATGAAGGTGTGGGCAGAGAAGGATTAGCATGCAGATATGAGCAGACCGTGACAACAGATGGAAGCGGTGTTGCCGCTGCGTTGCCTGGGCCCCGCTGCAGCTTGCCACCCTGCTGGAGGTCCCGACCTATAAATCCAAAGCCATGTCACTTGTTCGGCTCCTTGTGGATACAGAAAGAGTCCTGTGACGGCCACTTTACGGGGGGCTTTTTTTCCAGCTCGAGCACACAGCTGTCAATGGATGGCTTTTTTATTGTATGTCTTGGGGGATTTCAAGACAGCAGCAGGTGGCACAGGTAGAATGTCTGGAGACGTGTGGAGGGAGAAAAAAAAGTTGTGGGGTACAGCTGTGAATGTCTCAATTGCTTGAGGTCTACAGGACCTTTGTGGTGTGAGCTTATGCAACAAACAGGACGGAACTGGACGTCATTCCAGCTCAGTTCAGTTTGTCTAGAAGCAGTATTAACATCCAAAGTTATTGCTTAGACATCGCTGCAAAGTCCAACTACATTACTTTAACAGATGTTTGGACAGAGAGAAGGGGAGTGATGTGCAGCAAATGAAGGTGCCTTTAGCCAACAATCACTTAAGTTTAGTGCATCTCACACTGTAAGAGATGCGTTTATCTCATAATAACAATAAAATAATAATAAAAATGTAATTAAAGTGCGGTTGTTTGCAGGGGTGTAAGTATAGACTGTGCAGGCAGTTCGGGGTTCAGATTTCCACCTTGGAAATACATCTGTGTTTAAACAAGAACAACACAGTTGATTAACTTCTTGTTGATGATTGAATGACAACACTATCTACACTCAACTATTAACTGTCTACTAGCATGGTGTTGAAATTAAATCCTGCCTTTCTGTTAACATTCACACAGACAGCAGTGTTTTACACCGCCGTAGCCATGCTTTTATCAGACATTTAGAATGGGCCCTAAAACGTTCCCAGGTGTGCACCTCCCCTCCAGGTCGGCTCAGCCTGGAAGCAGATCTGCCAAGGCTCATTGCCTGACCGCCATGCACCGCAAGACTGCTCCTGCCTAATAGATGAGTTTTGAGACTTGAAGACAAGCCAGGCTTATTATGGGCTTGATCCTAAAGGGGAATCGGGTTCAATGAACCGCACAAAAGTTGGGGTCTTGGGCCAGAAAAAGCACCTCCTTCTGCCAGGCTATAATGTTATATTTTTAGGGTTTAGGATTACATTTTTCCAGTCAGTGTGTTTAATTCAAAGACAGTATTGAAGAAGCAAGAAGTGAGTTGTCAATGGTTATACTCTATTTTTTGGCTTCTCATTGTGCGTTCACAGTATTGTGCAGTTGAGCGCTGCTGATCTATAATAGATGACTATCCTTGTATATGCCTGTACCAACCCTCAACTCGAGCCAGAACCCTACGGGCAGAGCCGGAGTAAATTCCAACTCTCCATGCAAATGAAGACAAATAAAAACCGCCATATCTAGAGAACAGCGTTAGGTGTTCACTGAGGCTTGATGGACTCACCCATAGAGACCCTTAAGCTCCAGTGTATCATTTTTTAATTTCCAAATTTCAATCAGCTGTCTTTTGCTACAGGGCCTCAATGGATGAATCCAATCAGCACATTCAGCAGGTATCCAAACCAAACCGAGTCAATAGCATCATATGAAAGACGAATACATTGTTTTTTCAAGTTTAGAGGTTAGATTTTATGTTTTGTGAATCTCTTTTCGTAATATGTTTTTTTCCCCTTAGAGGCTATAACAACAACTTTTTAATTTCTGCAAGCATCAAAGTGAAACTCAAACCAAAACACAGACAGCCAATGACAAAAAGTTATCTGATGAAGAAATAAAGTCATCTTGGTTCAAACAAAGAGGCACTTTTCTGTTGTCCTCATGAATGCTGCTGAAGCTCCCCACATTGTTTATTTCTCTGGACGGTGAACAGTTTGGGCAGATCCGGTGTCTGTGAGCTGCATGCAGGCTCTGGAGGTCCAGGTTTGTTGTGGATCAGCAGTGTGAAATGAGCCCCACTGTGCCCAGTCAACCCAAAAGGTGAGAAGCAGTTGAGTTTGTTAGAGCCGTATGGTGTCTGATGGCAACGGCAGAAAATGCTGCTTTTTGTTTTGGTCGTCTTTTTGCTTCATGAGATAGGAGCCTGGACAGAAATACTGTTGGTTTCTATAGAAAATTCAGGAATGTTTTTTATAATAAAATAAAATCAGGGTAACATTTCATGCCTGTGAGGCAATATAATGCATTATGCTCTGCATATAGCACTGTATAATTCTAGTTATAGGGACTGATACATATTCATAATGCTTTATCACGATCACAGCACATAATGAGCATTTTGTAATGACTTATAAGGTCAAGCATCATAATATTATACATGTAATTTTAGTGTCAAAGTAGGCAGGTACTGATGTCATGTCTTTAGTATTTGAATATATGAAAAGGTATATAAGTGAATCAGAGAATCAGACATTAAGAACAGCACTTAGCTGTTGAGTAATATAGTTACAAAAAAAACAATATTTGATTTCTTGGAAGATTGCCAGCTTGCACATTTTCTATTGTGGAAATATGGAATGTGGATTTAATTAAAGATTTTGCCTTAAAACATGTCCAGGTCAAGCCAATTTGATTTAAATGCCAATATCACAAGTTTGCCTTAAGGATCTCTACAGTCTTCACAGCATAGGAAACTCTCTGTTCTTTCCAGCCTTGATCCAGAGAAGGAGAAACTCCTCAGCAAACCCCTTTCATGGGGATATGTTGTGTGCACAGAATAAAATACCTCGGATTCACATCAAATTAAAGTATAGACGATGACAAAAGCATACAGAGTGTTACCTTTTATAAGAATATGGATAGAGGAGGAAGTCAAATAGCTCCAGGCAGTGCCAACGAGGAAGAGTCGAAGCTCTAATGCCTTGGCGACAGACGGAGGAAGACATAAAAGTCAGTTTCATGACATGACAGGAACCAGCAGGCTTTATGTTATGTTTGCTATGGACCTTCAAAACCTCTGTGGATTTTTATGAAACGATAGCCTCAGCCTTCATATGTGAGAGATGTCTCAGAGCATTATACCTTGAGGAAACCCCTTTATACATTTTTGTTCATAAAACAGTAAAATGTGGAAGATTTCATCAGTATCTTGTGGACACTTTTGCGCATATAAAACCACGAAGTAGCACACGGAGGCTACAGCCTGATTCAAAGGAATCTCTTTGTCCACTGCATGAGTAGCTGCCAAATTCAAATTTTAAGTCAATGTTATCTACCTACTTGATGCTATTTCAAGCCCTTCTCTTCGTTGTTTAAATGTTGTTGTTGTTTTTTTCATATTAAGTCTGAAAAGATCAAAACAAGCCCAAAAAAAGCAAAATGCATTTTGTGCTTCGCCTTCTGATATCTTCTTTTAATGTCATGTCTTAAACCTCCAGAAACCCAGTAACGGGAGTGACAAGTAATTACATTTAGTTTCAGTGCAGCAGTTGCAGTGGCAGCACGTTCTGTTTTTACAGGTCACAATTCCCTCCGTGGTCATTTTCCAGAGATCTTTAAAAAGAAAAGCTGGACCTGTAATGGAAGCCGGAGTCGCACAGCGATGCCGGGCATTCGTTCATTTGGAGGGATGGTCCTTGTGACACAGCTTGGCTCGTGGGATATCGACGTTCATGTGGTGACCCTCCCTAAAACCTGCGTCGGTAGCATCGATCATATAAACCTACAATCAATGTGAACCCGGCCACTTGTAAAGCAGCCTCCAGAGCTGCTCTCTGAGCTTGTTTTTGAAAAGCCTGCTGAGCGAGACAAACCGATCCATAGCTTCCCCCTGTGGGCCGGGAGGAAGATGTTGGGCCCGAGAACTCGGCCAGAGAGCCCGGCCCCGTTTGTAGCGCTGCTGAGTCTCTGATGCAGACGACGGAGCACCGCGGCCTGGGGTTTTCAACAAGAACCAAACAAAACAATGAAAATCCCAAGTTTCAGGGGAGGAAAAAAGAGAGAGAATTAGCTGCACCGATCGATGTCTGGGAAGGTCCTCAGTCGTCCGGTCCTGGTAATCCTTGGATGGTTTGTCTATAGGACAAACGGAAGATCTTTCTCTTCTCCTCCAAGAGGCTTCTTCAGGTCTATCTGACTAGTGGAGAGTTCAGGTATTGAACCTGATAAAGGCACATTAGAGGAGTCTTCAAAAACCTAAATCCAGTCCTGTTGCCTACAACAGATCTTTTAAGGATCACCACGACCCGGATGACTGAGAACCTTCACAGGTTTTCTTCTTCTTTTTCCTCATCATCTTCTTTTTCCTATTCTTTTTTTCTTTATCCTCTTCTTCTTTTTCCTTGTCTTCTTCTTCTTCTTCTTCTTCTTCTTCTTCTTCTTCTTCTTCTTCTTCTTCTTCTTCTTCATTTTCCTCCTTCTCCTTGTTTTTCCTGTTTTTCTTGTCTTCCAATTCTTCCTTTCCTTGTTGTCTTCTTCTTCTTCATTAAACTATTGTCACATATCTTTAAACATTCCACAATATCTAAATAAGTAATGATTATTCTTCTTATTTTAATAATAGTGGCAGTTTCTGAAAAGCTGGGATGTCTTATGACCGACTACCAGACCATGATGTCTGTGATCAGTTTATGCTAATGTGTTTCTTCTGCTCTTTGTCTGTTTTTTGCGCCTCCAGCTGTTTTTCAGTGAGCATGCAGGAAAAGTCAGTCAGACTTTTTACGGCGTCAGGATCAAATTAGTTCCACTCTGTTGGGATCTTAGCGAGGGTCAGTATATAAAGCAGACAGCATGCTTTTCAGAAATCAGACGTGTGCTGGAGCAGAATTGTTTACATGCTACTCCCATCGTTTATTGTCCTTTTGCAAATGGATAGGACAAAAGAAACGCACCGTTTAGCTTAAATTTTGCTTTTTTTTGCAGACAACCCTGACTAAAAGAAAGGACACTTTTGAATTCTTTTCATTTTCTTGCTGCTGCCGTACATGCATGTTAATACTTTTGCTTCATGGCCACTCGCCCCTGAATAAAGGGTCATCTTAGTGCTGCCATCTTTTGTCCCAGTATCTGTCCTCCTCTTCTAATTCAGCCTGTTTGAATTACGTAATTAGCAGACCTTGTAGAGTGGTCCTGTAAAAGACCGTACAGTAACAGTATAAAAGAAATGCATGATATTCTGTTTCGTCATGGTGACTCACTAGTTCCCAACTCTAACGGTGATATCGTACGTTTTCATGCAGAACACCTGAGCTGTTATTGCCATCGTATTCTGCTGCACATTTTCTAATTTTCAGAGTATTTGTAGAAACGCGGTGAATCGCTGCCTCTCCTTCGCTGCCACCAAATGAATTAGTCACACCTGAATGTGTGCAGATATTAGTTTTTGGATTTTTGCAGATGATGCTTTGAGAAAGAAAGTAGCCTGAACCGGTTGAACATTTGTGAGTGAGATTCAGAATAAATGAATAGGATGAATACAACAATAGATGGTACAAGCGACAGAGAGGTGTGGGAGTGAGAGGAACAGCTAATTGAAGGAAACACAATAAAAGCATAACAAAGATGACATCACGTAACATAAAGTCTGTAAAAGTCTGTGTTTTGAGGAGTGATTGAACTACGAGCCTTATCTTTTCCAAAGCTGAGGTCCCCTAATGGCAAAACTACAGTTATTTTTTTTAATTAGAGCCGTTGGCTTTGCAGTGGCCAGAAGGGCCCCACCTGAGGGTCTAAGGCTGCGAGCTGGCTCATACGGGGGTCAACGCTTCTGCTGTGTAGCCTGGGGCCGGGACCCAGACGTCCTTTAAAACGTATCGGGGAAAATCCAAAAAATCTACTCTAAATCAAGCAGGAGTGATGTGATGTTGTCTATTAAAACCAGGAACCGAAATGCTGCACTTTCAACTAGTAGTTCCATTTCCATAAATACCTCCAAGAGAGAGCGAGATGTGCAATTAATGAAAAGAAAAAGTCAGAAAACAGCAATGATGTATATTGGTTCATCAAAACAAAGAATAGCAAATAATCGGGTGCGTTGATGGAACCATCTGAGATCATGTCAATAAACAACTTAACAAAATATGGAGAAATGATACCTTAAAACTACCTTTCTCAGTGGAAACATTTATGGTGATATCAAATTATGTAAATGGAGTTTTCCTTCTGTGGGCAATGAGTCCCAACGCTGGTACAAACAGACAACTCATTCCCTCAGACACTCGTCCACAAATATGGTTTCCTCCGTATATTTTACCAGTGTAAACATCATTACTCAGAATGAACTATGTTAATGTCTTCATGTTTTGCATACTTGTTTGCTAGTACGACTGCGAGCCACATGTAGCCATTAATTCTGCAGCTCAGTGTTTTGGGAGCCCAGAGCCTCGGAGGCCTTTTGAACCTCACTGCTAATTTGTAACGTTGGAGCACTTTTAGCAGCTATTGTTGTTATTATTACATGTTCTTTTTCTTTTCTTTTTTCTGTGTAGTTTATTTACCGATTAAGTTTTTGTCATTCCTTTCATTTTTTCCGTCTCTTTTCTCTATTTTTTTTTCCCGTTTCTGTTATTAATTCATGCATTTTGATTGTTTCTATCATTAGTATCATGATATTATGTATCTTTCTTACATATTTAAGACCTTATTTTATGATGGAAATAATCTTCCTCCATTTGATCTCCAACCTTCCAGCAGTGTTTTTATAAGTATTTTGATGTCAGCAAAAAAAAACATGGCAGCGAGCTCAAGTCTCCCCGTTAGAGCTGCGATCGTTATTTCTTCCCCCCTGTTAGAGTAACCTTCTGTGGGCTGGTGAAAGAGGGAGGAAGCAGCCGGGTGACAGACCTTTTCTGACAATGTGCTGTCTCGCTGTTCTATTTGTGGACACGAGATCTCAGGTTAACAGGGGATTCTGTTAATTGGTTTATTCATTACGCTGGGGATACTCAATCTCATTGTGTCACTTCATCAGTGGCTTTCAAGCCCCTTAATGGCAGTATTACCAACGGCTGGGTCACTCTGTGCATGTAAATGTTGCCAATGTTAGCGCTTCGCCTTTCTTTAAGAAGCAGGGAATGAACTACACGCCAAAACAAAGGTAAACCCACGCTAGTAGAAGATATGTAATAACATTGTGAAGCAGTTATGAGTTATTGTGGTCAACATTGTGAATTCAAATACCAAAACTTAATCGTCCATCACATGGTGAGAAAACTTTTTCTTAGGTTAGGAGCTATATATAATACACAAACCATTGCAACCACTGAATATTATATAAACTCAGTTTAAAAGTTTTTTCAAATGTTGGTCATTTGAAAAACAAAGTTTTAACATTTGGTGCCCTTCAGAGTTGGTATCAAATCAGACAACCTTTCAACCAACCACAGATCCAACCATACACTGAAGCATAAATTCTACTCACATTTAAAGGTCTCTGTGGATCCCTGCAGATGTGAGTGTTGTGATAACTGAGCGGCCGACATAACCATTCCTTAAGGACGCGTTAACGTCCTGATCGACACCCGTGTATCCTCGCTTTAGTGCAAGAAGAAGGAGCTTATTCCAGCTTTGGGCTACATGACAACACACGGACTTCAGTAGGGATGTCCCGATCCAGCTTTTTGCACTTCCGATCCGATACCGATATTGTAGCTTTTAGTAACGGCCGATACCGATACCGGCCGATCCAAGCATGTATTAAAGATTAAAGATATTTAGTTATTTTGTTGTCAGACTCATGTTGAAAAGGGTTTTACTCTTAAGAACAAGCCAACTTAATTAGGTTAGTTTGAATAATCCACAATGGTTGGTAATGAGAAGCTGACCTGTTTATTCTTAACAGGGTTAAATAAACACAAAATAGACCAAATAATAAATAGTCAATTAACCACACAAACTGAATTGGCATCAAACCAAGGCTTAAAAAGCCATCAGTGCAAATATTGTAAACTGTATAAAAAAAGCAAAACACACAGAAAACCTGAGCAGAAAATAAATAGTCAATTAACCACATACAAACTTCGTCTTTGAGGGTAAAATAATCCCACACAGCTGACATTTTAATTGATAACTTTAAATTCTTAGTGGGACATGCACAGACAAGTCCGTCTTGTTGTTGTTTAGGGGATGCTGGACAGGTCGCTAGGTGTGCGCTAGGTGTGCTGGAAAACGCGGACCAGATTTTAGGGAAAAAAACTGGATCGGGAGTCCGGATTGGGATTTCCCGTGCAGGCCGATCTGATATTGATATGCATTTTTTTTGCTAATATCGGCGGCCGATCCGATCCAAATATCGGATCGGGACATCCCTAGACTTCATTTTTCTTCATTTTTCTGTAAAAGCAAAAACATAAGCAATTAGCTGCTAAACTATAATCTTATTAAACATCCTACATATCATGGCTTTAAAGTCAATAGAACCCTTGATGATGATGATGTGATGATGATGAAACACTACATTAAGGAGAAACTGCAAACCTAACAGATTTTCTAACGTCTTTTTGCGCTCTTTAAAACGTCCGACTCAAACGACTTCTTTTAATTCCAAGAGAATAAATGTTTACATGATAAATGTCGTCATGGTTTTTTTTTTACATGAATGCCTTCCAACCGCACGGACTCAAACGATATCATGACGTCATGCTATATTAGCTTTTATGAATCACACCAAATTGAATTGAATGATTCATACATCTGCCATCTATACCCATTCCCAGTCCTTGCGTGACATGTGTGTGAAATGGGGTTGTGACTTTCACATCTGTTCAATGTCAAAATCAGCACTGGATCATACCTCCGGTTGTTAATATTCCTCAGCTCCAGTTTCCTTTTCGTTGCAGGTATTAAATACTTCAGTTTGACAGCGGTAACGCCGGCTCCAGGAGTGAGCACGATAACAAAATGCACGAGGCGGATTCGGTTGTATGAAATCCATCAATTCCCATCATTATTCTTCAAAGTTGATATCAAATCCATTGGTAGCCCTTTTGGATATACAATGAAGTTTATTACATTCAGAGCAAGAAACTTTTTGCTATCTCACAGCTGTCAGATAGTCTGGATCTTTCCGCCTCCCTGCGTCTTAATGCTTCACATCCAGAGACTAAGTGACAGATTGATGGCTCAGCTCTAATACCATGCCTGCTCTGTCAGACTGAGAAAGGCCATGTCTTCTCCCTTTCCATTCAGGACTTACATGACAGGAGTGTAAGTCATAAGGAGCACTAGTGCCATTATAACATCATCCTCATCCGTTAGTAAGTGGATTACGGGGCTGGAGCGCTGGCATGCTCTGATGTGTGGTTTGGTTTTATTGGCTCTGGAAGAGGACACAGTCCACTTAGTCCTCACTTTGATTCCAAGTAATGCCTGACAATAAACCGTTTTTTTCCATTTGGAAAATGTCCCCCCCCACCCAGGCCCGGGCGCTAATGCAAGGTGGTTGATGGGTTTGAATTACATTTGTCACTGAGGTGGATTGATTGGGAGCCACTTGAAGTCGTTGGCATTTGACCCGTTCTCGTTTGCTCAGGGGTGAATGGAACAATGACCGGACATGTATAAGCTATCAAACTACTGTTATTTTAACAAGTTAGCAACAAGAACAAAGTACTACTTACTACGCCTGAACTTTGTAGAGAAATGTGTTATAAGTGATTCTTCCCTAAGCCCTGTTGTTATAGCGACCACGGAGCCCACACTGTCACGAATATCATATTTGTGTTGTCGGTTGCATCGCTGATTGCTATTCTATGATTGGCCAGTGTGCATTTGAGAGGCGGGACTAAGCAAAGTTAGCAGTTAGCAAAAACATAAGTAAAAGGTAAGTCTTGCATATTTTAGAGGAAACTTTTGATAGCAAATCAACGCTTGTTTTTAGCTTCAACACGCCCATTCCCCCTTTCAGCCCTGACAGATTATGGCTCCAGCATCCCTCCCTCTCTCTCTCTCCTTCCCCATGTCTTGTCTACAGCGGATGCTTTTCAGACACATTTTTCAGTCAGGCATCTCACTTTTAATCAATACAGATGTCTACAAGGTGACACTGTGCCTGGTCAAACACAAGGCTGCGACCCAGCGACCGCGTGCTTTGAATCTTTCCTCATACTACTACTGAAATGGGAGTTACAGATGCAACTATTCTATGAATTTTAGCTGACAAACGGCAAAATGAATACCTGGACTTTTCCATCAATTGAGGCAGTAAAGAAAGAATGAAATGGAATCAAACTGTTGGCTTCTGGTTTTCTTATTTAAATGTAGAACGTTGCATAGAACAGAGGGAATGTGACTTTACGTAATACTCCAGGGGCAACGGGGTGATGGATCACGGAATCAACCAATTGTATGACAAAGTGACGATTAATTTATTTTTCCTGGCATTTAGCATTAGGTAACAGCTGCTTGATTTTTCTTCTTTGCTATTTGAGGGTAGACATTTCAACAAGCTACACTTATTATGGCCACATGTAAGCAAATATTGACTTTTTCCACATCAAGAAAACACGGAGAAACATTAGCATTCATCTGTTGTGTCGCCGGCAACCTTTCAGTCCGATATTCACTCCTCTTCTAGCTGTGTTTCGGTCTTCAGTAACTCCTGAGGAAAATATGTGACGCTGATTTATGCTTTACTATATTATTTACTAACTTTCCGGAGTTTGGCAGATCGTATACGGTGGGTTCATCAGAGCTGGCATAGATACATATCACATATGTAATCAGGCTCAGCTTAATGTTATAAATGTATAATTTACATCATTCCAAGGCCTTTTTGACCACTGCATGCAGATTTCCTGCACAAGTGGCCCGTGTCATGGCGTCATTTGTTCATGTCCTTGACTATGCAGATTAAGCAAACAACAGTGCAAATAAGCCTCGACTTTTGCCGATTTAAATTATGAGCAACCGCTATTCCAGCTCAGAATTCACAATATGCTTGACCTTTCAAGCATACTGTAATTTGTTATGTAAATGATAAAATCCATTGTTTTCTCCATTTCATCAATTTTGCTAAACGTTGCTCATTTGACTGAGCTGACACACCGTTTAATTCTAATGCATTATTCTTTTCTTTTTCTTTGTAAATCAGTTTTCACTTAACCTCTTGCTATTCTAGTGTTGTTCTGTTTTCATATAATATTGCCATGTATCTCTCATATGACATAAAAAAAGAGAAAGAAAAGTGCAGTACAGACAGGAAACCTGGCTGGGGGGAGCATATACTCAATTTTTTGGGCTAATTTTAAATTTGATTTTCTGACTTAATTTTTTTTTTTTACTTAAATCCTTCCCCAGTGAGAGATTGCTGCTGTCTTTCTCCCTTGGTGCTGTCACTGTGACATTTTCATAACTCTTTTTGACATTTTCCAAATTGCCCAATGAATCCGATGTGAGGTTCCCATGCTGGGAAGCATCAGATTAGCCACGAGGACGTGCTTTTTCTACACGTAACATTCGGCGTCCGAGTTACCGTCACGTCTGCCTCATATCTAATCTTCCATCTTGTCTTTCTCCAAATCATTTCTTTCGGTTTTAGAATAATTTTTCAGGAAAAGCCCAGAGATCTAGTCTCATTGCCTTTATTCATGAAGAGATACGGTCTGATATTCCAGCTGACATTGCTGTCTCTCTCTTCGGTGTTTCAGGCTGTGAGCTTTTGACTTGCCTTGACTTTGATCCACATGCCGCTTCTCTGCAATGTTTCTCTGACACTCTTCTCGCCATTTCCCGCTCCCTTTTTGACGCTTCCCCCCCGCTCCGTCTCACTTTCTCTCCGGTTCCTGTCTGCTTCTGTCTCCATCTCTCCCCCCTCCTGCTAACCCGTCCTTGGGGGGGCAGGCTCGACGCCCTTCATCTGTCCGTCTTGCGCTCGAGTCCGATCCCCATCACCCGCGGACGCTGGTGTAGATGCTCAAGGCGTCACTCGAGCCCACAGACCCGGCTCACAAGTCATTAGAATCAGAGGGGAGATGAGTAAAGTGAACGTGGACGTTTGACCCGACCCAGTCATCTGGTATCAGGGCTTCCTGGACGACCGTGTTAGCCGATATTCAAAGTCACAAACTTCTTTCTCCCACGTTTCCACAGCAAAGCTGTTTCCTTGTGACTTTTTATTAAGCCAGAGGGACAAACAGGTTAGCTCAACCGATTTTTAACGGAGAAAACAATTCAAACCCTAAATTTCCCAATGATACTTTCCATTGCAAACTAATTTAGTAGGGGGTGGCCAAAAAATGGATTCTTAACTTCCAAAAATCTATTTTTACGAACGCTGTTTTCCGTTTCACCGTGCACTACCCAGCTTCCTTAGAAGACCGTGCTACTTAGCCACTGCTAACGCTAATTAGAAAATTTAGTTTGAATCATGAATTGTAAAACTATAGCAGAAACTTTTGAAAAAATGTATAAATAAATCAACTGTCAGCATAAAAAATAGTGACAGGATGAAAATTTGGCGTTGGAAAAATGCATCAGAATGCAAATTAGTGTTGTCACGATACCAACATTTTGGTACCGGTACCGGTACCAACATTTCTATACTTTTTCAAATAAAAAGAGAATGCAAATAATGTCATTACTGACTTTATTTTAATAGAAAATGTTAGAACAATAACATATTAATCATTAAATAAAATAAAATACCACAAAGACAAGCTTTTCTAATGCAAACAATTTCAAAATGTGAAAATATAAATACAATAATATAAAATATAATATAAATAAACCAGCTTTATTTTTTCTTCTTCCAGACCTACTTTTGTTAAGAGTGAAGGGGGGTGGCGCTTGCTTTTAGCACTGAATGTGGCTTTTTTTCCTGAGTAAATGACCTGTCGTTCCCTGAGCTCAGTGTGCAGGTCTGGGTTCTTGTCCTTTAAGTGTTTGGCTAAGTCGGAGGTGTTTCCGCCGTTAGCCATGCATGTTTATTAAACACCGTTTACACAGTGGCGCATCGGCGTTAACTGCCTCGCCTTGCGCATTTGTTTTTAAGCTAAAGTACGGCCATATCGCACTTCACGCCCCTGGTTTGTCCACAAGTTGCGGCGTGGTGACGGGTGCAGCAGCCATTCCCCTCTCCGTGCTTCGCGCTCTCGCGCTCTCTCTCTCTTTCGCGCTGTCGCTCTCTCGCTCTCTCCAAGCTTTCCTCCTGCTCCGTTTGTTGCTCCAGTCTACGCTGCTAGCTAACTTGCTAGCTGTTTCCTCCGGCTTGCTTGCTTTTTCTTTTTATCTCCCAAAGCTGCGGCTCGCTCCTCGTCCTCTCAGCTGTAGTTACAACGCGGTGACGTCACACGGCGAGTTCGCCGCGCTGTTGCGAGCGCTGCCGGCGGCGCTGCAAGTACCGGTCCCGTCCAAATGCAATATAGTACCGTTTTAAATGCCTCAGTTAGGGCTGCAGCTATCGATTCTTTTTGTAATCGATTAATTTAGCACTTTATCGATCGATTAATCGAGGAATCGGATAAAAAAAAATTGCGTTTTTAAACAACCAAAACAAATAATGCATAATGAAAATGATGTGGCTGTAAAATGATCAAGCATTTCTAAAAAAAATAAACAGAGGTATTCATTCCAACTCCAAAATTTGGCTCCAAAACTAAGCCCATTTATTAAGTGCCAGTGAGAATTTAACAACAATACAGTTAAATCAACTTGGATAAAACATGGATAACATTTAATTTACGTTTTGTTTTGCCAGCAATGGCCCTTTCCTCTCCCTGCCCTAAATATGTGTGTATATAGTGTATACTTCTTCTGTGCCATTTATGTATTTAGCTTTCTCTATCACTACAGTAACTGTTTGACCATTCTTTTCTCTGCTTTGAACTCCTCCGTCCGTTTGGGCAAACACAACAACTCACAGCCAAGCGTAAATCAGGCTTTCCGATTGGCTGTAAAAGCTGCTACGGGAGCCAATACGAGCGTCCGATGCAAAAACGTAACTCTATACGTCACTCGCAAGATGGCGGATGAGAAGTGATCGATATACATAAACAAAACGGAGAAATGCGCCACGGAGACGAGGAGACATCTAGTCACACATTTTACTACTTTACGCATTCGTTTTGTTGTCAGAAATAAATCGCTCACATGGGCAAGCAGGATACCGTTGTTTAGCCCCGATACTCTCTGTCGTTTACGGACATTCTGAGGCTGACTTTCCGCCATCGCGCCAACTAAATTCAGAATGAATGACCGTGTATGACGCGCTGGTGTGCTTCCTGAACAACGGTCCGTGTGGAACAATCAGATCGCTGCACATAGGCGCGTCATAGGAATTTAACGAGGCTTCGAGGCAGATGTTTTGCCTCGAGGAATTTTCATAATCGAGTTAATCGAGTAACTCGATGAATCGTTGCAGCCCTAGCCTCAGTACCCCGGTACCAAATTAGTACCGGTATACCGTGCAACCCTAATGCAAATATAACAATGCACCATCATTTTGAAATACCCATTTTATTTTTCAGGTGAACTTTGTCCAGAGTCAATGTGTCCTTTATCAATGCCAAATTTTATTTTCGGAGCCAGGTCTTACGGCCACTCCATAAATTCCCAAGGTGTCAAACCTTTCCCTTTTAAAAAATATGAGAGCCATATTTTTAATAGGCCGGGCGTTGACCTCTGTACTTTCAATGAGGATCAGTTTATAGCTGCTGACCCTCACGCTCACATTCCACATGGAAATCTGCCAAGTGTTCTTTTGTCTCAAGGTGAAACACCCACGCGGTAGCATGAGAGCTGCTGTCATTTCAAAACATTGTAGGTGATTTTTCTCTACATCGCATCTGCAACCTTTTTTTTCATAATGTGCTGTTGGCGTCACTGCTTTGACTTTGATCCGTATTCCACTTGGCAAGATTCTCTCAATCTGTTCTCCCCTTTGACTCTCTCTCTGCTTCTTTTCTCCTCTCCCCCTTTCCCCCCCCCGCCTCTGCTAAATGCCACCCTCCTCCCCTCAGGGCGGGATGATCGCCCTTCTGCTGTCCATCCTGTGCCTGGTCCTGATCCTCTACACCCGCCGACGCTGGTGTAAACGCCGCCGCATCCCTCAGCCCCAGAAGAGCGCCAGCGCCGAGGCGGCCAACGAGATCCACTACATCCCCTCGGTGCTGATGGGAGGCCAGGCCCGGGAGAGCTTGAGGAACTCTCGGGGTCAGGGGCCCAACTCCAGCGGTACCCTCAGCATCCGGGAGACCCCGATTTTGGACGGGTACGAGCTGGGGGTCTGGGCGGACGGGTTGGATGCACGTGATCTGAAATGGTTGTACCCTAAAAATAAACTCATACAGTATCGTTGCTGAAAGTGAACAGATTGTGTTAGTGAGGAGAATAATATGTGGTTTGTTATTGCACATTTTATACCAGCAGCAGGAACTCAGAATTGTTTGAAATTGACCTCTTAGAAAGCAGCTGGTAAAATGCAACATGCACGATTATTTCTAAGAATAGTCATCTCCAATGAGTTTTGATTCTAAAACCTTATCAGTACATTCTGTCACACTCACACTGTGCTTCGCTCTTTACTGCTGCTTATTATATTTATTTTACGTAAGTCAAGTTAATGTAACGCTTATTAATTTCCACCCCCAGGTATGAATACGACATTACCGACCTGCGTCACCATCTGCAGCGGGAGTGTATGAACGGTGGCGAGGAGTTCGCCAGCCAAGTCACCCGTACCCTGGACTCCCTCCAGGGCTGCAATGACAAGAATAATATGGACCTCACACCTGGTAAGTTGACCTCAGCAAAAAAAACGGCCTCATAGCACCAACCAATCCATTTGTAATGTTAACAATGAATCAGGTAAACTTAATGTAATGTGAAAGGGGTCACGGGCAAACTCACAGCAGCAGCAGCAGCAGCAGCAGGATGCATTTGAATAAATCTCACTATAATAAACTCACTGTAAACTAACTTACCCGGCAGCCAAAAAGAGCACAGACAAAGTTAGCAGGCGAAGAAGTCAGATTCCCAGATATTGATGCAAATGTCCAGAACTACTCAACTCAACTCAACTTTATTTATATAGCACTTTAAAACAACCGTAGTTGAAAACAAAGTGCTGTACAGAGACATAAAACAATTAAAACACTAAAATAAATAAAACAGACAGTAAAACAGGTATTTCATTGTTTTTAAAAGCAATTAGAAACAATAAAACAATAAATCAAAGCCATAAAAACACTAAAACAAGAGTAAAGTCTCATGTGGAGTTGAAAGCCAGGGAGTAAAAATGGGTTTTAAGACTGGTTTTAAAAATGGACAGTGAGGAGGCTTGTCTAATGTGCAATGGAAGCTCGTTCCAGAGTTTTGGGGCAGCAGTGGAGAAAGCTCTGTCCCCTCTGAGCTTCCTTTTGGACCTCGGTACCTCCAGGAGCAGCAGGTCGGCTGACCTGAGGCACCGAGCAGGAGGGTAGGGTTGAAGGAGCTCAGAGAGGTAAGGGGGGGCGAGACCATTTAAAGACTTAAAAACAAATAAAAGAATCTTAAAATGGACTCTAAAATGCACAGGCAGCCAGTGGAGGGAGGCCAGGACTGGAGTTATGTGATCCCTCTTACGCGCTCCAGTTAGGAGGCGAGCCGCTGCATTTTGCACCAGCTGGAGACGTGCGAGGGAGGACTGGCTGACTCCAAAATAAAGTGCATTACAGTAATCCAGCCGAGATGTTATGAAGGCGTGGATTACTAAAGAACAGTCAGACAAAATAAGTGGCAAGTGGAGCTTTTAGAAGCTAAAGTTCGTCAAGAGGTCGTTCGTCAACGAACTCCCGACTAATGTCATTTGCCATCTTCCGAAAAAGGCTCAAGACTCACCTGTTCAGACTTCACCTCGACTCTACATAGCATGACTCACTAACACCCCCCATCAAGCAGCACTCTGATCGTAGCACTGTTGCTCTTAAGGTACTACTTTACTCAGATGAGGACCTAAAACTTGTTCTATTTTTAGCTCTTACTTTATCGGCAATGATACGTTGTGGTTTCTTTGTTTCCTTCTTTTGACAAATGTACTTATTGTAAGTCGCTTTGGACAAAAGCGTCTGCTAAATGACCTAAATGTAAATGTAAGAGGTGGAGGAGACCAAAACCAGTGAAAATAGACCTTTTTTTCTCAGCAGACACTTGTCTTGTCGTGGCAAGAAAAGTGAAACAATTGCTTAGTTCCATTAAGTGTCTCAGTGATTATTACCACAACAACTTTATATGTTAGTGTTAATATTGATCCTGCTGCCCTTAAATGCCCCCCTGCCTCTATAGCGTTGATTATGGCAGGTATATGTTTTTTCATACTTCAATCACCTATGTTTTATTCATCAGAGATATGCTGATATAGACATATTGCTTAATAATGCATCGTCAGCATAAAGTGTGTTTAATTAACGCTCTGGGTTGGGATACCGGGGGAGTTGAGCGCTTCTCTTTTTGTGCCTAATAAAACTTTTCCAATCACTTTAATTTAAATGCCAACTAGAAGCTTTCCCGTATCTTATTAAAGGCCTTATTTATTGTCCTTCCGCACAGCCATATGTTTAAAAACACAACAAATTAATAAGACAGCATGTCAAAGAGGTTACATTTGCTATCATTGAGGAGAACATAGGAATATACAAATTGCTTTCTAAGCAGGGAACAGTATAATTACATCACGGCAGTTGCAGTAATTTAGATAATCAGCGTGAAAACAAAGAAGTAATTGGATTTTTAATTAAATACTATGTGTTATTTTCTCCTATAGGTGGGAAGTAATCATCTTAATGGATGTAGAACGGCTGATAGAGGACAAAAGAATTGAGTTTCACAAACACAAAGGCTTCAAATGCTCTGTCAATGCAAGACTCTCTTAAAAAAAAAAAAAGGAGCAGCAAATACAAATGAGGTACTTGTTCAGCAGTTTCCATAATCCGTGGAAGAACGTTAGTTGTTACTGATGCAGACAGCACACCGGATGCAAATATCAAACTGCAGGTATCCGTTCCGAGAGTTTATTCCTCACTTGAAATTATCAAAAGGCATACGCGCCTGCTAGGAAATTTTTTTCATCGAGAAGATCTACTTTTCATAATCAGAGGGCGTTTGAATGGAGCACCACTCCCGTGAGAGTTACTGTGTGAAGTGGAGCAGGTTTGATGAAGGTAGACCCTCCTGCATTTTAATTAGGAGCACATTCACACTGCACAGATTCATCAAGAGATCGGTCATGGTTCTTATAAAATCCAAAGAGCCCGACCCCAGAGGTGATGGAGGCGGCGTAATCCCGTGCATTATGCATGGATGGTTTATGCGATGGACTAAAGGAACAGGAAATGCCGCCGGCAGGCCAAGCGTAGAATATTAGACAATATAATCAATTGCAGAGGTCACTCGGGGGGGTGAAAAAGCAGTGGAACGATTTCTTCTTCTTTTGGCTTCTTAGAATTATGCAGTGGTTATGAAGACATAAACATTTTATTTAAGGAGCAGTGTGTCGGATTTAGTGGCTAAACTCACCCCTCCCCTTACCAAGCACGTCAGATAAGTAGGGCCCGCCTCATTTCCTTGTTTCCACATCCTCCATCGACACTGTTACCTTTTCATCAAGTAGATTAAATAAACAGTACATGTTGGAACCTTCCCCAAACATGAGGGCTCATCCTCTGGGGATGATTTCAATTGTTGGAAAGATATAGAAACGGTGTTCTATAATGTGTTTTTATCGTTTCCCTGGTTCTTCATCTCCTAATATTTACCAAAATACATGAGTTCAGCCTCTGAGACTTAAATGTGTTCAGTATATTCCCTTAATGGGTTTTAATTTCATGCCAGCTTTTCTCTCAGTAATTCGGTTTGAGTTCTCCCCCAGTAAACAGCATGCTGGTTGTGTTTCCTTCGCCTTACTGTATTTAATGCTGGTTTTAAAAGCTTCAAAATCCAGCCAAGAGCACTTCCTCCTCCCAATTAAGAGAGAAAGCTTTCAGGCTGTGCCTCTACTTATATCCCACTTCCTCCTCAGTGAGTGACAACACCAAGCTGGCCCTGATGAACAAGTACAAGGACAACATCATCGCCACGAGTCCCATCGACAGCAACCACCAGCAGAACACCCTGCTTCCTCACAACACCTCCACCAGCCAGCGCAAACGCCTCTCCAGCAACACCCGCGGTGAGTCACCGTCGCCCATAGATTCGCCCTCCGACAGAGAACGGGAGAAAAGAGGTCTCAGACCGCCGCCGGCAGCACTGGAGAATTGTTGGGTTTTTAAGGTCTAAATGCTGGCGCTGTCAGCTGAAACCTGGCCACTTTAGTTTAAATTCAGTGCAATTTATTATTATTATTTTATGAAAGAGCCTCAAACTCCATTGTTAAGACCAAAGTTACAAATAGATCAAGGCTTTAACTTTTCTTCTCCTGGGAACAGTGACATAATCGACAAATACACCTGACAGGCCTTAAAGTCAAACTGAAAGATACATTCTCCTCACAGTTTGTGTGAGGATTATAGGAGAATTATTTTTCTTCTTTTTTTCAAAAGAGGATAAAAAAAAAAAAAATTCTGGTCATATCAAAGTAAACGCCAGGACTACTGAGACATTTCTATTCCAGTCACAAAGTGGAAGCTAGTTGTGGAGATACTATTTTATTATTTGAATAAGTAAGTCATTGGCAGGTGGTGTTTAGGGCTGGGCTATAATTGAAAGATAAATCAGTTATCATGCCTCATTCTGTTTCACAATGATCATTTGACACTTTTCGATGGCTTGGTCTGTGTGGTCTACCTTTTGGGGGTCTACTTCCTGGGAGAGCAGGACCCAGGACCCCCCCAGAGGGTCTGAAGTCCACAGTCTCACAACATCCTGTGGGGGGGGGGGGAAACCCTACAAAACCCTCTTTGAAACAAGAGTGAGAGCCTTCATGAGCTAAAAGACATAAGTATGAAAAAGTAACGCAAGCACACTTTGGGACACGGACACGGGTCTCCTGGTTGAAAGTCCTGTGTTTGACTTTCAGGTTACTGTGATGAGATTGAGGGGGAAAAAGAGAGATCAGTTGATAAAACTGATAATATCCCATTATGATAATGTGAATGGGGGGGAACAACATTTTCAAAATGTCATTTTGGAAGTTTTCAGTCTGCCTCAGACTACAATTCACTTTCCTCAACACTCTGCTGCACAGATGCTTTTTTTTCTCAGCCCAATTAAATATGCGTCCGTGGTGGGAGTCGCTGCGGAGGAATAAACTTTATTTCTCAGCAACAACAAAACAGAAAAGGAGCACCAGAAGTAATTCAGAGGTCTTCTTCAAACCGTCAGGAAGAATTGTTTATTCGTTAAGCTGCGACACAGGAGCGATTTATTCAGCTGTCGAGTTTTATCCCAGCCGAGCAATCATCCATTTTAATTACGTTTCATTCATGACTACTGGAAATCCAACATGGCTCTTGGGACATTTTTTGGTTTCTTGATGTAGACGAAGCTTTTTTTGTCTGACCTTCACTGTTTTTAGTGCCTACCTGCAGCCTTTATGGCTTTCCAGCTATAAGAGCTTAAATCATAGACACAGAGAGGATGAAATCAACATTCAAGCGAACCCTTTTATCAATAATAGACGGCGAGAACAAAGTGAATGCACCAAACGCCCAACGGAGAGTGTCGCTCGGCACCGTTGGCAGCTCCAAATGCCGCCGTTTGGAATATTAACAACTTCAGTGCCCAGAACTCTGGTAACATGGTTTCAGTGAACTGGAAAAATAACACAGCCGTGTTTACCTTCCCAGCAGCTCTGTGAGGCTTACCAGCAAAGTCATGAAACAGTCAAAGGTCTCGGACCGCGTTCAGACATCGCTGCTGTGTCCAAAAAATACATAAAAGCCCTGAAAACACACGTTCCAAGTGATTACTTTTTAACGTTATGACATAATTTTACTGTTGAATACAAGTTTAGTTGATTTCCTGAAAATAGGTGCAGAATCAAATGAGTAACTGTGTGTGTGTGTGTGTGTGTGTGTGTGTGTGTGTGTGTGTGTGTGTGTGTGTGTGTGTGTGTGTGTGTGTGTGTGTGTTTGGTGTCCGCCCCCAAATGAGCAAAAGTCTTCAATCCTTGCAGGTGCCCCCTTTTTTTTCCTCTCCCGATGTTTAGTTCCTTGCTCGCAGCTGTGAGGATCTGTATTGTGCGATCGGCATTTAATATCCGCACGTGTGAAATAATTGCCCGTGAACATGTTTGGAGCTCCACATTGAAAACGAGGAAGGTTTCCTCCTAATTAAATCGGCTGCATTTTCCTTATTTTAACTGCAGCTGGAATGCAGAAACCAGAAAATACCAGAAGGATTTGCTTCCTAATGCACTCAACTACACACACACACACACACACACACACGCACACACGTACACACACACACACACACACACACACACACACACACACACACACACACACACACACACACACACACCACTTTTGAGATTTTCCAGTGCTTCCAGGTACATTTTTAGTATACTCCAAGCCAGCTGCATACCAATGAGGCTGTCTAAGCAGGCAATTAGATCTGCTTCATGCGGTTTTGACTCGTTGTGTTGGTGTTTCCAGTCAACAGTTTTCATCTCCGTCATGAAATATGCACAGGCAGAGCTATTGTGTTCCTCGGTGGACATCTTCTCATGAGAGGAGGAGGAGGAGGAGGCGGCAGGTGAGGTAATGGCTCTCTCCCTTTTGTGCTGAAGATGCCCGAGTGCCTCTCTTCACTCCGTATGTCAGCACATTTAATGGACTCCAGCGTTGCTTTGAAAGCAACTTAAAGCACAAGAGTTGCCGAACGAGAGAACGCTTTGTCAGTGGCGGGAGCGGCCCGCGGACCCAAGGGGCCCTCCAATCACCATTCCATGATCATTATTGCTGAGCAGGTGTAGAATAATACCCTAGTTAAGTTGTGGGCTCACTGTAACGATGTTTAATTAGTGGATAAGGTTAATGTTATGTTAGAGTTATTATACTCCTGCCCTTGTTTTATTTGGCGGGCCGATGTTAACGTTAGCCGGGCTGTGATTCAGTGGTTTGAATATGTGGCTAATAATTCACCCCGACTCGGATGCAATGACTTATAAAAGAGTTTTTCTGTGAACTCCTCTAATTTAAATCCTGTCCTTGTATTTTAAAGGTGATGTCTAATTTCCGTTTAGTTATTTTTGCTACACTGTCAGTATAACGATGGATTAAATGACTAGAAAGCTCGTCAAATAGGCTGTTGCTTCTCTTCTTTTTTGAGTCCCACTTTCATTTTTTGCTCTTATTTCTTTACATTTTATTAAAAAAAAACATTCAAATAATGCTGAATCAGCTGTTTGCAGTATAAAACCCAAACATCTGCCAAGTATAAGTAGATCAGATGAACACTTCTAGAAATATGTAATACAATGTAATATGAGGACAAACGGATTCCATGCTTTATAGTTAGTTATGATGCATCGTTTCATAAGACATGAATGCAGTCTCTCGGACTTAATGCAATTTTCTTTGCACAAATTAGTAATTTTAGCACTCTTTTTTTCTGCACATTTAAGTTAATTCATGAGGACTGCAAGTTATGTTTTTCTTCATTGAACTTTCTGCTTTGTATATTTACTAGTCAGTTATGTAGAGCAGCTGTTTGTTCACATAATTCAAAAAAAAATTTAAACGTTTTTTTATGTACAGCATCTGCAGTTACTCTGCATTATCCTTGATGCATTTAATGTCTTTTGAATGAATGCTGCTTTCTTGATTAATCTCGCTGTTAAAACATTGTCCTTTCCCTATGCTATCCTCGACTCTTCGTGTTGCCGTGGCAACGTTACCCTGCAGAATGATTTGTTTATGGTTCCACATCCCGCCTCCCCCCCCCCCCCCCCCCCCCCCCCCGGCAGGATTATCATTCTGGTGTCATTCCTCCTCTCTCACTCCAGCACCCTTCCATATTTATAGAGATGTGGAGTGCTGGACATAAGAAGTTCTTTTTCCCCCCGCGGTGGTTATAAGACGTGCGTGTGCCTGCTGCGCATGCTGAGCGGCTGAACATCCTGCGTTGAATACTTACAGCCGCCTCCAGCGAGCGCGGCACCTTTTGGCTTGGGTTGAAATAGTGAAGGCTGACAAATACCTGCCGTGTGTGATTTTAGTGCTAATTCCTCCGGAGAGTCTCTCCTCTGTCAGCCGGGCAGCGACACGGCGAGCGTTTCATGTGTTGAAAGGTAAAATAGTTTACATCAATGCTTCTATGAAGGAACATGGAAGGACAAAGCTGAGCCTGTGAACTTCTCCCTAAATGGATATTTTTTCCAACCAAACCATCATAGCTGATGTGCTCACATCACCTTCTGCACTCTAGAAACGTATATATGTGCTTGTGATGAACGCTATTTCATTAAAGCCCAGCTGCAGATGTCTCTGATGGGTTTCAGAAGCGGCGAGCCACGTTTTCTTTTAATCGCTGGAAACACTTTTCCTTTTGTACATCACAGGGAGAAAACATGCCGTTTGCACTTTGAACCACTTGAAGTTTCTTCCAGTGTTGTACTTTTATATTGTAGCCAGCAGTCCTTTAGTGTGCTCCCCTCTCTCGTGGAGCCTCAAAGCTGTCCTTGACAGCTCCACTCTGTTCAGCTGCTCAGGGAGCCACTTAAAAGCTTCATATTCTCAAGTTGTGGAAATGGAAATGATAATGAAACGCCTCCCCGAAGAACGGGCAGTTTAGTTTGGTTGATCGCATCATTACGAGTGTTTAGCTCAGTTTATCGGTGTTGAGCACAAACGAGTCACCTTGTGGAGAAATCAAACGCACAGAATGACAATGAGTGTTGATTTTCAGCAGGACGGTCAAAGGCGTTGTTGTTGTGCCAACAGAAAAATATGTCACAGCAAAATATTATATTACTTAACATTGCAATCATGAATTTATCAATTGTTACGTCTCAATATAGCGTGATGCTCATTAGGCAAATTATGGTCCATGTAGCGTCAAACAGACCATAAAGCATGGTCTGCTTTAGGGCGGGGCTACCTGTGATTGACAGGTCACTACCACGCTACCAATGCAGTTAGCTTCATAAGTGTTAAAGTCACTTTAGTAGCTAACTTCAGCTTCACACCAGAATGCAGATGGATCCAGATGCAGTGAGGTTGCTGCTACCGACTCCGGCCACTAGGTGTGCCGATGTGCTTCGGTACTTTGGTAGCAGAGCCAAGAGATGTCGTCCCCCACGTTACTGACGGTCAGTGCCCTCGCCGCTGTGCAGCTGCTGAATGTTCCCAAATATAATTTATTGTTTGCAATGTTTGTATTGCTAAACCAGAAAAATGGATACAATTACATTCAAACTGAAGTGGAAAAATGGAGATGAATAGACCTAAAGCTCTCTGTTTCTTTTTAATGGTATCTGAGCTTCTCATCGATCCTGTTTTGGATCTGTGTTTGTGGTTCTGTTGACATTTTACTTCTGAGTCCTTCAGCTTGGTAAATTGCTTCAACTGAGTCTCAACTCAATCTGAGACGTGCTCTTACATCATCTGGGTCCCAAATCAAGGCCGTCCACTTTGAAGTCTGCATTCTCCTCAGTGAAGATGTTCAGATACGCATTTAAGAAGTCTCGTTCAAAAGTGGGCAACAGCCGGACGCTTGGACTTCTACAAACGACTTTGTGTTGATTGTAGTCGAGATGTTCAGTCATCAGTTTTTCAAGGACACAGTCATAGCAGTAAACTTCCTGCTTAATCAGTACAGAGTGAATTTGCAGAAGAGCAGCAGAACCGGCCCGCTGGCTGTCTGTCCTTGGAAGGCTTCATATTCACAGGCGCCATTCTATCAAGCAGATAACCCCTGAATTGGGGCATAACAGTTTGTCATCAGCATATAGGACATATACAGTACTTACTACTGTTCCCTTTCTGCTTCACAATGACCAACGTGCTCTCGATACGACGTGTAAACACACATTTCTGAGTGGCTCCTGTCATGAAATACTTTTAAACTCCTTATGAACAAACTATAAAACAATATAAATGAACACTAAGGATGGCAGAACATCCGGACAAACACCATTATACTTCACTACAATGTGCACAATTCTTTCAGGCCTGTATACGGTGCAGACTATGGCTTTATCAAAGGACTGAAGTGCAGGACACTGAACGACTCATGTAGTTTTATCCATATAAATGGTAACTCATCATCTTGAATGTGACGCTTTTCATTGCTTCTTGTTTCTTCGTTGAAGTCGTCATCGTCCAGCTTTACATCCTTTTTATTTTTTTAATAACTTGATGTTAACGCATGGGCCACTTTAAATGCTCTGCTGGCCTTGGATGTCAAAACACACAAATACACAAATTACACAAATCTTGCAAAAATATTTCTATACTAAATAAAAAGGAATTATTTTTACACAGTCGAGAATATGTCAACAATTAGGCAAGGCATGAATGTTTGTGTTTGTGTCAATTTAGTTTTTAATCAATAATCCCCCCAAAACTGCTATAAAAATACTTTATATGCATTTCTCATCACAAGTTTAATCTTTAGACCAACTTTTTTTCAAAATTTTGACTTTCTGCACACCAGTTTCTTTGAATAATGCCATTTATTTGTTTTCTTTACAAAGAGTAGTTTTCTCTATGATAAATCATAGGTGGGATATTTTTCACAATCTAGGTCTAGTCTGATATCATAGAATGTATGATGTGATGCCATAATGGCTGAAGGATCAACAATTGTGGTTTTAATTAGTCACAGTGAGGACATTTGGTTTTCTTAATGCTCTGAGTCTCTCTACTTTGGCTTCACTGTTCATCATTTACTTATAGGAGCTTTCCAAATGTGTAGAGATACTCCAACCCTTGCCAAAATGTCTGCCATATGCATTAAAGGAGCCAAAATGATTGAACAATTAAAACATGAAAAGCTTCTATTGTAGTCATTAGAAGCCATTATATGTTTGAAGAAGTAGCTCCGTCTCCCCCTGAATCTCTGCATGGAGCTTTTATCCATCTTGCTTTCACAGCAGTGCTTTAAAAGCACGCTGAATAACGTTCCAGAGGACTTTAGTTCCCTGCCAGTAAACATTTCTTTGGGGGGGAATTGTGCAGTGAATGTTGCTTTATTATTAAATCAGTCGTGTGAAACAATGGTGTCATAAAAAAAAAAAAAAAAAGCCTTACCCGTTTGTGAAGTAAAGCGACGGCAACATCTGCGGCGTCAGATAGTCACGGCTGCCAATAATATTTACACTACGCGTTCATATCCGCGGCGCATATTGTTCTCAAACCAACAATATGAAAAGCTGATGAAGCTGCTGTCGTCAAAAGTCCTTCACAGTCTGTCACGTTGACATTGCTGCCAACAGTCTTGTGTGTGTTATTTTTTCTTCTTCTTCTTCTCCAGTTTAATCAAACGCTGCGTCTTGGTTGGGGATTTTTAAAGCTCTCGCCACTGAGTTTTGTTTCAGTTCACACGTTCCCGCTGAGGCAGCAAATCTTTGCCGCTTTGATGGATTTCCCCCCCTCAAGTTGTGATTCGCAAGCCGCTAACGCTTGTAAGACGAGCTTCAACACATGCCCTCTAAATATAGCTTAATTCTGAAATGCATTACAGACTCGTAACGTCGTATTGTAAGAGCACTGTTTTTGGTTCCTCATCCTTTAGGATCATATTGTAGCTTTAAATGACAGACCAGTCAGCCGTCATTCACTCGGCTGCTACTGAAGCAAGAAGACGTTTACTATCTCGCCCGCACGCAACATGGAGACGGATTAAATGTGGGATTATCGGCCCCCAAACAAAGCTGCGCATTCCGCCTATCTTTTTACATTTATTCAGCTTCCTTTCCCCCCCAGTGGAATAAAAATGCTCATGAAGGCTTGTGTACTGGCATGTATTCATGACTGGCAACATGAAAAAAGGTATAAAAAAGAGTCATGTTGGTATCATCCAGCCAGAATATGTGTTTAGCTGTTTATTTAGTGTTTTCTATCTCACATGCTGTCAACATGTCATTCATTGTTTTACAGCGACTGTTTTTTAAAATGGTTTCACTTTTGCAGCCGTCCCAATGTCACTTACCACATTTCAATATCAGGTGCTACTGTCAGTAAGGTTTCACCTACAAAATGACATCCTAGTAGTAAACTCATCTACGTTTCCAGGGGAACCTACTTTCTCCGGGGTCTGAAAAATGTGGTTAATGTTATAAAATGGGGAAAAAAATATTTTGTTCGTTCGAGGCAAAAATCGACTCGGTTAGGATCCATAAAAAACACCAATAATATTATAACCGTTGAATAAGTTTTAAAGAAAGAAAAAGAAAGCTGCAGCCCTGATACATACCATAAATATATACATATGTAGAAAATGATGTTTTAGTTATTAGTTGGTGTTTACTGCTTTACAGATGAGTTACAATAACCTGACTTTGTGAAATATAAGCATGCGATGATGAGCAACATCAGAATAAAAAGATGTGATAATAGGATGAATCACACGGAGGAGTCTCGACGCGTTAGAAGACGAGGATGAAACGATTCAGAAGCACACGTCGATGAAATGTTCCTCGGCTCTGATGTAAGAGGTTGCGAGCAGCTACGTCTCTTCATCTGATCCTAATTGTTTAGATTTTTTTCTGTATCGTGGGCTGAAAGACCTGTGTTTCCATGGAAACCTCCAGAGTTTAAATACCAAACCCAGTGCTTTGTTAATGATCTGTCACCACAGAATACCGGTGGCTTGTGGACCGAGCGGACAATCCACTAAGAATGGATCGCGGCCGCCGGCGGCTCCAGGAATTCATCGATGTCCGATTCACTACCCGAGATGCTCGCCTTCTTCTCTCAATATCTAAACACAAATACACAAATATGATGTAAATATCAATATTCATCAACTTCAAAGTAACCAGAATCAGTAAAAAGAAAATCAAGTTATAGTCACTGCCAGGTGGAAACCTCATATCTCTGTATTTTTGTCATTTTTATAGATTTCTTTTCATAAATCAATGCTATTGGTCTGCCTTTATCTCTCTCTGGAGAATACAAATATTTAACCAATGAACAGTATTGAAACGAGCTTGTGACTAAATCTCATAAAACCATTGTACTGTTGGCAAAAGGGCATGTCGTTGGATCTCGTCCGACGCAGTGTTTCCCCACAGTGTCATAACAGCGTTCTGCCTGGAGGATTTAACCCGGTGGGTCAGAGACGGCCACTTGGCGTGGGAGGATCCCCCCATGAGACCTCCCCTCGCTGGGCACGCTTCCTCTACAAGGAGTCCCAACCGCCGGCTGCAGGTCGGCTTGGAGAGACCCGAGTGGAGGCGTCTCGTAGCTCCGCCTGCAGCTGTGCCCCTACCTCGGCCCCGACCCCACCGCCACGTTAAAATCACGCAGTTCACCTTTCATCGGATTTAGCTCTGATGGTAACTTTGTGATGTGCTCCGGCAACATAGACCCGGCCTTGTGCATGTCCTTGCCTTCAGACTGTGAAACACGATTTCGAAAGAGAGGACAAAAGGGGGGAAAAAGTGCTCGGCAGCTCAGTTCCAGTGCATCTCACTCTTGGTGGGTGATTTGAGAATAACACGCTCAGGGATGGAGCCATCACCTGGTTTAGAAAAATACAGGATGCAAAATACATTCTTAAAATGTATTGATCCTGTTTTTATACTATATGATGATATTATCTTCATTAAGATTATTCGAAGGATGTTACAAAATATTTGATTTTTGATTGTTTTAAGCACATTTTGAGGTTGAGGTCGTCTTCCTTTCCGCCACTATCAAGAAGTTTCAGTTGGAATTTGCATGTCAAAGGTCTCCGAAGTTGACTTTAAAGCGTTTTGTACATTCTGTGATTTCGGGCCGTTGTGTTGAAATTAAACCATTTTGGTTCTGAACTTGTTTTTGCTGTTCATTTGCTTCTGGTTGCCCTGACATCGTCTATGAGGCCACCTTGAGAACAACATCCCCCCCTTCACCCATTGGTGCAGGGTTTTTTTCTTTGTTTTTTAATTTTCATAGGTTTTATCTTTTATTTTGCTTTTATGTGTGAATCCAACAGCGGGTTCAACATTCTTGAACCCAGACGGGGACTCTGGAACGGAGGCAGACAGCGAGCCTCAGCTGGCCTTTTACACCGACCCAAACCGCAGTCGCCGCCGGAGTCGAGGTATGAGAAACGGTAACGCCAACAGCGCGTGGGGCTCAGGGGGTAAGGAGGACTCGCACACCTACAGTTTGTCCCGCCGTCTGATCGTATCACCGTCGTCGTGATGCATGACAAGTAACCTTTGCAGTGCACATAGCAGATGGATGGCTCCCGTGTTGTGTGTGTGTGTGTGTGTGTGCTCGTGGTTTTGCCCCAAAAGGAAGTACGTGGAGTTTGTGTACACGGTGTGTGTTGCTGTATGTGCGTCGGTTGTGGTTTTGAGCATGCAACACTGATCTCGGTGCATCCGCAGACCAATCTTGTTGACCGGAATCAAACAAGACGACGAGATCAGAGGCGTTTCAGCGCCGAGTAGTTTCCCACATTATCGATCCGCCTCAATAATATTCAACGCAAATATTATTTTGAAGGAGGAGTCTGTGCAAATATGTCGGAGTGATGTGGTGGAGCACGCTTTTATATGTCAGCATGCCGTGTCTTTGCATCTTTGATGTACAGTAATGGGGTGTGGAAGGAAGACATCAAGCAGGGGGAAAACAAATAATGAATGAATAAATAAATGAGACAATGCCCTCAGAATAATAGGTGCTGTCAGAAGGCGTTAGAGGCCTTCACAACGCCTGGAAGCCAATTACTCCCCCGTCGTGTGCACAGGTGTCACACACACGCAGCGATGCCTCCAGAAGTGAAGCCAACACCTTTAATTAGAGCGAGGCTAACCAATAGAATGGAGCGTTTGCAACGCTGCCCACACTGTTGTTTACATCCAGAGGAAAAGGAATGATTCATGAGGCGTGACAGGAATATTTCTTCCTCCTCGTAGAGTGGGGGGAGATATTGAAATAGTCCACTTTTATGTCTTATATCCAAATCTACCGTCGATAACTTTTGTCATAAAACTGAAAGAAAATGAACTTTAAAAGAAATAAAAGGTGAAATGACGCCCCAGATCCATTTCTTTCCCCAGGTAAGTCACCTGATGATAAATTCACTTTTTACATAATACGATAGGTCATCTTTCTACTCGGGCTTTAGTTTAAAGGATCGCCTTGGGCAGCTGCTCAACGAGAAAAGTGCTGCCAGAGTCATTTAAAAAGTGACAATGTAATCTGGAGTTGCTCTGCTAGTGGAAAAATAACCTCTTTAAATACAGTGTGAGTGGCTATTCAAGGTCACTGTGATGTAGTGTGTGTGTGTGTGTGTGTGTGTGTGTGTGTGTGTGTGTGTGTGTGTGTGTGTGTGTGTGTGTGTGTGTGTGTGTGTGTGTGTGTGTGTGTGTGTGTGTGTGTGTGTGTGTGTGTGTGTGTGTGTGTGCGCGCATGCACGCCCCTGTAGGTCACGTTTAACACTTTCGTGTTGCACTCTGGAGTAAATGAGATAAGGGCTCCGGCAGAGAGGCAAGGTTGCAAAGTAAACCTCTGAACCACTTTTATTTAGACCCCCCCTCCCCCCTCCCCCTCCCACAACATCCCAGCATGGATGTTAAAACCCTTCAAAGGTAAACCTTATTCCTGTGCTATGCGGAGTCTATACCTCCCGGAGGCTTGAGGTTTTTCATCTAAAGGTCCTTTTCATCGGAGCTAAGCCGATTTTTTTGGCTTGTTTGTAAAACGACTCCCTACGTAAGCAGTGTGTGTGTGTATGTGTGTGTGTGTGTGTGTTTCCAGTATGGAGGGCTCGTGGAGGAATAAAAAAAGGCGACGACAGCTTCATGTATCTCTGCCGTTTGTTGTCCCCCCCCCCCCCCCCCCCCCCCCCGCTTGTTTCCAGCAGCAGGTTCCCCGCGGAGCCCCATCAATAAGACCACCCTGACTTTGATCAGTGTCATCAGCTGCGTGATCGGCCTGGTCTACTCCTCTCACATGTCCTGCAGCATCGCGGTCCGGGTGATCCTGCACGTGCCGGAGCACCTTATCGCCGACGGTGAGGCTTTGTGGATCCACACACACACACACACACACACACACACACACACACACACACACTTGTCCGAGCCTCGGGGGTCCGTGCTGGCATTTTTCCTCTGCTCTGTTGGGAGTTCAGCTCATTATTTCTCTCAAATGTAGTGCCTGCGTTTTGCCGATTTTCGCTCGGCTCTCTCAAAGACAAAGGTAAATGCCAGGTCCCCCCCCCCCCCTCCCCCATGGGGGTATAGGTTTCCCATGTGACATCACACAGCAGATGTGCTCTCAAAGCATCAAAGCACATTGAGGCCAGGTCGCAGTGACCAACCCGCCACAAACCCTCCATCACTCTTCCCCTTCTACTTCCCCCTCTGATATGTTGAACCACCATGCTAATGAATTTCAATTTAGCACCTGCAAGGGAGAAAAAAAAGAAAAAAAACCCAGCAGGAGGGGTTGGAGGCACCGGCTCCTGCTTGGCATTTTTTCCTGCCATCAAAGGAGTTAGATGGCAGTTTGTGATATATAATAGACTCTGACTAGGCTCACTCATCTATCATGTGGAGGTCTGATTTGATTGGTGAGCGCCGCTGCGAGGTATTAGGATTCCAGGGAGGCGTCGGCCACGGAACTTTGAAAGGAGAGATGAAAGATGGTAAATTCGCCTGTTGAATTCCAAAACGGGGATCGATTTTTCGAATGTTTCCATAAAATGTTTCCACAAATTCGATCTGATGCCACGGTGGATCAGAGGGACTCCACCACGGGGAGAGGGAGCTATGCATGCTAATAGATGCACATCAAATAAAGCAAAGCAAAGAAATGAAGAGTGGCACCAGTGATCAGTAATCAGCAGTAATCTGCTGCTGATCAAGACATACTGGAACAAAAGAGGGACTTTTCTCTTGGAGTCTCAAATAGAAACCATCTTGGTTTAGCCTGTTAGCATGCTAACCACTGCGTCCACTTACAGTGACATCACAGTGACTACAACCACTTCTATGGGTTTGTGTTGAAAGGAGGAGACCTTTCTTGTTGTTTACTTGTCATTGTATTGTTTTTTTATCAGGTAAGTGACTAATAAGAATACCCACCATCGAGGGAATTTGTCATTTCAGCATTGTTCCTGGAACCTGGAAGCTGATGGCACCTCTGCTGCCAAAAACACAGAAAAACAAACCCCTTTCCAAAGTTTTTCCCTCTCTTTTTTGTTTATTCTCTCCATTGTTTCATTGTTTCAGTCAGGATCCATTTCCGACTCATGAATATCTCATGTGTTATTGCTGAAGTCCTGCAGCAGCCCCGTTCCAGACCCCCTGACTGAAGTGCCGCATAGTGGTGCTTGAGCAAACTATGAAGCCTCGGTGCCCACCGCACCCCATTCCAGCTCTGGATGCACATTCAGGGATACGGGGCCTCCTGATCCACACCTAATGACGATGATCACGTTGGCTCCCGTTTCACACTCTTATTTCCTAGCTGGAGTCAGTCAGTCGAAGTTAAGTCAGAAGTCGGTTTTGAATGTTTAATATCGGAGTCCATTTCACGATGCCAAAACAAAAATATCCCATGCCCACGATTGCCAATGGCATCGAATACTGCAGGACATAAAATGTGCCATTAAAAAAAAAAAAAGAAGAAAAACTGACACATTGCCGATTGGCATATTAAGTTTGAAAGATTTAACGAGCAATTTTTTATGACTCGCCACAATTAGGCAAACAAGATGTGTCCGGTCATTTGCAGTGTGTGCTCTATTTTTAAAGTGATCATTAGAGCGGATGGCACTAACTGGGGCACACAGAGACGGCCAAGGAGTCATTAAATATGCCTGTGTTAGCACATGCCCAGTGTGGCTCGCGTTTGCTAGCGGAGGGGCTTTGGTCAACGGGTGTTGCTGCTAATTTACAGAGATCACACAGCAGAGGACGCGGTACGGGCTTGTTATGGTGACACCTGCAGGGTCGGGTGTCCAGAGCTCCTTTTGTCTCCTGGTGCACACTCCCGGCTGTGTTTTTGTTCTTGTGTATTCAGGATAATCATCACATTAACCAACTCCTGCCTGGCTCCCTTCAGTCAAGTATTTAAGCTGCTCAGTCTTCCACGAATCCAGTGTGATAATTCTATAGCAACGTTTAAATTGGTTCTTTTTGCAGATCATATAGAGAGTCATTGTTTCATTTTTATGGTCAAACCACAACATTTCACAAAACACACCAGCATATGGTGAGTTTAAATACATACACAATATCCAGTTTGCCAGAACTTTGAATACAAAATAAACGAATAACAATAATAATATGTTTATTTGATATAGAACCTTTTACAGACAAAAGTCATGAAGTGCTTCACATTATAAAAAAACAGTAAAATGAGCAAACAAAGAAATAAATACTACTGGAAATACTTTAATACTTTAAAAAATATATATTTTAAAAAGTAGAAAGAAAGAGAATCTGTGTTGAGTAACAGACATCCAATCAGCGATGATTGTGTGAGTCTCACCACATGCCGTTGGTTTCTCTTCTGCTGGTGCTTTGTGATGAGATGTGTTTTGACCCTCAGGGCCACCATACCTTTTTTTCCCTTCAATTAAAGCACCGTAATAACATTGCCTCGCTCCACAAGTTCTCCCGACCGCAGGTGATCAAATGAGCAGAATTTCAAATTTGCATTCAAAACGGTTCGATGCGGCGTATCAACATTGTCCCACTATTAATTCATGTGCTTTTTTCATATTCATCTTTCACGTTGGCTTAAAGAGACGTCGCCTAGTAAACAATCTGCAGCTAAATTTATTAAATCATAAAAAAAACAGATTTAAAGGTCCCTTAAATGCCGTTCTCAGAAGCGGGTGACACGGTGACCTGACACTTGAATGCAACACTAATCCCATCGTGTTGCTTTATTTATGTCACAAGTGCCACTAATAATACACATGAGGAGATCCGGGCGGAGGGGTGTAACTTATGTGCTGGTTCCTGGGGAGTTCAGGAGAAAACAGCTCGGAAACTGTTCATTTGTGTTTGTCAGTTTTTCATTGCTGTTGTTCTTTTAGGTAAAACTGCACCATTTGAAGGAGTTCTTACAGATGCTCCACTTTAACCGAGTTACTCTCCGGTTCCAGTCGCCGGGGCGTGCAGCCAATTTAATGTGTGTGTGCCATCACCCTAAACATAATGGAATTAAAGGCACACCGTATGTAAAGTCATTGGCTCAGCAGGAAACGCATGAAAGGGGGGGAAGTACGTAACATGATTTCCCGCCGCAGCGGTGGCGAGGACAAAGACGGCAAGGTCGGACGGCGCCCTCCCTTTAGACTACACTAACATGGCGTTTATTTACTGACCATCTGAACCTTCACCATGTTAATCCAAACACCGTTTCTGCTTTTTTTTTTTCTTCACTTTTCTCTTCCTGGCACACGTGTTCGACCGCAGGGCAACAAAGTGGCGGCCTGTTGTTCCTGATAATAACCAACAGGATGTTAGAAATATTAATTCTAGAAATCATATTATTATCCAATCACCCTCACCGTTTGAATATTTTTCATCTTATTTTACTGGCGTGGCTGGATCTCAGCTCATACTTTAATGACGCTCAATATGAATATTTATTACTATTGAAATATCACAGCAGTAGTTGAGAAGTTTATGTGAGGTTTTTATTTGATCTCCTGCTTTTAGAGAAATATTGAATTTTCGTCTGCAGGTGTATCAGCCGTATGAACCCAAAATAACCAGATTTGCTGCCGTATGTATCTTCAAATCTAATTTTCCGTTTCAGTATTCGACCTGCTGTCTTTAAATCAGCATTTTTTAAGTCCAATATATGTGCTCATTTTCTTTCATATTTTCTTGAATGTAAAAATAACAAAACAAAAGTAAGGTATTGCTCCACCTTCTCCCGTTCCTCCTTCTCTTCGCTCTCATTCCTTCCATCCGACTCGTCTTTCCTTCTACTCATGTGCCTTTTTCATCCCTCCGTCGTCTTCAGGGTCCAGGTTCATCTTGCTGCAGGGGAGCCAGCTGGACGCGTCGGACTGGCTGAACCCGGCACAGATCCTGCTGTACTACCAGCAGAACGCCAGCGGGCCCTGGGTCAGCGAGCTGTGTGGACGACGTCTCCTGGACCCCTGCGAGCACCAGTGCGACCCGGAGACCGGTGAGCCAAAGACACAACATGAGTACAGTGTTGTACCGGGTTTGTTGCCATGGAAACCTCGTCCTTTATTAGTGGAAAGGATCCGGTTTAGCCGCTGGTAGTAGTAGCCTGTTCATTATCTCCATAGAGATATTTATTACGGTGGTTAAGGGTGGACTTGTTTAATCTGGGACATGTGTGAATTATACTTAATATTTATAACGAAAGAAAATACATGAACAGACTGGACCAAACATAATTAGATTAGATTATGAGCAAATGCCAAAAGTCAGTATGTTCATGTTCTAAATGGTTCTGTGTTCTCAGTCATACATTATTTTTATTTTTATGCAATAAATCAGTGGGCAGGAGTTTTTCCCTGTGATATGCGACCGCTTACCTTGGCTTAAATCTGCCTCTACTACTCCTGAAAAGCCTGGGCTCAACATTTCAAACATTTGATCCTCTGAGTCTGGAAGAAAGCGAACTGTCCAGTCAGTCAGTTTGAATGGGATCAAACTGAAAAAATGAAGGAAAAAAGGTAGATTTCACCAGGAATTACCGGTTTATGAACTGGACAGATGGGTACATTCCATGTCTCGTCTTCTGGAGAGTCCCAGTCCTGCAGAAAGGCCTCCAGAAGTGGGACGTGTGGCTGCAGGATGAGCCTCCTTTTAATTGTTTACAGGTGTGACCATGACTCGGCTCAGTCGCACTGCGGGGCTGGAAATGGAAAATAGATTGTCTGGAGCGGCTGACCTGACTTTCCCCAGGGGAGCCGTCTGCGGAGCCGATCAATTAGTTTGCATTTCTCCGCTGTCAACTTCATTTGTGCTCTGCAGGAAGTCTGTACACGCCGCCTCCTTTCAACTGGAGGGATTTCTCTCAGCTAAAATGGAAAGAAAACAAAAAGGTAGAAGATAAATGAAGCAGTATGTTGGATGCTTGCGTCTCTAGCACATTTTAAGGTTTGGCAAAGGTCAAGGAGTAATTTCTCAAACTGTAATCTAGTTGTCAGAGCTCCTTCATCGCTTGTGTAATGGTTTCTGCCTGATTAGATTAAATATATAAATCAAGTTTGAATCCAAGCCAACCAATTTTTTCCACAAGGATTAACAGTCCCATTAATTATAATCAAAATAATAATGAGGCAACAGTTACAGTGATGGAAAAAAAAACATTCAAAGTAAATGCATGAAATAGAAATCTATAAATAATAAAATAAAAATGAAATAGCACGTCTGAAAGATGTAACGGGGTATTTATGTCAAAACAGCACAGCCAGTTAAGGCATCAAAATTATAGTTTAATTATAGTTCAACTCATAAAAGCCACTATTACTTTGATGGAAAACGTCTGGTTGATTATCAGAAGAAATAAATTAGAATTATTTATTTCCCTGCGAGAGCTTGAATACATTGTGAAACAGCCATAAGCTCTGCTGAGTATTCGAAAGACTTCACTCTGGAACCCGGTTTCTTTTCTTATATAATATGTTATATCGTTTTTACAGCTAATAGTTGCCGTTGTTTATTAATTCGAGTTAACAGAGTGCATTGTGGTTAATTTCCACTGCTCTTCCTGTTCCTTGACGGAGCTGAGAGGTGAGGCGTTGACTCTGACATTGGTCTCCCGAGGTAAAGTCCTGTGTTTGTCTTTACAGTCTTGTTTGTCCTGCAGGTGTCGCTGTTGAGGCACTTTCATCAAATTAAAAAGAAAATGGATTTCTTCAAATTAATAGTTTTTTTTTTATCAGGGTTTCTCAATTGTTTTGTATTTTAAGGCCCACAACATTTAAATAAATAAGTAAATTCCAATAAAAAGGGAGGAAATATATAAAGTGGTATGTAAATGCTACTGCCGGCTCGAATGATGAATATAAAATAAATCACAGTCATTATGAATCCAAAAATAATGCATTTTTGTTCCATTTATCTTGTCTCTACCTGACGCTGTGTTGTCAATCAAACATAACTAGTGATTGAAATTCTGCATTTAAAATTTTACATTTATGTGAATTATTGAGCATACTCAGACAAAAACATAACTAGCTTTGTAAATTACCAAAGAAAAACATTAATAATGTAATCCAACCATTTGGCAGCACATCCGAGGCCCGCCAGTTGAGAATAGCTGCTATAAATGGATTTCAACCAATTACTCTTTTTTTCATATTCTGATTTCCCTGCTGCCTCTCAATCATAGAGACCAAACATCCTCCTCTGATACAAACATGGAATTATAGCCATGTGCAGCTACATGCTGCTTTATTGAAGCTGCAGATGATGAGAACAGTTTGCTGATAAAACAGAATTGTGGAACATCGTGTTGTTTAACAAGCTCTTTGTAATTCTCTCTGCCAGCGAATGCATTTTGATCTCGTGAGAAGAAAGTGGGAGCCTGTAAAAGAGAATAATATATACTACATCTCATTGTTTGAACAGACCCTTTAAAAGTCCTTATTTCTGCAAGTAATTATCCCTCCGTGGATATGGACATTAAAACCATAATTCCAATGATCTCCTGTCGTACGCAGGTTTTAAAGTTTTGATCAGAAAACGTTATGACAGTACGAATATGACAAGTTCCTCTTCTGGAGGCGTTGACAGCCTCACCAGGAAAAAAAACAGGCTTCTCACATGTAAAAATAGCCCTGGCTTGATGAAGATGGGGGAAAAGCTTTACAACTACGTGACAAAACAACACTTTAAATGCGTTTCTTCGTGAAAAATGTATTTTCGAGTATCAACAGCTTAATGAGCAGCCTTAAGTTAAGTAGGCTTCTTTCTCACTCTCTCTCTCTCTCTCTCTCTCTCTCTCTCTCTCTCTCTCTCACTCTCTCTCTCTCTCTCTCTTTTCTCCCATTTTTTTTTTAAATCTCTAATAGTATCCGATATGAATGGTTTTACGGTTACCTGGTACGTCACTCAAACTTTAAGTGCAGGAAGAAATCGCACATTTAAAGAGGCGGTAGTGCCGTCGTCTCCCCTGGGCAATAAAGAGTGAAGTCTGAGACCTTTAAATGAATCAAAAAGCTGGGCCGATGTGTCTTTTTTTTTTTTAATCATATCTGAGATTCGCCCACACACCCAAATCCACACTTTGCCCACTCCTTCAAGTGATGCATGGACCAGCAGGACTGGCGACGAGGCTTCTGTAATTGTATTGTATTGTTCACATGATGCATTCGTGATGAAACTGCTCTGCGTATGTGCGTGTTTCTGCGTGTGACAGGAAGTGAACGTGCGCTGCAGGCAGATTGCAAAGCTGCTATAGATAGTTTAAATCCAATCGTCACTTCGACTCGAGGAGCTACTGATGAAAACTGAAATGTGCTGCAACAGTATCTGTGCTGCAAGCCGTTCAAAGGAGACAACCTTAAACCTGGACTCTTTGGGGGCTGATGTTTTCACGGGCTGGTTTCACTGCCTTTCCCCCCGTTCTAGAACGTGCGTGGGACTTTAGAAAACACTAAAAAAGGTCACGTTGTGCCTCTGGAGACGCATGTTCCCTCATCATAACATACTGGCTTGATTAATGTGACTGCATAATGGATCGGCGTGTGGATGTCTGCCTGACGAGCTGAATAATTTTGCACACGAGTGACAAAACAGTGCATGAAGAGGAAAAAAAAAAGAAGAGGAAAAAGGCTTCCAGTGCAGCCGCTGCCGCCCACGCAACAGGCAACCGGTACGTTTCTGCTCGGTCTGGTCGCCCTAACTACACTTCTGTTCCGTGTGTTGTAAAAGGTGACAAATAGCTGGGTGGGACGTGATGGAAATAGAGTGTGGAGCTGAGAAAACTGGCTCGGCGCCTGCATATTTAGCAATTAGGGAATGTAACACCCTGAGAGTGTAAAACAAGTTTGAGCTGAGTGCCGCGACCTCTGAGCGCGATGAAACGGCAATTAAAGCGAGACGGATTATTCAGAAGCTATGCAGCAAATCTAAATCAGCTACTGCTGTTTTTTTTGTTGTTGTTTTATTTGGACTTGTCATTCAACACGTTTGTACTGTGAAATATTTCAGCTCTTTCAATGCAAACTTAACAAAGCAGCGGAGGCGGTTTTCATCCTTCAGGTGAATTCTCAGGAGAAACATTTTACGGTGTTAAGGTGGAAGGGCAGAGCGTTGCTTTGAGGTCGCTAAGCAACTGTATGAGCCCTTTTAACTGGAACTCAAGTGCTTCTACGCTGGAAATAACTTTTTCTTTTAAGTATCAGCATGGGCTGAAATGATTGACTTCCAACCTCTAAGTATTCTTTGCAGAGGAGATAACTTTCAGGGATTCTTAACCGTCCATTTGATAAAATGGCAACACAATCAAGTGCTTGCTGAACAGGCTAAACTATGATAGTGTGCATTAGTATTTCTTTAATTAAAAACTGTTTTCTCTTGCTAACATTACAACATCGGCTTTAATGACTAATTCCACCATACTTTTGTGTTACAGTCACAGAACATGAAAAGGCACCGGACTGCCGGGCTTTGTCTACAATACTTTAACATTTAGCATTTATGTTAATCGCTAATGCTAATGGCTAGCATGCCGAAGTACACGACTGACTTAGGATAGTTGCATGCTAGCAATTAGCATTAATGATAGCTAAATTGCCTCCGTCACATGCCTCCAGATCAGCCAATAGCAAAATCCAATTGCCACGTTTTGACCAGTAGAAGGCCAGTTGCTATGCATGTCGCTGTGACCCAGTAGTCAAGGTAAACGCTAGCCCTTATTTCTTTGGAGCAGGTGGCTGAGATAACACAGTGCACCTTTTTAGACATTTATTTTCTTGTCTCTCATTGCCCTTGTCTTGTCTTGGACCTAATATGGACAGAAGTCAAGAACACGCAAAGATTATGTTTCTTTAGTAATATTTCCTTTTTGTTTCCTTCTTTTAATCACGTAAGCGAGGTAATGAGTGAATATGATTTCCTTTAGCCTGGCGGATACTGACAGCTGACCTTTTCCATTAACAGTGGTGCATCAGCCCGGGGCCTCTGCCCTTCACTCGCCTGCTATCGAGCATGAGCAGAGCATGTTGTACATGTTACCCCTGAATAACCCTCTAAACCAAAAGTGAGGCCACATCACTCATACTGAGTGAAGTGGAGGCCAGCGTTTGCTCCTGGGAGCTGACGGCCGAACCAAACAAATGAGGCTTCGCTTATCGGGAGGATGCCAACGCGGAGCAGCCACCCGACATGTAGCTCAGTTTCTGTTTGATTTTGATTCATCAGACAGACGTCAGCAGACCGATCTTTCTACTATTCACTCTGTTTGCATATTAACTGTTCCCACTCGGGGTCCTGCACCAGGGCTTTACAAGCAGCTTTAGATCACTTGGCAGTAGGCAGTTACAGTTGGGCAGTGTTGCGTGTCATCCTATTAGCAATTGCCCCCAAAATGTTGCCTAAGGCCTGAGCGCTAAGTGGATTTTGGGAAATTCCAGTCCCAGACGAGCTTTGCTTTGGTAAATAATGACCAGTGCCAAGTGTCTCTTCATTAGACTGATCACTTCCCTTTTAGGTGGAGGATGTCGTTCAGTGAGCGGGACCCGTCGGATAACTGAAAATAAAAATGAGCCTATTCAATCGAGACAAAGGATTCACAGTTAATTTCAGTATTTTGCCTTCAGATGTCTGGCAGTTAAATTACAATCTGGGAATAAAAGAAGTGGCCAAGAAACCCAAAGTAGTTGTTTTTTTGTGCGTTTGGTGAACTATGAAGGTGCAGCTGCATGGTTTGAGGTGCGATGTGAGAATCCAACACTTCTAATAACAGAGTGCCTTGTGGTCGTGTCAGATGACGAGGGCCGTGACAAAGTGTCTATTGGAGAATTGTTATTTTTGTCATTTACAGGTGGAACAATAATAGAATTGTTGGCCTTAAAATGAATCTTAATAACACGTACAATTAGCAGTCGGGCAAGTTTAGTGAGGTGTTTTATTTGTCCCTTGTTTTTCTCAGATGAAGAGATGGCTTCTTTAATACAGAAAACCAAGGGGAGGTTTGCAGGTGATGCGTTTTGGCCGCAGGCAGTAAGAAAGCAAGCAGTAGCAAATGTTTCTCATAACATCTGCAAAGTTTGGGGCGAGCACTGCAGCGTATGAACCCCCGTTCTGTGGATTTCAAGAGTTATACAGAGTTAAAGTGATCTAGCTTTCGGTGTTTAGGTGTTTATTTATTGTATATGGAACCATTTAATTTTGCACTTTTGCAAAAATACACTGTTGAATACATAAGTAAGCAAACGAGTCCTTCCTCGTTCATAGTTATTTTTTGGGCTAATTGTGCTTCACTGTCAGAAATGCAGAATGAGGAAAGAATTTTCGAGCCAAGTCCTGCCGTTTGCCGTTAATGAACTACTTTTCAGCTGGCAAACTTTTTCTTTTAGCCTTTCACTGTGATGTTTGGGAAAAAAAACATTGACGATTGCGTCATTAAACATAAGAGATGACTTAGAGTCCTCCAACTCCCTGAAGAGGACAATCATCGTTCTGGATCTCATGAAGTAGAATTAAAGGAGAGGAGCCGAGGGAATCCTCCATTGAACTGAAATAAAGGCTGGACTTTTAATGAACACACGATTGAGTCGTTGCTTCTCTGTCTGCAGGGGAATGCCTCTGCCTCGACGGCTACATGAAGGACCCGGTCCACAAGCACCTCTGCATCCGCAGCGAATGGGGGCCCAATCAGGGGTAAGTTATGATAATCGCCTCATGATGGTTTATGATTGCTCGTTATCGAGGGGAAGCAAACGGTGTGAAAATCATTGACAACGAGGGAATCCTCCTTCACGTTCAATGAGGCCTTTTAATGCGCTTGGACAGATAAAGCAAAAGAAGGACTGCGATGTCGCCAATTAATGTTCTGAATCTGACAAAACTGCACAGATTCATTCTCGACCGATTAGTTTTTAGTAGATAATGCTCAGCAAATCATTGTCATAATCGACATTAAAAGGTCTGATAGGAGAATGTACTCGAACAACGTGTGCTGCTTAAATGGCATTACACACATTTCTGTCACAAACCAACCTGATGACAAGGTGATGTGTCGTGGAAGGTTCCAGACATCCTTACGATCCGTCTACTATCAAATGTATAACACGCACATATATGAGAAATCTTTTGGGACGTAAAAATTGGAAAAACAAATAAGAAAAATGGCATTAGTCTTTTCCCACCAGATGTCGATCACGGAAATTAAACTTTTTTTTGTCTCTTTTGGGGATCTGGATACCATCTTTGGTGCTTTTATTGCTTCAGGTCTCAACTCGTATAACTTAGCTTCTGTCATTAGCATATGTGTCCTGCAGCTGGTTCAGCAGAGGCTTCTTACTGGGACCAAGAGACAGCAGAGCTGCTCTGTGATGACCCCTCTTTACTGGTTACCAGTGTGTTTTTGACCCGTTGACGCTCAGATGCCTCTGATCCTCCGATCCTCATCATTTCATGTTCCCAGTCAAACTTCAGACCTTTTTGTTCCCATTGCAGCTCCCAGACCTTTACGATATCTGTCAGACGTTACCATCTACGGCCCATTTTAGATCCCAGCGTTAATAGTTACAGTAATATCACTATTGAATGAGGTAATTCTGTTCCTTTCTGATTGTTTAAAATACTGTGTAAAACCACTTTTTGACTTGCTTTTCATTGAGTTATGGGAAGCGATGCCAAAATGTGTTCATTTATTTTGCTAAACCTCAATTAATATAATAAAAAGGAAATGCTTTCACTGCCACTTAAAATAGATAATATAAAGGGTATTATGACCTGCTTACAAAAGCCAGCAAATGGTAGTAAAGGTATGTTGAAGTTCATGGGATTTATTGTTGATTTAAGTACCTTGGCAGAATCTTGGAATCTCACTGGTTTTGTGACATCCAAACTGCATTCATATGCTTTGTATATATTTTTTAAATAATTAGAGGGTGGATCCAGCTGTTTAATGTAGAATTGGGGGATTCACGTAGGACATTTTTCTTTAAGAGACAGGTCAAAGTTCAAGCAGAGATCTTCCAACTATTAGTGTCTGAATCCTAACAGCATCTTTTCATTGGATTTAATTTCTTTAAATTTCACCTCACCACTTTGTTTAAGTGACATCTAAAATAGAGCCAAAACACAAGATAGTCACTGTGGGATCATCGCTGGTAGTTTCTTGCTGATTTGCTGCTCGCCCCGTGAAGAGTAATTCCACCTTCATGTCTCAAAGTGGTGGGAAGCCTCTGAACCAAAAACACTTTAAGTCACCGGCCTAAAAAAAAAGAGACAATTGTATGAGTTTTAGCACTTCCGATAAATCACCTTTAGGCTGATGGCGATTCAGTAAAGCCGCGGGTGCTTCATCACGCTTTTTTTGGTCGGCTCATCTCTTTAGGCTCAAGGTCACTTCTCCTATATTGCAATAACGATTTCGAGTGGTGACTTGATATCTTTTGGCTTTGAAAAATGCTGTTTCAGACTCCCTGTCCCAGGAAGTCATATATACGCTTAATTGGGTTCACATCTGCTTGTTAAAAAGTCCTTGACATTTGGCTAACGTCGGTGCCAACCACCGGGCGGCCACTCAGGCCGGATGTGTCGGGGCGCCGCTGTTCCAGAACGTACCGCTCACATCGAAAAGACAAGTGTCAAAGTACAGGACGGGTCCTTCTGTGACCCCCGTACCACGGGATTACTATGGGATTACTACGGGATTATAATAGGATTACTTTGACTCTATTAGTCCACTGTGACCTTTGTACTTCCAGTTCTGACCTCATTCAGGCCATTCTGCAAAAAGGATAGTGATCCGTCAACTCTCAGGGATGGGCAATATTATGTCATGTGATTAATGCGATGAAGAGCTTTGATTTTTCATATCAAACAATACATTTATCATGCATGAACATTCCTTAACAGCAAATAATTTTAATTTTAAAAGTAGTTGGAACTAATTAGATGATTAATGGTGACCAGGCCCAAGTCCAGCCATCTTTTTTAAAGCCGCCATCACTCAACGATGGAAGGAAACGACTGGCCAGTGGCCCTTGATATTGAATTTGGGCCCTTCTCCCACTTTCCTCACTTTTTCCCACACATTCAATGTATTTCATATCCAATTATTTCCAATGTTAATTTTTTTTTTCCAGTGTGCTTTTCTCAAAAATCTAACTGATCAAAGAAGCGTCTCTGGAGTGGAGATTTGTTAAATCGTACCCATCCAAGGCACACAACAACCACAGGATGATACAACATAACCACACAAAGACATAAAAAGACCACAAAGAGATTAAAAAACAACCACAAGGAGAGAAAAACAACCAAAAAAGAGGCAAATTCATCACAAAGGCTGTGTCTCTTCGTCGGAGGAACGCTTTTTTTAGTTTGTTAATGTTTTCTACGGTTTCTAAAATAACTTTCTCCACATTTTTGACCAGTAAACAACTAAAGACAAGCATGTGGAGGTGTGTGTATTTGCAGCAGACAACCTCTACCTGGATCTTGCTGTTTTTGGGATGTTTTTCGTGTCTAACTGCATAAAAATGGAGCGCCCAGGTGCCAGACGGTCAGCACATGTCCACGAGGAAGCTACCGACATGTCAGCGCCAAAAACCCCCACAAAGGTAGCGAGGTAGCGAGGCGAAACGCCAATCAGACGGAGCTCGTTCCAAAGCCAGAGTGAATCTGGGGTTGGCGAGCAGCCGGACACTCATCGAGTAGGAGGAGGAGGAGGAGGAGGAGGAGGAGGAGGAGGAGTGAATATTGTTTTTTAAACTGATGGCACATTGTTGTAAACTTTTTTTCTTTTCTTTTTTTTACTGTGAAGCACTTTGTTACGTTGTCTTTGAAAGGTGGCATGTAAATACAATATTATCAACATCATTAAACCAACAAATCATGCTCATTACCAACAAGGACTGAGGAGCTTTAGCCTTTTAATATCGAGAAGTGTGTGTGTGTGTGTGTGTGTGTGTGTGTGTGTGTGTGTGTGTGTGTGTGTGTGTGTGTGTGTGTGTGTGTGTGTGTGTGTGTGTGTGTGTGTGAGTGTGTGTGAGAGAATGTGAAATGTATCAATTTCAAATATCTTCTCTTCATCTTAATCAATTAAAGCTAACCGCTGTGACATTCTACTGTACGATTCCAGTGTTTACTTTCCACACAGCGTAGACTTGTTTCTAGTCATTAAACCCAGAATCAACAAAGGTGCTTTCACCTTTTAACTGTGATTGTGCCGGCAGGTTGCAAATAACCCCGTAATTATCAGCACTTAAGCAAAACCGCCAAACCGAACAGCAAAAAACCCGTCGTTTCGTCAAACGTCGCGGTGCAGGAGCGAGCTGTGAATGCTGCATCTCGTCTCCTCCTCTGCTCCCCCTGTGTCCCCGTCACCGTGCTGGGGGGGGGGGGGGGGGGGGGGCACCCTGGGGTGACTTCAATGTTTAATGACCACAACCCTTTGCATGGCAGCAGCTCCCCTCCTCCTCCTCCTCCACCTCCTTCCTCGATGTTCTTTTTGCTTACAGTAGTGTGGGAGTCGGCCCGCTGTCATTTCTCCTCCTTCCACTCTCACTTTGCAGACTGTTTGCTCCCCGAGCTGCCACTCCCCATTAATCTCCATCATTCTCCCACTCTCACTCCTGCCTCCTGGCATCACATCCCTCTCTCCCTCTCTCTTGCCCTCGCCGTCACTCTCCGTCTCTGTGTCTCTTCCTCTCATCCTGCCCCCCCCTTCCCCTCCGCCTGGTAAATAGATATGAGCCAAAGTCACATTGCGTGTCAGCCGCCGCCAAAACACATTTTTCAATCAGCCTGTTTACACAGAGTCCACATCGTAATGCTGCTTGTGAAACGTGCGGCGGCGGCGGCGGCTCCGGGAGGCGGGAAACACGGATCATGACTTTAGAGTTTAGAGGGGTGCAGATGAGGAGGGTGAGACGGGTACACTGAAAAATGTAACGCTTCTCCCGCTTTGATTTGAACACTGTTTTATTCTCTCTCTCTCTCTCTCTCTCTCTCTCTCTCTCTCTCCTCTTTTGTCTCTCCCTCTGATCTCGTCTTTGCCAGTCCCTGGCCTTACACCATCTTCCAGCGCGGTTTTGATCTCGTGATGGGAGAACAGCCTTCTGATCGCATCTTCAGGTAAGGGGGAACTTCATCAAACTTTGTTTTTCCCCCTACGTTTTCCACGGTGCCGCACAAAAGAGATTGTACAGTCATGTAACTTGTTCTAATTTTTTTACCACTGCAGCTTTGGTTTTCTCTCCCTCCCTCGTGATTAAGGGGAGGAGCCTGAGCGAGATACTAGATTTTCAAATCGGAGAGCCACTTAATTTTCTCTCAGGTCGGGTCATCATTGTGTTCTGATTAATCTCATGCGTGAGATTGTGCAATATGGCGATGATAACCGTTATCATGTGATCACATGAACGCAGAATGTCGACGGCATTAAAATCTATTTCAATGAGAATGTTTTTCTTCCACTTGCCTGGCAGGCAAATAACAGCAAAACTAAAGTTAATTGTCACATTCAATCTTTATTAATCCTCTCGTTAGAGGATGAATTATAGATTATATGAATTATAATTGTCTTTACTTTTATTGCTATCTTGATTCTGGTTGTTTTTTTCAAACTTTTTATAGATTCTAAAATACTTCTCCGTCGAAGGTAAAACTCATTGCTCTAGTTTGACACTTTGAATATAAGTTGAACGTTCATATTTAGTTGCATAAAGATAATTAACTAATCATGTTTCAAGAGATTGGTTTTTAACTTTGGTATCCTTAGTTACCGTAAAGTCTAATCCCAAACTTAATCCCAAAATCATTTGTTCTCTTCTTTGAGAAGAAGCACATCGAACAGAGAACGTGTTCCTGCCTTCATTCCCAGTCCTTCTATGGCAGCAAACCATCCACAACCAACTGCTTCCAATCTAAAGGAAACCCACAGAGTTGGTGTGAAGCTCTCTTATAGCCGTGAGCTTCGTCTTTACGGACGCTGACATCGCTGACATCTCCACCGACTGCTTTGATGCATTTCTCCTCCCTTCCAGGATGTTTTCTGAAAAAAAAGGCCTTTTACGTCTCACTCCGTCCAGCCCTGCAGTTTGATACATCTTTGTCCTCAGTGCGCTCAGCCACAGCGGTCCTCATTTAAACCGTTCAGCCTTTTAGGTTTGAACTTGCCGAGCGGCTCCAGGAGCAGATATTACCACTCAACACAGGAGCAAATGAGGCAATTAGAATCCCAGTGGTGTATACTGGGTTAAAAATTGGACAGCAGGATGTTTGTGATTCTCCCACGTCAGAGGAGGAGGAGATGAATGCTGTGAGTCAGCACTGGAGGTATCAGCGGCGGGGAGTCCCTCAGGGGACCGCGGCCGTGTTTTCCACTCGACAACCGCTTTTTTCTCGCGGGAGCTCTTGATGTTATCCACCTCCAGTTTGTCTCGGCGCGATCCAAATAAGTCCTCCAGCAACAGAGGAGTCCCATGTTGTCCATTAGGAAGGAGTGCTCGTTAAGTGGCTGCTAATTTGTTCTGTGGTCACCCGTTTACGTCACACCGCATCACGGGGACCTTCACCACACCTGCTGCACCCGCTCCCGCAAGAGATGATGAAATATGGGAGAGTCGGTTCCAGCTTCCTGGAAAATAATACGGAAATATTACCATTTTAATAGACTTGCTGGAAGCATGTGTTTAGTTTTATTTCGTATATACAATGAACGGAAGGAAAGCAGCGCTTTGATCCACAGGCAAACGTGACTTTGAAACAAAGGGAGTAATTGGGTGGATGTAATTAAGTGTTCCTTTCCCACAGTGGTGTAATCATTCACTTCTTAAAGTAATGCATGCACACTGCCCTCTCCTTATGCTAAGTTAGCAATTTATTAAATGCAAATTGAACAATTGCGAACGAGGGAATGTGTTTAGTCTGCATAAAGAATGGTTGTTAACCATTAAATCAACAAGCGCTACAAGTTGCTATGCATAATTCATCGGCGCTAATAATGCATTTGATGCGAATCAGCGTGCGCTGTTTAGCTTAAAGTTGGACGTATTGCATTTCATCTGCCGAGTGTGTGAAGATTGATAATATCCGTTGACACACAAATAAAGAATTGTGTCAAAGCTCTTGTTCCAGACATCTGCTGTTTACAGATTTATTGCAGTTTTGTGTTTTTCTCTCTCTCGGGGGGGTAAGGCTTTTTTTTTCTTCTCAGGGTTTCTCATTTGGTATGCATCGCGCCCATTAGCACACAGTGTCCTTCTGCCCAAGAAAGCGTTATGTAAAAAAGGATAAGTTTGCTCAAAGGTAATATAAATAACCTTCAAGCAACTTGATTCTATTATTCTAAAGCGCCGATGCAGCTAAAACATTCATCTTTATAAAGTCGACACTTTGACGCGGCGTGGTGGTCGTCGACATGGAAACTAGACCTTGATGGAGGGTTTGTTTTAGACATGGAGATCAGTAGTTATTATTTCAGCTTTTATAAAGATTTTATCAGCATGTTTAACAGTCGGTCCACCATTTTGGTCCAGACTCCTGTCTCACAGTGGGTTTCTTGATGGGTGTTTGGTTAGATCCCTGTAGAAAGGTCTGTGCTTAACACAAGCGGAAGTTTTCTTTTCCAATTTCTGTGCTCATCTTTTCCACTCGAGACTAAACCTGTAACCCCGCCGTCTGCTCCTCTGCAGGTTCACGTACACCTTAGGAGAAGGCATGTGGCTGCCGTTGAGCAAAAGCTTCGTCATCCCCCCCGCTGAGCTCGCCATCAACCCCTCAGCCAAGTGCAAGACGGACATGACGGTCATGGAGGACGCGGTGGACGTACGGTGAGATGATGGTGACACTTTCCACGCTGCTTTAGTTTGTCGTGACACGAGGACGGAGATGAAATAAGATAGTTCCATCAGGCCTCGCAGGGTGGAAGGATCTGTCTGAGCGCTGAAATATGACTTCTGTCCACTTTGTATTCTTGTTCCTGATGAACGCCCACAACAACAAAAAGAGTACATATCGGCTCTTACTCACGGCCATCTTTTATACGCGCTATCCAACAGAATGCAGCCGTTTACTCTCTGACTGTCTCGCCGACTCTTACTTATCAGCATGTGTGTTTTCTTTTTAATATACTGTCGCTGCAGTCGAGGTTGATGCAGGGGTCTAAGCGGGTCATAAAACATCCAACACAAAATCAATTATGAAGACACAGAGAGAGAGAGTTAAAAGCAAACAGAACCAAAATAAAGAATGAGAAGAGAGAATTTCTTGGCAATTGAAAGCCATGAAGAGGATCTGGATTGTTAAATGGATCATAACTCTAAAGAAAGTCTGCTCCGTGTGCAGCGGCTGAGTGTTGAATGGGGGTTGAAATACATACTTCCTTTAACTTGTGGTCTTACCTTCCTTCTATCTTCCTCCAGATACACTTTGCTTTGTGTTGAAGCCGTTCAGAAAGCAAATGGTTGGATGTATATGGCATTTGCTTCCATTCAATAAGCCAGTACATGAAGCCTGTTTATTTCTTTCATCTATATGAGGCCAGCATTCTGACTCTTTGACACTGCCTTTTTGTTGCGTGAGTATCCCTCTTTTTTTCCCAACCGTCGTTATTGTATAAGGTACCGAGACGTGAAGGGGTCTCAGAATCCTTCCTCCTCTCAGACGAAACGAGGCGGCCTCTTTGTGGACAGAAGGTGACGTTTTGAAGATCCGAAGAAGATAGAAAGCCGGTAGTTGCTTGAAGGACGCATGTCGACACATGTTGTATATGATGCACAGCAACGGAATCTCTGTAGAAGGCCTTCAGATACACAACAGTATGATGATATGGACAATGGAAGCTACTGGGACCAGTGTAGTCCACTAGCGGGCATCCAAAGTCATTCTAGGTGTTCAATAACGTATAAATACAGTGACTACAAAAACCCACCCCTGTAATGATTAGCACAAACTGTTGATTGGTTTACGATACACAAGCGCTTCTCAAAACGGTAGACCACCAGATGGGTGACGTCATGGTGGCCACATCCACTTCTTACATCCAGTCTCCTTGAAATAAGTTAAAAGCCGACCGTGATCATGTGATGTTGGCAGCCGGCTCTACTTTGCTTTCCCTCTGTACGTCCCGGCTCCGTACGAGTCTACTGCTACCTCTAGTCTTTCTTTTAGAGGTTGTTTTTTGGCCTCTTTGCCTTCAGAGAGGACAGGGTGACTCTACCGACCGAGCTAGCTGGCGCTCTGCGCTCGTCTCACCCTGGTGAAGGACACACCCGTCCACCTGTTCACCAGCAGGGTTAACGTGACTGCATCTGGTCTGACAGCATCAACACACTCGGTTTGGGACAAGAGGGTCCTTTAATGTGATTAGTAGCGGGACTCGTCTTCTTCTAGTGTTGCCGGGACACGAACCTGTCACAAGTTAGTGTGCTTGCCGTGTCGGATCCCGCCCTCGTTGGCCGACGGTTGTTTGCCCCGTGAAAACCATGTCAGGTAAAATGAGTCTCGCTCTCTCGGATGAATACCCCCATCATCTTCTTCTCATTAGCATGTGGGCACTGGAGGAGTGTTTTCTTTCCTTGCCAGGGGCTAATTAAAAAAAAATTACAAAAATCTGAGATATGAAGTAGTCGTAGAAGTAGAACACGATGAAATAAAACTGAATGGAAGATCAGGATTAATGGTGTGTGTGTGTGTGTGTGTGTGTGTGTGTGTGTGTGTGTGTGTGTGTGTGTGTGTGTGTGTGTGTGTGTGTGTGTGTGTGTGTGTGTGTGTGTGTGTGTGTGTGTGTGTGTGTGTGTGTGTGTGTGTGTGTGTGTGTGTGTGTGTGTGTGTGTGTGTGTGTGTGTGTGTGTGTGTGTGAGAGAGAGAGAGAGAGATATCTCAGAGCAGTTCACAGGTTTAACATTATCATTATTGAATTAGCAGTGAGATCATAACTACCGATACAAAAAATAGCGAGTGTTGATTGCTATTTGGCAAAATGTCATAAAATCGGAACATTACATAGATGTTCTTCTTATGAACACAGAACGTCCTGGTTGGTAAACGTAGTCACCGTATCCTGTTCAAGGTAGGGAATAACATATTTGCAGTTTGCATTTTCCGCTTGAACTTCTTATTGATTTGAACGCTTTACGATCCAATCGTATCTACAGTGTATGTCATGCATTGAGCCGATAAGGTGAAGGTAGAATCAATAAACTGCTTATATGGTGATATGAGACTGCTGTTGTCGTAATAAGGACGTCTGATTGCTGTACATGTCTGGATGCTTCTACTGTGAATGGTAAATGGAGCTGCATTTCTATAGCGCTTTTTCGGCTCCTCAAGGCACTTTACACCACATTCAGTCTGTTCATTCAGACGCTGATGGCTGATCATGTTCGAGGCTCGTTCAGCGTCGGGGGCCAGAAGAGTCCGCGCTGTTCAAGGAGACAACAATTCAAGATTAGATGATGAAGCCCTATACGTGACACAGTAGCTGAAAGAGAGGCTTCTCCCCAGCTGGGACTGAGATAAACATGTTCCTGTGTTTGTGTCAGGCTTTTAACTGAAATCTGGATTTGAAAGGACGGCCGTGAAATACGTCAAACACATGAACCGAAGCTCAGCCGGCAATAAGGACACTGAGTGGAAACTACTTATGAGAAAGAGAGATTATATAACTTGATTAATTTCCAGACTTGATTATTTTTCCCTCTCTCTCTTTTATAATGTTGTATTAAATGGAATGGCAATGGACACACATTTTCTCATATTTCACCAGATTTATCACACAGTAAAACCAAAGAAGAAGAGTCTAGAGCAGAGATCTTCAACAGGGGGTCCGGGACCCCTAGAGGGTCTGCAGAGTACTACAGGGGGTCCCCACAATTATTTGATCCCAAACTTTTTTTAAAAAAGGTCCAAAAATACACCTTAACATGAATACAACCTATATTAAGCAAATATAAATATTCCTGTTTGTTTAATAATATGTTGAGAAATTGTGATGTAGAAATGCCAAATTAGAATTATAAAATTATTATTTTAATGGCTTGGCATTGTATCCATCTATCATTACAAAGTACTGTTATAGATGGCACCACACACTATTATTGACTGGAATACAGTTTTATATGCTATGTATTAGGGGGTCCCTCCACTGGGTCTGTATAGGCCTTGGGAGTCCTTGGCCTGAAAGACTGGTCTAGAGCATCGGTTCCCAGTAAGAAGTCTTCAGTATTTACAATAAATAAAAACAACTATCTAATTTAAGCCCTCAGATGCGTCTCCAGATAGAAACACAGGGGGAAGACGATACTTGCCTCGTCTGTTCATGTGCATATAATGGGTGTGATGCTTTGCCAGAAGGAACAGCGGCAGTGGCGAGAGAGAGTCACTATGAAGTCATCTTTAACGTTACTTATGTGCCTGTACAGTTTCGGCTATTTGTTGGTGAATAAAGGCTCTAACTCTCGTCGATTAAAGATAATGTTACTTCTGAAGTGAACCTTTTAAGGTGGACCAGCTATTCTCTTTTTAATAAACATGATTTTAAGTGAAAAACAATCAAATAAATGAATAAATAAATTATAAGGTCTCCCAGCATCAATATAGGATCCATTTTTTAATGCATTTTTAGATGTTTTATATTTTAGATCAGGGTCCACTTTTAATTTATGTATGAAATTCAACAAAACCAACTTTTTCTTAGTGTTTTATTTTTATCCCGATCCGCGATGAAATCCTCAAACGTCCCAGAAATTCATTGTGGTTCAACGTGAAATGGAACAAAATAGACATTGGTCGGTGTAATTAATTAATGGGAAAAACTGGTTCCGTGTGTGGACATTGAAGTGGCCCCTCTCTGGTTGCCAAGCCCGGCCCCTAACCACTGAACTACTGCTGCCACCGAGGTTTACAAACGAATCAAACAATAATATGTGGCAATAAAAGAAAAAATCCAGTCATTCAAATTCAGTGTCATGAGATCTCATTCCAGAAAAACATTCTTTGAACTTCCATATCTGACAAATATCACTCCTTTTGAAATGAGTGTTTTTTTATAATATCTGAACCCTCTTTGGTTCCAGGCCTGAACTTCCCTTTGTTACATACTGCATCATGTTAACTGTGAATAATGTTTTTTTTTCTCCTTTGGCATGGTTTGGCAATTTCCTCGCCCCCTGCTCCGTGTTTACACATTCCAATTCCCCCTTTTCCTTTTCAACATTTCATTTTCATTTGGCAGCTTCCTTCAAGACGTTGTGTAAATAACTCATTTCCCTCTGATCTGGGATCTGATGAACGCTCTCTTCAGCTCTCCCCAGGGGCCACGAGGAAACACTGCTAACACATCTTGAAGCCGCTGATTTACTCTGCTTTTGAGCGGCGTCGCCCCGCGTTTGATGATCATTTGTCACTCGTCTCGCTCCCTGGCAGATGGATAAATAGCGATGAGCCCTGATCTTCCTTCCCCTTGATTAGCTGGATTCATGACAGCTACGACTGAATGAAGAATCAGCCTTGGGTTTTTTTCTTCTTTGTGTCTGTGTTTTATTAGCATCGCCTTGAGCTTTGTATACAGAAGACTTCTATCTGGGTGTTTAGAAACTTGTGTATTATTTACACTTTTCTTACATTTAAAGCTGTGAGACAAAACGCACTAATTGAAAAGTCAATATTCCATTTCCCCTCTGCTTCTGTATTAAAAAAGCTAATTGAGTAGTAATGAAAGGAAAAAGAAAAAAAAATCAGAGTATCAGACACATCAAAGGAGTAATCTTTAGAAATACCTTTGCTCCTTTTTTGATGGTAATTTCTGAACCACTAATGAAGGGAAATTACACGGTTCAACTTGACATTTAAACCTTCGGTGATACTTTTCTGTGGCAAATGTGCTGAATGAACGGTTCCTTCTACCGCGTGTTGTGATGCACATGTACTTCCAGCCTTCTCATTGTCTTCATGGCGCCCATGATTGAGGCCTTTCAGCTGCAGACAGCTGTCTGGGACAAAATGTTAAATACAGTTTGTAGCAGGAAGTGCTTAGTGGGATTTAAAAAAAATGAAATTCATACATTTTATTTTGTTTCTTTTTATTTGAATTCTATTGTATTTGTAGGATAATCAACTTTTCTCTTGAATATCCGTATATGTTCTTCTTCGAGGCGGGATTATAAGCAATCGCTCACGATAGGCCGCTGTGTGTGTTGATCTGTGTGTGTGTTGATCTGTGTGTGTGTTGGTGTGTGTGTGTTGATCTGTGTGTGGCTCACTCATCAGATAGTTTTCTGATTGGTGGTGTCATGGTGACGTCACCCGTTGGTTTGTGGACCGCGGTTTTAAAGCCTCGAGTTCGGCATTTTTGATTTTTTTGCAACCAGTGAAGGAAGTGACCATATTTGGACTGTGGAGGAGCGACGTAAGGATCGGATGAACACAAGCGGCAGAGCGGCACCCTGAGCAGCAACATTACTAATCATAACATTTGCTTGGCATATATAGAAATAAGCGTTTTTTTTTCTTTTTCTGACCCCACGGTTTTTACTTTAGTGCCCCCCTGAGGACAAACCTAACATACTTTGATCAGGCTCATAGGACAGTTACTTTAACCAGTTGTTCCAGCATATTATGGGATGTAATGGATGTTGTAATAGCTTCAACAAATGTGGCTTTTTAAAAAAAAAATGTTATATCATGTTGTAAACAATCGCTGGATGCGTCTCGACTATAATTTGCAGTTTCCCAAATCATTTAGAATTCACACTTGCTGCGAGTTTCATCATCTGCTGAGGCTGTTTTCAATAGCTTCCCTCAGAGTAAACGACAACAAAGCAACGGGCAATTATAAAAGAAGAATTGCTTTGCAAGATACCATCAGGTTTACTTTTGAAAGGGAAGGGAACTGGCTGTCTTTTCCCACAGGGGACGGCGGAGGAGCACCGGGAGTTGGGTGTCTGAGTGGTCGTTGTCGTCACGGCGATGCTGTGACACTAGTTTGTGTAGCTTTTCTTCTCTGATTTATATTCAGGAAGAGAAAACACTGAGGTCCTTTCTGCTGTGTCTTTCATTTCGACAAATCCCGAACAATTGTACTGTCGTCCTTCTGTCGGACGATCCCCTCGTTGACCTCGCAGGAGGTTTTTTACGGGGGACGTAGAAATCCCAGAAACCCACGGCGACGGCTCGGAGCGAGGTTGGAGCAGCGAGTTCACGTTTCATCTCTGAAGTCATAGCTTTTCTCGATGATCACACAGAATGAATTATACATACAGGTATTTGTAATTCATGAAAATATGTATCTCTTCATTAGCAGAAATAGAGAATTTATTTCAAAGCAGGATGTTGATGCAGCACTTTGACACGTCGTCTCTTTCCCCTCTCGCAGGCATGGAACACCATCTGAAGAAATGTGACGTCTTAATCACCTTTAATAAAAGCAAACTGCATCGCTGGCATCACTGTTTAAATCCTGAATTTCACTCATTGGCTTGTTTAAATTTGATACAACCGTTTCCAACCAAACGGCATCATGGCAACCGTTGACATTCTGCATTACCACGACCAAATATCATATCACTAATCCGGATAATACCCTAGTAATTATTGGTGACAGTCTCCCATTGAAGACTCATTGCTCAGTAGTAATTGCAGCTAAGCGAGGCTCCTCTGTTTTCTGCTTGGACAGGGAGGAGTTGATGATCAGTTCCTCCTTCGACTCCCTGGAGGTCCTCCTGGACTCGTTCGGGCCCGTCAGAGACTGCACCAAAGACAACGGAGGCTGCAGCCGCAACTTCCGCTGCATCTCCGACCGGAAGCTGGACTCCACCGGATGCGTGGTGAGTCATCTCTCTCTTTTACAAAAAAAAATAAAAAATCCATACATTAGCTACAGCAGCAGAACACGACCGTTCCCTCAGATCGCTCTACTATCAGCACAGGTCCTTTTGTGATACGATGTGAGCGCATTACCTCCAAGCCGCAGGGATTTCTGATTCATACGGCTCCTCCCTATCGTTCATATCCCGACGTTGAGGGAGTAGTCGGTTTCTTGGCCGTCTGTGTTCAACGCCATCCATCCGAATACATATTCATGAAGGAATCTGGAGGTCGAGATGACCCGTGTCAAGGACGAGCAGCACACCCGCACCCAGTAATGTGTCTGAGTAGACGGCTTGACTTCGCCCCTCGTCTCCTACGCCTCTTTGGCCCGACAACACATTCGTTACCTCCAGGTGCTGCTTAGCAACCAGCAAATGTTGCAGCCAGGTTTGTTTTGGTCTCCATCTGTCAGGGACTCAGCGATACCGTCCTCGTTATTTGCAGAAATCTCAGTACCTTCTGCTAGTGTTTTGCTTCTCCTAAACCCCCACCCCCCTTTTCTATTGATAAGCTGTCATGCACCCCCCCACTTTACAATTAAATCTCCTTTCAAGTACTTTGATGCAATTGAGTTGAGCCTTTCAGGTGGGCTCGGGAGATGCTATTTATGCAATCCAGTGTGCTTCATCCTATCTCTTATAATGCACCTCGAGGAGACCCAGAACAGCTCGTGAGATATGTTAAATGGGAAAATGTTTCGTTTATGGATGAGAGCGTACACGCATGCAATCCAAGCAATTAAACACGTAGGCGGTACGGTCAACTTTAACACTCAGGATGTAAATGTTATCTTGACAGCCGCGCAAAACACATGGAGTACAATTATTGATCACCGCCTCGCGCTTTCACCATCATCGGACTTTAATCAATAAGTCTGAGCATGCAGGCTAGGAAATCAGTATTCTGTACGCTGCAATACATCATAATTTAGTGGAAGCAACTAATCTTTTCCTCATTAACTCAACATAAATGTATAGGTTTTATTAATTTCAAGTTAATTAAATTGAACCTTTCTGGTTATTATTTTTGAACCACTTCAATACTGAGTTGAATGAATAAACTGTGGAGACGCCGCTCAACTGATTAAATTAAGTTACTGAAGAAACATGATCAGCATGTGAACAGACCTCCCAGCATGCAATGTTGGAAAAACTCTCCAGACATGCATGATGGGAACTTGCTCTTTGTGCTTGTTGAGATGTTTCTTTGTGACGAACGGTGCTCACCACGATGATGCTGAGTCATGAGTTCATAATGAGAACAAAGCTGAACTTTCCATTGTGAATAACAACTTGTGAGTTGGATCTCTTTAGTCTGCATTAAGCCAATATATTTACTTTATGACGAGGCTCCTCGGGTCCACTTCCCGTAGTGTCGATCGCCCACTTCCAATGCAAAATCAAATGAATCCCTAATTTGATGCTCATTAGATCCCACAGCCACATGGGGACACCAGTCCGTCACTGTCCGTCATTCACTTTCCACTGGAGTTAATTATCAGACGATGTGGACACACACACAGGACCTTCACCCAGGAGACTGCAGTTTGTGTCCTTTGTAAAATCAAAAGGCAATGTTGACTTATTCTAAATTATGTCTGTAACTTAAATAATGTACTTATTTTAAACAAAGCAATGATGGTTTGCTAAGCCTAAATAGGCAGTTGTGTTGCGTTAGTGTTTTATAATACATTTTTGTTAAGTTTTATTTCAACATACAATGTTGAATGTTGTTAAAAACTGGGACTGTAATCCTGGAGACGATACGGTTTCGTTGGAAGGGAAGCTGCTTTGGTCGAAGATGGGGTTGACTTCGGCATACGTCAGTGACATGAAAAAGTCCACTAAAGTGGTTGAGCGTTCACTGTCTGGTGACCATGGATGCATACCAGATTCCATGGCAACACGCCCCAATAGTCACTGAGATCGTGAGTTTTAGTCCCGACCAATTACTGTCGACAGTGACTCATTTTTTTGTCGGTCTGTTGATACTTCAAGTGGAATCTTGAACAGCTACGAGACCAGTAAGCATCCAGAATATCAGCCATTGGTACTTCACTGATGTAATTAAGCATCTGAGCTTTTTTGAAAGCTTAGTTGAGCCATTCATCCAACCAATAAATAAGCAAATGCTCAGAATAACACCCCTTTTCATTTCCTGTGGGCTTGTAAATGAATTACCGCCGCTGGAAAGCGCCAGCCATTCACAGGCATCACAAATATCTCACTTGTTAGTAGAACTTGTTAGTAGGTACGCATTGGACCCTGCGAATACTGTCCGCTATCTGAAATTGCTTTATACCCAGCCTGATAGAAGCCACCGAGTTGCAGCGATGTTGCACTGGAATGTCGGAGACCGAAAATATCCATCCAATTCCTGTCTCGTACAAGAGATAACAGAGGGGAGATTTCCAGCCAGAGCTTTAAAGTCTCATGTGGCGTTTCATTATGTTTTACTTCTATCTTGAATATGTAAACCTGCCATTCGGAAGGGACGTGTGTTACACTGTTACATATACACATGTTAAACACTTTGGAAATGAGTCAACAGACTGTTTTTCTCTCATCAGTAAAACAAACAGAATGTTAGCCCTAAAGCATCCCCTGCTTTCTGGTCTGGTGGACTCTAAATGGACCATAATGTACTAAATGAACATCATGCTGGATTGAAGAAGACTTGAAACTAGAGATTGAGACCATAAACTCATGTTTACAATGTTTACTGAGATTATAAATCAAGACAAGTAGGACCATTTCTCATAGACTTCTATACAATACAGAGAGTCGCCCCCTGATGGCCAGCAGAGAGAATACACGTTTCTTACTCTTCAGAACCGGAGGTTGCTGCCTGGTTATTATTTGCAGGCTACACTTACCACACCCATATGAACATTCAGGCTGCCTCATGTGGCTCAGAGGTGTACTGCATGTGTAAATGTTAAACAAAAGACTTTTGAAGAAGTTCTGCACTTTAAAGAGGCGAGCCTAATAAAAATCTCCTGCGACCCTGTAGTGGGAAAGCACAAAACGACTTCTGATATTTTGTAATAACAATTTTCCCTTTACACATTACATCTGGTTGTTTTGCTTGTATTCACCAGCATCTACAGAGCGGCTTCTTTATGCTACTGTTCTTTGCAAATCCTTGATTATTTAAAAAGCTTCACAAACAAAACGCATTTCTTCGCTCTGAAATTATTCTCACATGGATCCAAAAAAGAAACAAAGAGATTTCTTGCCAACGCTTTGAGGTGTCATGAGACTTTTCTTTTGTGTTCTATTCTATTATTTATTGTCCTGTTTTATTTCCATCCCTGTGAGCATGTCGGAGAATAACTTTTTTTTTTCAAGAACACTTACGGGAGGGGGGAGACATGATAAACTGTTGGATAGATGTTGTGAAACTCAATGAATTTGTATGCAGGACATTTAAAAAAAAAAGGTTTGTCATCAGCAACAAATCATATACAGTTTATATTGAAGTGTAACAGTCAGTTAAAATTGTATTGACAGTGTATAAGCATGAGAGAGGCGGCCTGGTACTCAGATCATATCACATCGAGGCAAAAACACTTCCTGTGTGTGTGATGTTCCACCCGGGTTGCCTGCTATCTGAAGTGCACTTTGCAAGTCAGCAAGTACGCCTCATACTTTATACATGTGCATAAAGATATTATGGGAGGATATTGCAAATATTGGCTGAGTTATGGTAGGTCTAGTTTGTGCACTCTGCTGGATTTAAGAGCTGGTTTGCCTGTAAAAAATGATGAGCGGCTGCAAAAAGCACAAAGGAAGATTGTGGTTCCGCACAACTGGACCTAGAGACATCCTATGAATTAGACATGTAATTATTATTGTTTTTCTTTCATTCCTAAAGAAAAAAAAAAGTTGGGAAACACAGTTTACACCATTGCAGCAAACACGGGGGGATGGGGAGTTATGGTTTTTTTCTGTTCAACGGCTCATTATACCTGGTGTTTGAGACGTGCAAGGACGGGCTGGTAATTGCATTCTTTTGATAAGACATCCGTTGCACGTGGCTGCCTTTATCTCAGAAATGGAACACAACATCAATCAAAGCTGCCCCGTTCCCTTCACCTGCCCCTCTCTCTCTCTCTCTCTCTCTCTCTCTCTCTCTCTCTCTCTCTCTCTCTCTCTCTCTCTCTCTCTCTCTCTCTCTGCTTTCTTTAACAGTGTCTTCTTTCTGCATCTTCTATTGGCATCCCATTGATTTTTCATTTTCTGTTTTTCTTCCTCATTCACATTTAATACGCCTGCATTGCAGTTAACTCAGTAATATACCGTAATATAGTGTTGGACTGAGACCTGGTCCTGGTCCTGGACCTGGATGTGCATTCTGCTGGATCCACCTCGACGTCGTTAGCTGCCGCCGCGTCAGACTGTGGTTACACGCACGCAGCGAGCACAACCTGAACGGAATTGGCAGCACAAATTTGCCTTGCGCTCTTATTTATGTAAATGTGGCCCTGAACGTTCATCATTATCTATCAGGGAGGAGACACAGATTGGAGGAAGCAGGTGAGTTAAAAGACGGAGCCTTCCAGCTTTTAATGCAACTTGGTTGGAGAATGTTGTGGAAGCTGGGTTGAATTTTTCCAGATTTTTATTGATCTATATTTCTTGTCCTTTGAAGAGCGTATCACACTGGGGACATTATTTTCTTGTGATTAAATTGCACGTCAATATATTTCACACAATTTTACACAGAAAGCATATTATTATAATTATTTTTATTAGGACCCCAACACCAACAACGTTGGTCAGCGAAGGTCCTAACGAAATAGAATAATTATTATTAGTTATGGAAATTAATTGGCTTTCTGAGGGCCTGAACTCTTTGTGAGACGTAAATAAGATCAACCACAGTGGTTACCTTTCACAATAAAAGCCCAAAACATGTACACTCTGTAGCTGTTTACCGGAGGAAACACTTTGTGATAATTCAATGCCAAAATACTCAGACGTCAATATTTCGCATCAAAGGTCTCACTGCTGTCTTTAAATTGGTTGGTATTGTGTTTGAACACACACACGTACACACACACACACACACACACACACACACCCCCGGCGCTGTCCATCACCACGCGCTGCCGTTGCATATATTACTGTGTGTTTTAGTAATTATCTTGTGACTGTCAAGCTTATAAATGAGCCTCTCATCCGTCTAATCAGGGTGGTAAACTGGCCGGGCCCCAGCTCTCTTGATTCCCCCCTAATCAATTAACACCTTGTCTGAGTCCTGGCGCTGCCAGTAGCTGTCCTGTCTGCACTTAATATCTTTCCCCGCGTGAGAGTCGGCTGATGCCGGCGCTCTGCGCTGACCGACGTGCTCCGTCTCGCTGATGTATGGCGTTCCCGGGGAGAGGCGGTGCGTGGCGCCCGTGGGAAGGCGAAGGCTAATCATCACAGGGTGATGTGAGATTAATTAGCTTCGCCTTGTCACTTTTTTTCCATCCTCTATAAAGATGGCGGAAAACGAGGACGCTGCTTGGCAGAGCGGATTGCTACCCGGATAGAACGATGCATAAAACCAGCAGAAGTGTTGATCATTAGGACGTTTTTGTATGTGTGATTTACACTGTTGGAGAGAGGAATGTTTGCGTGCCAAATATAGAATGCAGGCGCCTGATTAAGGCCGTGGTGGCGAGGGCGAGGGTGCCGACGGTCGTCGGATTCCAAGTCTTGGATTTTAGCCTTTGGATGTTTTGTTTGTTCCAAGTTACTAAAAATGGCTTCTTGTTTTCATCCCCGTTGGCTCGGACAGGAAATGTCACTCGAGGACGTTGCACTTGAAAGTATGTGTATCCACGTCTTTCCTTTTTTTAGCTCTAAGAAATACGAAGGCCAGCGTGTTTTCCATCAGTTGGAACTTTTACAGCAGGTGTTTTACTTGCTGAGCATCGTCTCTGATCACAATGTTTCAGGTTGAATCAACGATTTCAGTACGAATCAAACAAACATTCCACAGCAAATAAAAAGCAGGATGTTTTTTTTTTTATATGATTTAATCCCAGTTTAACCTGAAATCATGTTGCACCAAACTTTAAATGTTTCTAGAAATGAAGTTTAAGATTAAATGTAGAATTTATACTCTCAACGATGCTGCTGAACTTCCCTCCAGAGACCAGATCAACCAGGAAACTGTTATGGAGCTCAACAGGAAGATTACACCAACAGGCGGACTTTGTTTTACCTCATTGGTTATATTTTCCTGTTTTATTATCTTCCACTATTTGACCATAGTGATCCATTGAAACCCAGCCTACATACTGGGTCCCCACAGCACCAAAATGTATTTATTTTTTTCATTTCTTTCGGGTAAGCAGGGATCTACATGTTGATATTTATTGAAATCTCAGCTTAAATGAACCTCCGTTGGCCTCAGAGTGTCATTTTGTCCTTCAGCCCGTGTTAGGACACTTATCTGCTTATCACTTGAAATGACAGCTCATAGTGTTACACATTCAGCCAACAACCACAAACCCCGACAGTAGCAGAAAACAAAAGCAACGAGGCGAGCTCATCAACCGCACGCTGAGTGTTTATGTCGGTCCACTCGCCGGATCAAACCAGGACACGTCACCTTTCATTAAAGCCCACACGCGGACCACCGGTGCGATGCTAGTCCGAGTCGCACACAGAAATGACAGAGTGTGAAGTACACGTGATGCACGAGACGACGGGAGGAGCTTTTTTTTTTTTTCATAACAATTCTGGACGCCACCTCTTTGCGTGCCGCAGGCCGGAGCAGTTCTTCTCACCACTTTGTATTGGCGTACTTCCCCTGAGGCGGCAAAAAACAATCTCGACCGGGATCACATTTTGGGACACTAAGCAGCGTTGAGCCGAGTCAATACCTGGCACAGATCGAGCTAGACCTCAGCCCTGAAGAGGAATAGGAGCACATTAGATTGTCACTACTGATGTTTTCTCTCCTCGGGTCATCGGATTTATGTGCGTGTGCGTTTAGACTCCGACGGTTGATAAAAGCATCTGCTGAAGGTCACCTACTGCAGTATAAGCACACCTGCAAACTGGTCACCTTTTGGCTACAGTCACCTTTTTTATGTCAACCAGGGTAGTAGAAGTGAATGAAGAGGGTTTTAGTTTTGCATGTTGTCACCTTTTTCACTTCTCCAGAGTTTGTAGGTCTGATAAGGATTCATACGAAAATGAAATGTAATATGCTCACAAAGTCGTCTTCTACGACGGCATATTATTTCTGTTGAAAAATAAAACGGAGCCGAGAGAGGGGGCAATATCGCAAATTTGCGAGTTTATAAAGTCATATATTTACGATGCTAACAACCGGCATCTATGCTAGCTAGCTTCCCATGAATTGTTGGTTTTATTTATATGAAGCCAAATTGTCATCTTATGGGTGTTTTGTTGATCAGGCGGTCGGGCTAAGACGCTAGCAATAAGTTTCACTTGTTGTCATAGCAACGGCAAACATCCAGTGTTAGCGGAACCAAGCAACTTAATTATACCTGCTATATGTAAATGTAGCATGTAGAAATCATACACCTCATTTCATACACCTGTATGTAAACATGAATATTATGCAAAAAGAAAACAAAGGCGAGAGAGGGGGGCAATATTCAGAGACAAAAAGTTACAATTTTGCTTTGCTCAAGTTTTTTTTTCCTACAGTGGCCCTAATACGCCGTTGTAGTTTTTCGGTTATTATAACGAGTTTTAAAGAAGAAGAGGAACATAAATGATTTTTAGATACAATCAAGAGGAAGCTACTGAAGGAGAGCTGTGGAGGTTACACGGGCCAGACATTCATTATTCTGTTGTTGGCAACACACTATTGAAGGCATTGAACTTGACATTTCCTTGCACTAAAGGGACATAGAGAGAACATGTCCTCCACACTTTGTAAAATCCTGTCTTTCTTTTTGGTCTCAACCACGTGTGCAAGTTGATTTACTTCAAAAATCAAAGTTAAAGCTATGGTCTACATTCTGAAAATCAGTTGAGCCTCTGAGACAGATTTGAAAAAAGCATCCTTGCTGCTAAAATCCAGATGAGAGAAGAGAGGAGGTGATACGCTCAACTGCATCACCTTTAATCGTTGCCATTTGCTCGCAGTAATATGGCTTCAGGAGGATTTATTTGTGTGGTGCGGTTGAGGGAGAGACGGAGAAGACGTGTTTTTATTAAAAGGCCGTCTTCATGTCAACTAAAGTTCTTTACTAAGTTGAGCAAAAGAGCAGCTGAGACTCCTCTGGTTGCTAAAGAAGTCTGATTGTATCGACGTCTATGAGAAAATGACCTGACTCCTGTTGAATTACTATCTCGGTAAACATTTAATCTACCGGCGAGCATCTGTGGGATTGTTTGCACACCAGTGTTTATTCGTATGCAGCGTCCCTGACCTGCTTTTGACTTTGACTCTGTAACCTCAGTAATCCTGTAGAAAAGTCTGGTTCCTCACAGACCAAAGAGAGTCTGGATCCACAACACCTCCTTAGTTCACCCAACCTTCACTTTCCACCCAGTAGAAGTGAAGCTCGTCCTTTTTAAAACTAATGCAGCTCCCTTTAGTTAGGAATTCTGCTCACAGGAACATGTTTTGCTTTTTTAGCTTGGCAAAAAGTTTTTATCACAACTTTACAGGAAACTAAAAATGATCTCAAAGTCGACGGGGCATAAAGTTCAATAAATAACTTTCCCTTTTTGAAATATGACTGCAGTTCAAAGAGATGTTTGACCGTTTAAGTTTTAGATGATAAGTGTCAGATTAGATGACGCTAACTATTGGCTCCAGCGCTCATTTAGAGAACAGACCTGGGGTCAGAGGATATGATCTTCCTCTTTAAGGCGGGTCTTCAGTTGCACCGCGTCCATCTGACCCCCAGCGCTTTCCCTGTTGTGCGTTTTGCACTTTGCTGCGGAGGAGGTGAGAGGGGTTAGCGAATGTCCAGCTCTTCTGCACTCAGCTTACCCACCATAACATCCCCGGGGGACCAGACTGAGGGCCCATCACTGACCTTTGACACAAACTGCTTATTTCATCAAACTGGCCGAACAAGAAAACTCTCCCTAAAGACAACTTTCTCTATTTGGAAACATGAAAGGAAAGTGGAAATGTTGGAATCCTTTTTTCTCTCTCAGGCTCTGAAATGTGATTCTTCTATCAGACCTCTTTAGAGTAGATGAAGTTTCTCTCTGAAACTTTCTCTCTCTACTGAAGTGTACCATACAGCAACATACAGCTCTGGCATTTGGACAAATAAGCACCGCTGTCATTTCTCTGGTGAGGCCGGTCTCTAAATGAGATAAAACAACAGCACAAGCTGCTGAATTCATCACAGTCTTAGCAGGCGCAGAAACATAATCAGGCATTGATATACCGTTGAAACCCTGAAGCTCCTCCTGACACGACCTTTTCACTGGACGTACACAGTGTCCAGCTAACAGAGATCATTGAAATGATTTTAAAATGCCATGCCTGTGTAAATGGCTCAATATAAGTTGAAAAATATCTTGAAATGTTGTTGTATTTGCCACGTTAAAACCATCACAAAATACCCACCACAGCCTGACGTAATGCATTAGTGAAACACCAACATGATGACGTTCATGAAAAATGATTGAACTGTGTTTTTCAAGTCAAATGAGTCAAAAACTTCTCCCGTCCTCAATCATTGTGTTTCTGCACTAATCTCCAAGTCATTTGTAGGAGAGCAGCTTATCCGACTGCTCTCGCTAGGATTTGTTGCTGTTTGGAAAATCACTCAGTGCTGATTTCCTACAGGAATTGATCCTCATTCAGCAACGGGATTAAGAGGCCTGGTGGCTGAAGGGTTCTCCAGAACTGGTTAGCATCCTCTGCAGCATACAGTCCTCTCCCAAACCGACCTCTTTAACTCTCCAACATGAATGATTAGGAGCACTTGGCTTTCAAAGACCCGTTTGTGAGTGTCTGTAGATGTTCATTATCTCGTGACCACTTGGAGATGAAGATCTAAAACTGGAACACCATGATCTCATTGCATTTTGCTGCTGGGGAAAAGCTGATAGTGGTGGTAGTTTGATACAGAAGGTGGTTCATGTTGTTTATGTTTATGGTGTATGGTTTATGCAACAACATGTTTTAACATTGTGAAACAGCCACATTTAAGGCAACAAACGTATTTAACATTGTGAAACGGCCAGATTTAGATTTAGGCAACAAAAGTCATCTCTGCATGCTCTTTTTCACAACCTTTGTTTTCATCATTATAAGAAAGGGCTGCAAAGAATTCTGCACTTTAAGAAGGCAAAGTGGGTCTGATGTAGAACCTTTCTCGAGAACAACCTCGAAGACATATCGGCGAATTGTCAGTCATTCAAAAGGCTTTATAATGTGAACGTCTGACCTGTGCTTGAAGGCGAAGGCAGGCTGAAAGGCTAAAGCTTGAAGGTCCACTATTGAGGCTGTGCGGGAGTCGACCACCGAGCTCCTGTGTGAACACGGCTCTCCTCGGCATTGAAAGGCTTTTTGAATTGTGCAACACGACGTGTTGACCTGCAGGGATACAGAAGCTTGTCAGTGTGAAAGGACGTTGATGTGTGAAACTTCACTCAAGGGTACTTAATGCATTTTTTGCCCCATATGTTGTATCTGAAGTTGTTTCTGCTTCGAGCTCCCACAGAGCTGCTTCGACTCTAAATAATGTAGAACGATGTGAAATGGAGGCATGATTTAAAAGTTAATATGTTTCTTAACCTGGAGGGATTGAATCACGGTGAAGTTGAGGTTCTCAGCCTTTTCATCTTGCAAAACTGCTGTCAGACATCGACTTCCGAGATCATTTTCGATGCGACTGCAACATATAAACTAACCTTTCATGTCCGTAAATCACAGAGGTTTTAAATCAGCACCTGTGCCCGCTCCTGTTAATCTGGATTATTTCCTCGTCATTAAAAATTCAACCTTTCACGGACACAGATTAATTCCAAACAAGACAACCGGGGGAAAGTCGTTTTTTTTTTTTTTTAATCGGATAACATTTGAAGTGTTTGGGGACTGTTCACTTGGGGAGTGGTTTTATTCAAAGGATTATCAATGATTTACTCCGGATTATAGAGCAGATTTGTGGAAATCGCCAGTGATAACAATCCACAGACAAAAGGCTCTGGCAGCCGTATATTCCTAATGATTATCATCCTACAGATATTCACGCTGTGCCGGCATCCGGAAGCCGAGTATGGCCGTCAATATCTCCAGCTATCTGCTGTTGGCGAGCTTCACCGCAGCGAGCCGTCGATACTAATGCCTCTCGGTCTGCACCGCCGCTCCACACATACCATCGATTTCACTTCCGGGGATTTAAAGATCCCGTGCCACAGATGTGTTGGGAGATTTCATGTCTCGTGTGCTCTCTGCATCACCGGTAATAAATCATTTGTCACAATGGCCCCTCACGGACTGACAAGATCAATATGGGTTTACTGAGGGAGCGACACCAGGGACTCATTCGCCACGCGTCCCCGGTCTCTACTGGTCCCACCACAGTTATAGGACTGGTGCCTGCAAAGCAGTAATGCATGGCATCAATCACCTCCCAGCACTTTGAAACAATGGGAGTGGAATATAAATACAATAACACCAGTACACTGTCAGTCATATTTCTGTGGGATTAAAAACATGATCAAATAATAACTTGAAAGTTGAGCTGAAGCAGTATTGCTAGTAGAGGACATTTCTTCTGTATTGTTCTTCCGTAAGGATTTATGTCACGGTGTTATTGGTTGGAACTCAACACATTGGATTTTGTTTTTTTTCCGCATATATTGTTAAATATATATGTTGTACTGTACTACCAATTAAAGGTGCCTCTGTCATCTCTTCATTATTATACGTTGTTATGGGGAAAAGTAACCACATGTTATGAAAACGTATTATCCAAAAGGCAGTATGCTAAGTTAACAGACATGTAAGTAGAGTATTTGTCTTGTCATACTCCTCATTAAGGCCTTATTACCAAACCACACACAGAGTCTCATTTAGCTCTTTATGTAAGTTTGACTTTGTTCCAGTTTGCCAGGAATTCAAACCTGATATCAACCAACGAGCCGATCATTCAGGTTCCCTTTCAGCTCTGCAGCCTCTGCTCTCCCGTCGGCCCTGCATTCACTTTGGGGGGGTGCCTGGTGTCCCTGAGCAAGACACCTCCCCCCAATTGCTCCTGACGAGCTGGCTGTCGCCCTGCGTGGTTGACTCTGCCGTCGGTGTGTGAATGTGTGAGTGAATGGGTGAATGTCAGTCATTGCTGTAAAGCACTTTGGAGAAAAGTGCCATTTACCATTTACTTTGACCTCTCCAGACCCGGTCATTCCCCATCTCTCCACCAGATGTCCTCACCATGTCACCTGACGGCCACACCCACCAACACACCTGCTTCTCACTTCCTTAGCTCCTCCCCATAATGCATTGCTCTGGAGCTTCAGCTTCTTGCCCAGATCCTAATCCTTGCTGGTTGGAATTGTTTGCATGGTAGGACTGAAACATGTAAGCCTGTTGATCATAGTTTCTAGTAGGATCAAATTAGTGTCAACATGCAAGTGAAGATATACATGTAATGAGTGAAAACTGATGGCGTCCCTGGTACATGCTAATATATATATTTTTTTATATTTATTTAAATAGCTTTCACTTAATTGACAGAAACAGGAAGTCAGGAACAAACACGCAAGCTTAATCAGCCAAATGAGCCACCTGGACCGTCTGAAGAACACAGTCGGCCCCTAATTGATCAAATGAGCTGTTGCTGGTTCCTGGGAGCTGATGAACCGGCTGCCTGGTGTCTGCTCTGAAGCTGCGGTGCCTTGTTAAAATGCAATCCATCAACGTTTCCTTTTGAAGTTATAGCTGACAGAGAACATAATGTGAATCTCACCTGACGGGTCTCTGTGGAAAAAAGAAACTGCTTGGGAAATCCTGAAAAAAAGGAAGAGGAAACCAAGGTGAAGTCGGGTCTCACCGCTCTTTGCCAATTTTTTTATTTCCATTTTTTTCAGTCAATTTATGACACTCATTGATTTCCAAAGTAAATAATTCCATTTGACCAAATACAAAAGCACTCCTTTCTGGATTCTGTATGGACATTTAAATGTAAACCGACAGTACTGCCCCCCCTCCCCCCATAACAAGGATTCCATTATAGATGACGCTGGTTGTCGGACATTTCATCACCGTTCTTGTCAGTCAAGCGGCGGTCTCTGTGCAAAGGTTGTTTTCTTTCCAACATGTACGAGATGAAACTTTCAAACTGCGTTCTGTGAGAACTGTGTTTAGATGATGGTGATGAATGCAGTGATGGAGGCTGAATGTTGAATGAGTTGAGCTGGAGAGTTAGTGGAGCAATAGTCTGCCTTAAAGACACATGGAACCGTGATCACGTGGTTTTCTGATGCCTAAATGTGATCTGTGTGTCTTGGATTGCATCCAGATATTCCTGGTCCCCAGAGAATTAAAGCTATGGTCTACATTCTGAAAACCAGTTGAGCCTCTGAGACAGATTTGAAAAAAGCAGCCCGCCCCCCCCACGAAACCCCTCCCCTCAGTGTTCCACGATTCAACGAGGCGGGACGACAAGGAGCAGGGCAGACGAGGGGATTGGATGGAGGGTAGGAGCCAATGGGAGCTTTCCGGAGCAATGGCTCCCATTGGTCAATTTCTATGCAGGCCTACGGCTCATAGACTGAATGGATTTTTTTTTATTCCAAATCGTAGACCATAACTTTAAACTTCGGTGATCTCCTGACTACTTTTTATTAACGACCAACATTTGTTTTTTCAAAAGAGGTATCTTAACAATCTTAACTAAGTGGTGGATTTCTGTTTGATTTGGAAGCAAAATTCTCATTCCAACTATCAAAGGGGAGTTCCCCTGCCGTGTTAATGATTGGCTCAACGGTGCAATATGATGTATTATTGCCTTTTTCCAAATTACTTCCTCTATCTTCATTTCTTTTAAGTGTGGTGTACATAAGATTTGACACAGATCTTTTTAATTGGGTCATTTTAGTATTCCTATTAACTTCTTTTAAAGATGAGTCTTTTTCACCTTTTCGCTCCTCCTGCTGTTATTTGGGCATTTGACTTTTACATGAAACATCCCGCCATGTGCAGCTTTTGCAGCCTAAGCTCAGTGTTCACACGGGCTGCACTAATGGAAACCGAAATCTGACTGTTTAGATTCTGTGGCACAGATGTTATCGGGTCTGTTTACCTGGCCCATCTGGGATTAGTGCTAATGTGGCAGCTTGTCACAGTTTAGGCGGCTCTAAGGACGCCGTAAAAAATCTGTGATCGCTCGCATTCGTCATTTTTTAAAACCACTTCCTCCTCCCACAGTGCCCCCCGGGGTTGAGTCCTATGAAGGACGGGACCGGGTGCTACGACCACCACATCGGCATCGACTGCTCCGACGGCTTCAACGGAGGATGTGAGCAGCTGTGTCTCCAGCAGCTGGCTCCTCTAGAGGACGACCCGACACTCTACAACATCCAGATGTTCTGCGGGTGAGAATCGCACATTTACCACTTTTAATCGTTTTTTTACTGTCAGTATATTTTTTCAGACGACTGCTGTCCTGTCACGCACGTGGCATCTAGTCACGTAAGCATTGACAGGCAGGCAGGCTAATTATTTTCTCCGGTCCGACTTTTTTGATTGGACGGCGTTTTTACAGTCCTGCCACGGCCACAGATTCCAATACTTTTTATTTTGTTATGTCAGAGCATTTAATGTATTCATTGCTTTTGGAATGTTACGAGGATTTCAAGTGATATAACAGAACGCGTTTCTGAATAGAATCACCTCCTCAGCCTTTAAGTACTGGATTTGCAAATGAAGCATTTTGACTCTTGATGCTTAACAAGCCACTGGAAGGAATGTTTTGGGGCTTTTTTTTTTAGGATTTCTGTTTGTGGTTTGTTTTGATTTTTAGCAGGACAACAGAAAAAAACAACTACTGACCTGAATTGCATAGCGACAAGGTGAAGGGTGATCTATTAAATCCATGAAAGCGGGATCCAACCAGGGGGCAGATACACGCATTCTGTTTTTTGGAAACGGCCTTGTTGGAAAGCTAGAAGGACCCTCCGAGTGCCTTATTAGTTTTCTTTGTGTTCCTTCTGAATACTGTTCTTTGCTCAGGAGGCCTTGACAAGTCTAAATTCTTGAAGGGGGGGACATCGGATAGGTACTTGGAATGTTTAGCTCTATAACACTGAGCCCTGGCAGGAATCCTCCGCTGACATTGTTTACACCTGCACAACTGAGCTGATTCTCTGTCTGCTGCTGCCGGCGTGGGACTCCGTCCCAAAGTCAGACTCTTTGTTCACACGGGAGAAGAGAAGCCGACAAAGCATTCCACCTCCTTCTTCTGCAGCTACATTCTTCTTCTTGATGAGAACAGAGAGTGTTGGACTGCCGACGGGCTGCAGTGTGCACCTCCGACGACTACGTGAACACTGGGAGGAAATAAGCAGCATTCACTGTCACATTTAATTCTCTACTATATCATTATGTACAACAAACAAAAGTTGTTTGATTTACTCCAGCGTGAGCAGGCGGTTTGCATAATCCAACCAAAATTAAAGAAGTTTCTTACTGTGCAATGACAATAAACCCTTTGAATCTAAATGGAATTCTAAAAGTGGAGACAAGTCTGTGTGTTTACGACGGTCTCATGTGGAGTTTTAATATCTAATTGTATTATTTAAACTTGTGCTTTTCCTTCTGTAGCTTGTTCAGTAAAATACTAGATAAGCCAGATGTATAATTGAGCATACTACTACTAAAAGGAGAATATAATAAAGGTGCAATGCTTATATTTCAGCCAGACACTAACCTTTTTTAGGATACTTGTTACACAAACAAAGCAAACTTTAATTTTATGGATCAAGCATGTATATTAGTACATACACGGCCATGTGTACTAAGCACACCTGACATTTCAGCACATTAAAGTTCATTAAATACACTTTAAATTGTGCTTTTCTACAATTTACAGGGAAAAACAACTATTCTAATTGAAAAACAAAAAGCTGCTGTTTCTTGCAGTCATCTTTAAATAAACGTGGTGTTCCGGGCTCGGCATGCAAACTCGGGTTTTGTTCCCAACAGTAGCATTTTGTTGTCGTCACTCTCCGCTGTGCAGATGCGGCTAAGCCTCCAGCAGGTCCCACCGGAGACCGGCATTAGCGTTGAGACATTTGGCATCCAGAAGAGAGCTTCCCTCAGCGTAAATCCCTGACAGATCGCTCTCTCTGTTAACCCCCATTCCCCACATGTTCTTTTCTCTCCTCTGCTTGGTCTCCCTTTGATTCATTTCACAGAGTATATTATACACCGAGATGTCAAAACATCATCAATATGAAAGAGCTTTGAGAGGACTCTTGTGTTTCTATCTTTTTTTGGGGGGGGAGATGGAGGATTTTGTGACAGTTGAGTAGAATTGATTTAGCTGGTTCTACACTCTTGAGTGTTGAGGTCTGAGTTCTGCATATTTTGAACCGGGTGAAAATGTGTTGGACAGTATATCAGAATAACCTCCTGACTGCTGACAGGCTGCTGGTGTTCATCCAGGAGCGGCATTTAAAAGTGGCTGGCCAGGATGCCGGAGTGGTGCACTTCTGCAGAACTTACCCGATGTTTGTGCAGCAGCATGCGATCTGTTACAGTATGATGTCATTATCCATATCTAGTAAATGGAATGATAATTAATTTAAGTGTTCGGGCTGACCAATTTGAAGAAAATTTGTGTTTTTTTATTTTTCCCAATCAATAGTGAGATGAAGATATATGTACGAGGAAGTTACGTAACATTACTGCCATTTCTTTACTTTGGCTTTGAATATATTTTGACCCCGGGCAGCAACCTCACTGGATCTGGATCCATCTGGATTCTGGTGCAAAGTTAGCCTCATAATTCAAGGTCAACTAACTGTGTTGGTAGCATGGTAGTGACCTGTCAATCACCACGTGGCCCCGCCCCCTAAAACACCCCCTGCTTTCTGGTCTGGTGGACTCTAAATGGACCACAATGTACTAAATGAACATCATGCTGGATTGAAGAAGACTTGAAACTAGAGATTGAGACCATAAACTCATGTTTACAATGTTTACTGAGATAATACATCAAGAGAGAAGTAGGACCATTTTCTCATAGACTTCTATACAACCATAGAGGAGTCGCCCCCTGATGGCCAGCAGAGAGAATGCAGCTTTAAGGACCTTCAGTGTTTGCAAGCTGGCGTAAATCTGCCGTTAGTAAACATGAATAATTCCCATTAAGAACATGGGCCAGTGGAGCACTTCAGCCTTTTTTCACTCATGGAAAAAAGTACGTTAAAAATTATAACAGGAAAAAAAATATTACACATTTTTTCCACAGATGGAATAATTTTTATTATATATATTTAACAAGGAAGTTATATTATTCTGGCAAATGTTTTTTTTTTTACCTTTCCTTAAATCGTAAAAAAAACAGGAGAGAATTCAATTTAGATCTCACCAATTATTTTACTTTAATTCAGAAACAGTTAACTATTCATTTGAACGGAGCATTATCACACATGCGTTTTTTCCTACATGAGTATGACAATAGAATCAGGCAGCTGCTTGTTGTTGACGTCCTGCTGGGTTGTTTGTGTATCGATCAAAGTTGCATAATCGCACAGATCCAAATCAGGATTTTGATGTCAAACTATTATGTTGTAATTGTTGACATTGACTTACAAGCCGTAATGAAAAGCTCCTTTTTAATCCTCTTAGATCACGTCCCCGGTAATCTTTTTAACAACAAATGCCAAAAGAATTAGACATTAACATACATTTTGCCATTTTTTTTCTTTCTGGAAATTCCAAGGTTATGTCCCGCCTGATTAACTATGCATTAGAAAGGGTAAAAAAAGACAAGCCAAACAATTAATGATGGCTCTCATTAATTTATATTTGCACCAAAAAAATCAATACAATCTAAAACCAAATAACCTTTGGCCTTACAAATAAGATACAACAACTTATTAAACCTTCAGTCTGCTTTAATCATTTAACCAAGAAACAGCTGCTTCCTGTCACATGTTTCACACAGTAAAAGCTTTAAAAATAACCATCTGATCAGCACACTTTAATTAAAAAGATATATAAAACCCTAATGAACTTTGACCTGCCATCTGCATACTAATTATGATTTCACCTCAATTATGTATTGCAACAGCAAACACAGAAAAACAAGCTAATTAAGAGACAGTAGAGGAACGAGGAGGTCATCAAGTAAAGTTGCATCACAGTTCTCCCAAGGATGAAAAGCAGGAAATGTAACAACCAATTAAATGAGCTATCGTGTCGCTCCAGGTGCATCGAGGACTACAAGCGTGGTCCAGATGGGAGGTCGTGCCTGCCGCTGTCCGAGGCCTGCATTGAGGGAATCGACTGCGCGGAGGCGGCCGACATCCCCGCCAACCAGACGGTGTTCGGAGACCTTTTCTATGGATACAACAACCACAGCAAGGAGAGCACCTCCGGGCAGATCCTCAAGGCCACGTTCAGGTAGAGCACACCAGCTGGTTGTGGGGTGGACAATGTGGGACAGGGTTCAACCTTTTGTGTCTCAGCAGGGAGACTTTCAACCGGCTGTACTGCCTGCTGTATCTATACTTGGTGTATCTATACTTGCTGTATTTATACTTGCTGTAGCTATGGCTCCACTTTCAGGAATGGCTGCTGATCGACACGTGTTGCATACGTCTTTTATTATTATCTATTATTATATTCAGGCAGATGTCTTCCACATATTGTACTCATATTCAGACAGTAGTGGGTCATGGAACTGTACCTGAACCCCTGGAACACGAGTGTCGTTGGTAAGTTAAGCTAAGCGCTACTTAGCATTAAGGTGGAACGGCTCTCACCAAGGCAACAGTTGAGCCGGTGGCTTGCAGCTAACAGTGCTGACTACGGCAAACGTGCTGATTGAGTTAACACTATTTGCATAAGTTCCATGACCTGCAGTGCAGAGGGCTCATTTAAATGCACAGAAATGCACGACCGGCCCGACTTCGTCAACATAACAACACACACAGAGGGACAGTGACTTCATTCTCTGCTGAGGTATAAATATGACTATAAAGGTGGAATATTTCACAATGGTAAAAAAAGAAACTGTTGTTGTGAGCAAATAATCCGGAGGAAGATGCGTCTCCACGGGTTGTAAAAGCGTATTGATTAAAAGTTTCAGTTTTATTTTATGTACATTCCTAACCAATCAAAAAAGAAAGCAGGTATAGTGAAGAATGCCGCCGTCAGGGATTGTCCTGTAAAACATTTCCTGTAATCTCTGGCAGATACTAGGTGAATACTAAATTAAGAGAAGCGTATGGTGTATGAATACTCAGTCACACGTGTCCAAAGAGACGCCGTTTTCCAGTTTGATGTGGATGGTCGAGTACTTGAAAGGTGGTTAATCATCACCCTCCTCATGCCGCAATGATTTCCATTGAACTCAGGAAACCAGAAGGTCAGCGAAGTCATCTGCAGTCCAGGAATTTAATTTGGGCCGTGCACGGATTCCGCCGCCCGGAGGCAATTCACCCATTTGTTGTAGGGATCCACCACTGGAGTCGGAGGGAGAGACCGGGAGAGGGACGGGCGAGGCATGGAAGTTAATATCATCAAGGATCTGATGCTGAAATGCTCTGATCTCATTTGAAAGTGCTGGTGAATGGAGAGGGGGGAGGCCGACCAAAAGCTTCCTGCTCAGAGGAGGGAGGGGGGGTCTTTGGGGAGGCATGGTTAATGCAAGGTCTAATTATAAGAGATGGCAGCTAATGAATTAAAACTGACCAGAAGCCAGCTTGCTGAAATTGAATTTTAACTGGACCAGATGATCTTTTGAATGTAAAATGAACAGAATTTTTACGGGAAGAGAGCGTGCGGGGTTGGTAGTCAGCGGAGCACTCAGCCTGCAGGGTCGCTTCAGACCTAAAGAACACAAATGGAACCGTGGGAACGGTTTGTTATCCGTGGGAGGCATCCTCCCGGCGCTGCCTGTCTGCTATGTGGCGGTTAAGCTGTCCGCGAAGGAAACTGAATGTCAAATTTAATGCTGCACAGCGAGAATGACTGAGCCGCCACGTCTGCATCAAACGGATGTTTGCCGTGTGTCAAAGATCCATCAGCTGAATGAAGGAGCCATTAAAAGCAAGCACAGAAAGTGCTGCTCAATCAGAGGAACAGTTTAATGTCTTTTTTCAAGAAAATTCTATCCCAATCAACGTTAAAGAGAGCGCTAGTTCACTCACCAATAGACACTATGGGGTTGCATTCATGGACTGTGTGATGTCACCTGTTGGTTTGTGGATTACTGCTTGCTGGTCACAAATTGAAGGAAATTACCTTATTTGGACTGTAGAGGAGCAGCGGTGGGTTTTGCAAGCAATTCAATTCAGAAATAACCAAGCTTAATGATTCTTATTGGCTTTGGTATGTTGCTCTGCGCTAATAAAGCATGCAATGCTGTTGTTGATGTGTTACTTCCAGAAGAAATGTACAATTAACCAGCTTATTAAAAGAAATGTAGGAATCTGCGTTTTTGGAGCCATACTAGGATCTAAAAGTGACTTAACTACATCAAATTTGACCTTTTTCTTTAAAAAATATAAAGAAATCTGTCTTGTGCAAGAGTCATCAACGGAATTGCTGCAGCACTCTTCAAATATATGAAAAAGCAGCAGTAGGCAGAGTGTTCTTTCCCCCTTTTTAAAAGCCGTGCAGTAGATTTATCGGCTCAAATGTAATTCTTCTTTTTGAGAAATCCCCCGAGGCTTTGAAAAAAAGGCCGTCCCTAACGCTGGACTCGGCAGCCGGATCTCTTAATCACCTCCTGTGAGACCGCTCACACCGAGGACCGACGGCTGCACAGTTAAACTGACTGACACCTCGGTGTTTAAAGACTCGGAGTAAGAGGAAGAAAGCTTTTGGGAAATTCCTTTATTTTCTCGCAGCCACTTGTGGCACAAGTCCAAAGCTGAGATGTGCAGCCTTCAACAGGCAGCGTCTCAGTCACCAGCTTTAATATGCAAGCAACCTGTGTCCTCCCGCATCCTTTTAAGATGTTACTGTTTGCCCTTGAGAGAGAGGGGGGGGGGGGGGGGGGGGAATGGTAAGGAAAGCTTTTATGTGATGTTCACTGGCACTCGTACAAAAGGCTCTGCCCTGCTGCTCTGGAGTGGCGCGAAGCATCTGTCTCCGTCATTCACTGATGATGAAAAGTCACATTTGAATATTGTGTAACCGTCAGAGGAGGTTCGTTCTTGCCTCCTCCCACTGTTGTCTTTACTAAAACATACACTTCACTTTTACTACTTCTTGGGTTCTCTCATCCCGCTGCCGCTGCTCCAACAAGTAAACAATCACCCCAGGTGAAATATTCCAATCCTAATGTTTTATTTGTTTGGAGAGAAAAAACCTGCAATGGGGTAAGTAACAGTAGAGATACAGATTCCTTCACTCAATAGTCAGCCGCCTTCATAATACTCCCAGTAAGTCGGTGCAGTCAGGATCAGGATCCGCCATGAACGCACTGAAACATGCAGTAAAGTGATGATGTCACCAAGTAGGTGAAATGGAGCTGAATAGGTCCTCTTTAATTGTTAACATCTCTCATAATGTTATATTCAGAGTTTGGTTGGACTTAGCTCCGCCCTCTTGAGTCACTTCCTGTTTGCGAGAACCCAAAATGCTTAAAACCGTAGACCAAAGGGTTACATCCCCTTCGTCTATACAGTCAGACGCTCTCTCTCTCCCAGAGCTGGTTGGATTCTCTCCACCCAGCACGACTCCCTCACGCTTCATCTGTCAGGCTCAGCGGCCCTGAAATGCATCCGTGTTGTTGTTCCACGGGGGGTGGGGGGAGATCCGATCGCCGGCGCCCAGGAAGGAGGTCCCATCACTGAGGCATCTGGGGCGGTATGATCTGTATTCATATTAGAGCTCAGTGACCGGGTCTCTATCTGCCTGTCTCAGCGGGGAGCTGGTGGACTCCAGTAATGAGATGTTAAAAGCTAACCTCCTCTCATTACTCCTAACAGCGTCCCCCCCCCCCCCTCTATTCCCCCTGCACACGACAAGCTCAGAGCAGCTTTTAATGAATATTTTAGTGCCCTTTGTTCTCTTCTGGTGGCTGCTTGGGATCAATGATTAAGACCACCTGACAACCCCTCCACCTAAACTACTTCATGCAAGCATCTCTTTATTATTATTTTTTTCTTTTTGGCTCACCTCAGCTTATTGTACTCCCAGAATCCCCCCTCAGGAGAGATGCCATCATCGACTCAGTTAATTAAACTATGAAATGTGTCTGAGAGGGATCATGATCGTCACCAGTCACATAATCGGGGGGGGGGGGGGGGGGGATCACGGCAAGGAAAAAACGAGTGAAAGGGTCGTTTTTGAGTTCCACTACATTTCAATGATGACTCAAACAGGTGGTCGCTCCACCTCAGCGCCTACGAGAAGAGGAACATCTTCCTTTCTTTTTTTTAAGGCGATGTTCTGACAGTCGGAACAAAAAGTTTCTTGAACTTTAAGAGCGATTTCAAAAAATGAATTATTGCCTCCTTACAGCACCAGATGGCCGTTAAATGTCACATGTCGTCATCCGACAAAATTATCTGTGAAAAATGTCAGACGCGACTGCAGCGGGAGGAGGTCGGCCTCCTCCCGCCGACCTCCTCCCGAAAGAACAGAGATTCACTCATTACATTGTAAATGTGTGTTCTGCTGGAAGCTGCATAATTGCTTTCAGCGCTCGGGCGACTGAGCTGTTCCAGTCCAAGTTACAAAGCAAGCAGTGACGATGCAGATTGCTTTATTCCACTTAGCAGCCATATATATAAACGACACACAAACTGGTATATACTGTATATGTATGGGATTTATAATTTAGCAGTCTGTACAGCATTCTGTTGTTTTAAGGTGCGTTATTTCATTAAAATGTATTCACGTACACACTAGCGTTGGGAAATGAGTTTATTTGAACTGTGGCTGGTTTCCTTCTTCGATCACCACACGGAATTGCGTTCTCGAACGTAACATCGGCTTAAATGAGATTCTGACTGTCTGTTAACTGAAGGCCAAATTGATTTAAGCCAATATAAACGCTGACAACCAATATAACATTTAAAAGGCCATTTATTTTTTTAATTTAAGTCCTGCGCAGTGCTCGCTCCACATAAAACACACGTTATACCACCTCCAGAAAACCTCACGGAGGAAAATGCAGCCGAAATAAAGAAAGAAACCTTCAGTACCGAGCCTTGCTTTCTCTCCGTGTGTGGAGTGCCTAAACCCTGCACTCAATGAAGCGGAGGCTTTCAAACCACTAATAAACAGACCGCTAAACGGCGGCGGCAGCGTTTGTTTGTTGGATCTATAATCCTTCGCTCGTCCCTGACCCCGACTCTGATTGCCTAAAGTAGAGGAGGTGAGTTTGTTGCAGATTATTTAATAACAGCACAGCAGTGCTGCTGTATACAGGGGAGAGACTGGGGCCATAGAACTGCAACACATAGATCGTACACAACTTGTGGTAGGTGGTATATAGAGCTGCCAAACAAGAGTATATTGAGTTTTGTTGTGTGAGTTGTGTGTGTGTGTATACATGCATGTATTTATGTGCATGATGTATACAGTATGTATGTGTATAATGCATGAGGTGTCTGGTGTATGCTGTTTGGATATGAGTATAGGGTATTGCATGTCTCTCTATACTATTGTGTTGTACTGCACCATGTTGCATTGTGCATCAACATTATGCTGTAGCACATGGCTATGGTTATTGTTGTTTATGTCAAGTCATTTGGCAATTGTTAGAAAGTGCAGCAGGTGGGGATGTAGGGGTTTTAGGATTGGTGTTTGGATAGGTCGGTTGATGAGAGCCTCTATGTTGTGTCTGCTGTTGTAACTGTAATGCCTTGTCTTGTATTGTATGTTCTGTTGGACCCCCTAGAAAACGAGATGCCTGCTCCTCTCAAGGGGTTATCCATGAATAAACTTAAGATGCTTAAGATAAATTATAGCAGGGTATCAACCATCTCTCTCTGAGACGATGGAGACATTATATATCATCATACATATGTGCACACACACACACACACACACACACACACCATATACAGGAGTTAAATGAATTGGCAGTAATGAAGACATGATTGCAACGCTAATGACCTTTTGGTTTGATCCCGAATGGCAAGCACTTAGCAAAGTCTATTTCAATACGAGCGCAAAAGTTAAATCATTGATCATCCTTCTGACGCTGAACAGCGATGATGGAGGGGTTACCGTGGCGATGGTTCACAGGTGTACGTGATGAATTGGCGGCCACAGCTGCGTAGGAGGACTTTGCAGACGTGACACAGTTGGTGGAAATCTCACGACTTCTTTGCTATCCTTCTGACTGACGGGTCTACTGAGCGTTGGTATGCAGACTGACTCTACAGACGGTGTTTCTACGTTTTAACCGTGGGAGCAGAAACGAGGCTCCACTGATTTGAACAGAATCATGCACATGTGTGACTTTAAAAATCCTGAAGAAAACAATAAGCGTACATTATTCCTCCTCTCCACTCACATTGTATTTTTATGGGACTAATTTGCTTCTCAATATGCAACATAAAAAGTTGGATCTTTTTATCTGGGATGGTGGATCTACATCGTTTTCTCTCTTGTTTTTATGACATAAGAGCAGATGGTGTGTGGTTTTGTTTTGCGTTTGTTTGGTGAGGAAAATGTTTGTAACTTTCTTCAATCTTTTTCATCTGTGAAACAGGTGGATGTTTTTCTTTTTTACCAGGATCACTACCTCATGATTTAAATAGTCATGTCACCTGATCCAGCATGGATGTCATGCTATTATTGGTTGAAATTGGTTGGTACTAGCTGATGTAAGCCTGCATCATATTTAGTTTTTGATATAAAATAGGAATAAATATGTTTTTGTATTTTTTTCTGCATATATTTTTATATATGTGCACACATAGGGATGCTATAGACACACCATAGAAGCAATATAGGTGAAAAAGAATCTTGCTTTGTGTCTTTTTTTTGTGTAAATGTGCAATTGATTACTAATAGTTGTCAACTTTAAAATACTGCAATGTATAAAATAAGTGTGAATGCATTTCGGTTATTATTAACTTCATGTTTTGTGAGGGAAAAAAACAAAATGCAGCTTTAAGTGACCGTATTTGCTAAAAACAATCACTCCTGGCCGGCTAACGCAGCAGCTAATGCAAGGTCGCTTGGTGCGTTTTAAAAGTTCTGAGTCTGGAGTCCAAATGATCAGAGGACGATGGATCCTCCGGAGGTAAATGAAGACGTATTCCCCTGAGCTCTGGTCCCCGAGACACCTGAATGATTTAAGTTAGTGATTTATCGGAGCCGTTCTGTTGTGGAGCCTTGTTGTGAGCCTAACTGGCATTGAGGCGAAGAATGATGGAGCGAACGAAATGAGTGAGTTCAACCAGGAGTCACTCGCTGCAACAGACAAATGAGGACATCATCTCTCCGACGGAGGATGAGTCACGTCGCAGCGGCGGCCTCATAATGAAAAAGTGCATGCTTTATGTGAGACGCCGTCTCCCCGACGCACCACGCAGTCCACGAGGTCCCGCATAACTGTTACTGTGGATTGAATTCCTCTTAACGACGTGCCGGGAAGGGTTTGGTTCACGCTGATGAGACGCACGCTCGCTTACCTGCTGATCTTCTCCGTCCTTCCAGCTTTCATTCATCTGTTTTTTTCCCCATTCATTCTCATCTGACTCACTTCACCTCGGCATATCTATTATATGATATTTCTTATGGAGTTTTAATAAAGTTGATATGTGCTGCTATACAAAGAAAAATTATTTAACACACTCTTTTGATTTTTTTTTTATTGGTCTGGAAGCAGTGGCAAACTTTGTAGTCTGATGACTAAATGGCACACACACACACACACACACACACACACACACACACACACACACACACACTGAATACATATCCATGTAGACACGTTTAGCAAAAGCATGCTTTTCTAACTTTCCAATCATTGTGAACATTTACATTTACATTTAGGTCATTTAGCAGACGCTTTTGTCCAAAGCGACTTACAATAAGTACATTTGTCAAAAGAAGGAAACAAAGAAACCACGACGTATCATTGCCGATGCAGTAAGAGCTAAAAATAGAACAAGTGTTAGGTCCTCATCTGAGTAAAGTAGTACTTCAAGAGTAACAGTGCTACGATCCGAGTTTTTTTTTTTTGCGGGGGGGGGGGGGGGGGGGGGGGGGGGTGTCGAGGGAGGGTGTTAGTGGGTCATGCTATGTAGAGTCGAGGTGAAGTCTGAACAGGTGAGTCTTGAGCCTTTTTCGGAAGATGGCAAATGACTCTGCTGTCCTGACATTGGTCGGGAGTTCGTTCCACCACTGAGGCGCCAGAACAGAGAAGAGTCTGGACTTTGCTGAGCGACATTTGTTTGATTTCAGCGATGGTGGTACCAGCCGGCCAGCTGAAGTAGAGGAGCGGAGTGCTCGCTTCGGGGCATGAGGTTTGACCAGTGTTTGAAGGTAGGCAGGTGCCGTTCCATTGATGGCCCTGAAGGCCAGTGTCATCGTCTTGAATTGGATGCGTGCTGCAACAGGGAGCCAGTGGAGGTCACGGAGGAGGGGGGTCACGTGGGAGAATTTGGGTAGATTGAAGATAAGGCGTGCTGCAGCGTTCTGGATACGCTGCAATGGTTTAATCGCATAGGCCGGGAGTCCGGCCAGGAGAGAGTTGCAGTAGTCAAGGCGGGAGATGACCAGTGCTTGGACCAAGAGCTGCGTTGCATCCTTTGTGAGGAAGGTCCGAATCCTGCGGATATTGTAGAGGGCAAATCTGCAGGATCGGGCCACAGCAGTGATGTTGGGGGTGCAGGATAGTTGGTCATCGAGGATTACACCCAGGTTCCTCGCAGTTGAGGAAGGAAATACTGTGATGCCCTCAACAGTGACCGACAGGTCCATGCGAGGGCAGTCTTTCCCTGGGATGAAGAGGAGTTCGGTTTTATTCAGGTTAAGCTTGAGGTGATGTGCAGTTGTCCAGACAGAGATGTCAGCCAGACAGTCCGAGATGCGAGTTGCAATGTGAGCGTCAGAGGACGGAGGAAAAGAGAGGAACAGCTGGGTGTCATCAGCGTAGCAATGGTAGGAGAATCCATGCGATGTGATAACAGAACCTAGTGATCTGGTGTATAGTGAGAACAGAAGCGGTCCTAATACTGAGCCTTGAGGGACACCCGTGTCCAGAGAGCATGGTTTGGACATAGAGCCATTCCATGTGACCTGAAAGGTGCGGTTTGTCAGGTATGATGTAAACCAGGTGAGAGCAGAGTCGGTTATGCCAAGTTCAGCCAGAGTGGAGAGGAGAATTTGGTGGTTGACTGTGTCGAATGCAGCAGATAGGTCAAGGAGAATGAGAACGGAGGAGTTGGATGATGTTTTGGCGTCTCGCAGGGACTCGGTCACAGTGAGGAGGGCCGTCTCAGTGGAGTGGGCAGTCCTGAATCCTGATTGGTTAGGGTCTAGGAGGTTCTTTTGCAAGAGATAGGATGACAGTTGGTTGTAGGCAGCACGTTCCAAGGTTTTAGAGAGGAATGAAAGAAGAGATACAGGTCTGTAGCTTTGGATGTCAGTAGCGTCAAGGGTGGGTTTTTTCAGGAGAGGCTTCACGATAGCGGTCTTAAAATCCGCTGGAATGACACCTGAGGTGAGGGAGGAGTTGATCAGGGTGGTGAGGAATGGCAAGATGTCGTGTGAGATGTCCTGGAGAAGAGAGGAGGGAATCGGGTCAAGGGAGCAGGTGGTGGCACGGTTAGATGTAACAAGTGCGTGAACGTCTTCAGAGGTGATGGGGCTAAAGCTGGTAAGACCATCCGAGTTGAGAGTTGGGGGAGATGTCTTCTGGGAGGGAATAGGCGTGAATGAGGAGCTGATGTCATTTACTTTCTTGGTAAAGTAAGTTGCAAAGTCATCGGCAGTAAGGAAGGAAGGGGGCGGAGGGGTAGGAGGGGTGAGGAGGGAAGAGAACATGGAGAAGAGTTTCCTGGGGTTGGAGGCAGAAGAGTTGATCTTTGCCAGGTAGAAGGCAGATTTAGCTGCCGAAAGCTGTGAACCTGGGTGTGAACCTGGGTGAACATGCTTCAGCCTGATTTCCACGCCCATGTTTGGTCATAGATGTGACTTATTATTTTCCACCTTACTAATTAAATGTGTGCTACGTGTATGTGTGGTTCTCTTGTTTCCTTTTGTCCTACGGGTCTCCGAGCGCTCCCGTCTCTAAACGGGACCTCCTGTTTTCTCTCCCCTCGCTCCACACCAGGCAGAAGAACTTTGCCCGAGGCATCGAGCAGCAGCTCCCAGACGGCATGGCGGTGGCGTCCGTGCCAACGGAGGTCCAGTGCCACGAGGAGCTGTCGGACCCCGTGCCCGACCCCGAATACCTCACAGGTACCAAACCATATTTCATAGTTCACTCCGCTCGCAGCTGTGCTAAAGTACTTCATCACCTGCCTGACAGAACGCCTTATTACTCAAAAATAACATCCGACTTCTCAGCGTTGGATAACCAATGTGAAATGCTGGAGCCCGAGGAGCTGTTGGCTTCTATAGTCTGACATTTTAACCGGCGTTTATAATGTTCGCTCAGTTCCCCAGTGAAATGGATCCACTCAGTTAATAATATATGAGGCTTGATCTCGGACCCGGTTCTGGCTGGGTCCAACATTTCAGTCTGACTGGGTCCTGGTTTGGACTGGTATCTTTTTAAAAAGTTACCATATCCATCCATCCATCACACCTCATATCTTTCAGATGGGGGGTAGAGTGATGGTTGGGTTCTCCAGTGTTGTCGGGATTCGTTAGATGGTGGCATCAGAAGTCATCTCGCTGTGGTCTTCATTAACGCTGCAGCACATGGCAGCCAGAGATGGGGTGAGAGAGAAAAAGAGAGGAAGGAAAACCTCTTGGCTCGATATATATGCAGCGAATCCAGGAGGCCGGACATTTGCATGCGTCCATCTGGACGCCTCGTTATCTGCTGAGTTTGACCTCGCTGTGTTTCGCTGACTTTTTACAGTGATACTCTCTAAATGTTCAAAATCATAGAAAAGAGCATTTGATTGACTAGCTGCATGGAAATTAAAAACAAATCCATAAACAACCGCTCCGCTTTGACAGAAGCCGAGAATAGTAGTCCTCTAATTATTTCCCAGTGCCAGTCCAACATGCAGGACGTTTGTAAAGAGCAGGCATCTGTAATAGAGAGGATGCAATCTCCCTGCGTGAGTAATAACCTTATTTCTTCATATGTGGAGTACGGTGGAGAGCACTACAGCAGAATGTGTGGTAATAATAATTAATAATACTATTCCAACACATTTCCCTGGGAATGCTTCACTCAGGCAGCCTGAAGTGAATTCCACACACTCGTGTAACTGAACAGAATTGTCTCTCCGCCGATTGCAAGATGGGTTTCATCGCTTGTTGTTGATATGAAGGGGAGGCAGGAGGCCAGCCGGGGCAGTAATTTAAAAACCACATCATCGGAGGTGGTGTCCGAGGTGATGGACGGTAAAAAATGGCGACGTTTCAAACTGCAGTTTATTAGAAAATTCAGAGGATATTAAAGTCGTCTAATCTAAATGGAACTCCTGCGGTCGCATCCCTGAGCCTCCGCCCCCCTCTCACCCTCCGTTGCCCCCCCTTCACTCTGTGCACAGCTGAAAAACCTTTTGTTGTATCCCTACATCGCCCCTGGGCTCAGTGTGCACACGGGCCCAGAACAGAGGCCGACGCAGCCTCCCGGTGCGTCCGCGTCGGGCCTCTGCTGCAGCTGCCGCCGGCTTCCATTTGAAGAGTAATATCATGAATTGAGACATCGTTTCAAAGCGGCCAGCAGGGCGCCACAGAAACACACAGCGTACTCTGGGGGGCGTTCCACTCTGTTCCCCACCAGTGGTAGGAGGGGACTGATGTTGGAACGGAGCCGATACATAGACGGACACGATGTGATGAACCAGAGAAAAGGGGATGTGGAGAGCTACACTCGCTGTCACAAGTTTGTGATTTTAAAGTCGTGTTTGACAGCAACTTATTTGTTATTTAAAAATGAAAAAGAATGACATATCTTATCTCTGCAGATCCCCTAACGTACAGCTTCCTGTTAGCTCTATTATTGTAAAACAAACACCAACCATAAATGTGAATACAGAACTGAATGGCGTTTACCTGCAGGCGTCATATTGAATTTGAAGGTAAACATTCAAGGCCGCTACTCACATTATTTTATTTTATTAATTCGATTTCTTCTGTGTATAATTCTGTATACTGAGCTGTATATTTTTTATTCCAGAGGTCGTTGTCAATATTAAATGTAAAACTTGATGGTTGCATTGCAAAAAAAACCTTTATTCAAAGGTTCTTTTTATAAAACATGTGACCATGTTTCCAGAGCTTTTGACCGTATCTCAAGGTCCTCCTCTTCTAGCTTGGGTGATGTTGTCAAACTCTATATAAGGAATGTCCACGTTCAAATCTACAGAAGCTCTGGGAGGCAAGTGAGAAAATCACATTCTGATGATAAATAGATAAATTGTGTCGTCTTTATATTTTTTCCATCTGTAAAAAAAAAAAAATGTTGGTAGGTCATTTTATTTGTGTGTTGTTTTGTGCTACTAATTCCAGCCACAAGGGGCAGAAATGCACCACCAACCCATGTGTACATATAATGTGTGTAATGCACATTATCTAAATTGAATGATCCTGCCCTAAATAAATGAATAAAAAGCTTTTGGCAAAGCTGCCAAGATGTTTCCCCTCCGTTCCCAGTTTCACCAGAATCATAAATCATAAACAGAGAAACAAAGTAGAGCAGATTATAAAACAGTCACCCAACTTTTGTATTGTATTGTATTTTTTTTCTCAGTTGCCTCAGGGCCTAAACAAGCGTTTGGCAACACTTTTTCCCATCATGCCACATTGTCGACTTGTAACAGCTGCGGCAAAAATACTGAATTCCGATCTAACTTTGGTCGGATAAAAGATTACCTTTCTGACAATAACTTGGTAGCACGGTGTCATGGCGACGGTGTCATGGCGACAGTGTCATGGTGTCATGGCAACGGCGGCGTGAGGAGAGAAGCCGCCGCCTGCAGGCTCTTCTGTATTTAAGATGTTTCTGAGTAAAGTGACAGTGTCCCACCGCCCTGTCAGGAATGATGGAAGTATCATATAAATGCTTCATGGAAACTGACAAGCATTCACTCAGTGCTGCTTCAGGCATAACAGTGTGTTACTCGGAGTTCATAGTTCGTCTGCACTCTGATTGATACACACGGAGGAAACCAAATAACATCAACAGCTTTAATGAAATATAGTCATGAACAATTCCAGCGTCTGCAAAGTGTCCTTCAGAGAGTTGTTGAGTCGGTTTATCTTTGCAGCTGCATTTCTTTCTGTTTGACGCGTGTTTCTTTTGAAACATTTCCCTTTTCTGTGTGACTACCACATCAGTCACTCACGCAGCAACAAAGGTGAAAAATCAAATCAGAAAACAAAGAACCCTGCATTACAAAAGAAGTGATCACATCTGCTATTGTTCATCAGCGTCACGGACTGAAACACTGTCGTATTGTGACTGTGGGTGAAAGATCAGTGTTTTCCAACCACTCTCCTATAAGGACTTTATGGAGTCGTGCTTATTTCCCCCCCAGAAATAGATGATGTTTATACAGAGAGTGCACTTAGTGACAGTGTGGGCTCCATGCTGGCTCTGACAGCTTGACAGAGAAGTGGGAGGGGGCGGGGCATGGCCGAAGGTCAATAAGAGATGCACTGGTTCTACTGAAGACATCTGACTCAGTGGGACCCTCTAGTCCCGGGTACGTCCCTCCCTAGATTCACAGGGCTACTGATGTTTTTTAATCTCTGCCAGGCATTCGGTCGTGTGTGTGTGTGTGTTTGTCTGTCTGTCCACAGCCAACCTCACATACTACTTGACCTAGCAGACAGACATTTATCTGGGTTCATGTTTGACCTCTCACGGTTGGGTTGATTCACAATTTCAGAAAAAACAATTTGACTGTTTTATAACGTCATTGATTGCTGACTCATCTTAAAGTCCCAGTCGGCAAGTCGGGCGGATGGAGGGCACTCTGTCAGATTTTGAATGTTTCCAACTCTCACGCTCCTCCTCCACGACCACCGAGCTCCTCGACCACCGAGCTCCTCCCCCACGACCACCGAGCTCCTCCCCCTCGACTCCGTACCCTTTGAACTCCCTTAGATCACGCCACCTTTGAAACGCGGGTCCGATGTTGACTCTGGTTTTATCACGGGCACCGTCGCCATCTTTCTTTTTGTCCTTCTTTTCCACCGGTGTTTTCTTTTCCTTGGTTGTTTTGGACCTCCTCGTTTCGGTTTTTAACCAGGAATTGGAAGCTTGTTGCTACTTCCCTCCGCCTCCCCCCTGTGATAGTGGTACGACCTGAGGGGGGAGGGGCTCTGTGTGTGCACGAACACAGTCCTGCGTGCTGATTGGACAGGATGATCCGGGCGCTGTCGTTTTTTTGCAAAACAAACAACAGGCTCTACGTGCACGTAGGGGCACACTTTTTTTCTAAAACCAGATGATTTATGTTGTTCTATCGGAGCGTAGTGTCGGCTTCAGGGAATATGATCAAAAAAATGTTGCCGACTGGGACTTTAATTGCTTTAGTATACGGCGTTAACAGCAACCTGCGAGGCTGAACACACCTTCTATAGTCTGTTACAGGCTAGGTTTTTGGTGAACATTTAATCTGATTCAAGACTTCTTTGATTGGGAGCAGAGGAAGGGACACACCTTTTCTACTGGAGGGGGCACATGTCTGTGTTCAGCCCAGAAAGTTCTTTAGGAGCCAGCTGGCAACGTGATCATGGAGTCACCGGTCCTGATCAACAACCCCCCCCCTACGTGGTTATATCATGATCCATTATGTTCTACAGGGCACTAACAATCTCACTTATTGGCCCTTTAAAACAGATGGCCCCGTCAAACACTCATTGAATTCAGTCTTATGAACATTTGCTATCTCTCAGCAGTGTGACAGGCGGAGGGGAGGGGGGGGGGGATGGTTTCAGCTTCGAAATCTTGGCCGGCGAAAGTGGTGGCACCATCCACACGGAGTCACCCGGGGCATCTTCTCACCTTACCGCATCTGTTCTCTTGGCCTCCGCATCTCCACACACACACACACACACACACACACACACACACACTGCCCCAGCTGGCTGGCTCGCCGCCGCTTCCACTCGTCTGCTGGCAGGCCGTCAGCAATATTGCTGTGCCCGCAGTTAATTGCAAGGCTCAGGTAATTGTCCGTGGGGTAGACAGACGCGTGGCGGCAAAGAGGACCGTCTGTTGAGCCGCGATGAGCGCGTGCCACCCCTCCCCCCCTCCCTCCGTCCCTTGCTGATTCGGCCAGGTTCGGTTGCTACGGTCAGTGTATTTGTCACAATGTCAGCACTCCTTGTTCCAGCCCCTCTCCGGCCCCCTCGCAAAGGGGTGAAATCATTCATCTTCCTATTCATCTCCAGGCTTGGAAGCCATTCATCAGGAGGCCGGAGACCTCCATCAATTATTCCGATGGGAGAAAGAGTGAGGAAAAGGGAGGCTTTTGAAAGGCAAATACATCTTGATTTAATTGGAAAGCAAGTATGCTCAAGGCTGCTAAGCAGATTTCCCCTAAGATGGAGCTTGAGAGATAACGGAGCCAACGAGAGGAGACAGACAAAAGGGGGAGAGAGCGGAAAAAAAGTGGAAGAAAGCTGGAAGGGAAGACAATGGATGGAAAACAGAGAGCAAAGAACAAAAGGCTAAAAGAGGGACCCAACAAGCGAGTGAATGACAGTCAAGAACAGATCCAGGATGAGGGGAGTCCTCCTCGTGGAGGTTAAAGGGCCGGTCCTCTTCCTCCACTAGCAGCCGCACAAAGCTGGTTCCTATCTGGATCACGTACATCACATCGGTGTCTTTTCAGTGTCTGTGTGTGGCTGACGGATGTAGAACGCCAAAGGTGAAATAGTTGGCCCCGACAGTCAGCTCGGCTCTGCAGCCCATCCAGCCGTCGTTTATCATCAGAGTCGCACATTTGTGCTTAAAGTTTGGGGAAGTGGCTGACACGGGGGTTTAGGTGCTCACGGAGAAGTTTCAGAAGAGACAGATGGGAAGGGTACTGCTCTGGATGGGTGTTGGAAGGACATTTTTTTTTATGTGTTGTAGCTCAAGGTGTCATACTGAATCCAAGGTCGGATAACCGAATGGAGAAAGACGGCAACTGCCATGAAGCCCCCGTCCCTGAGGGGCCTCAGAGGTCCCAGGTTCTCTTTTTTAGAGATTCCTCTGTACAGGTGTATGTGCTTAATCCCAAATATGATTGGTAATATACTCTACTGATTTTAGATAAAAAGTGAAATGTTCAGGAACCTGAGATTTCTTATTTCGGCCCTGTCTTTTACGGGGGTCTTTTTGTTTAAATGGAGTTTTCTGTTTGTATATTTGCCATCAGAACCTAACCAAAGCAGGAGGGTATCATAAAAATGTTTGTTGTGTATAAAGGCACTCTGAAAACCTTGTATTGGATATTACGAGGCATACAAATGACAGCTCAAACAAGAAGTGCCCCACCCCCACACATCACACCTAGACTGACATAACTAGCCGTTATAGCAGCCATTTAGCCTAATAATAGATCCAGAATAGAGGTGTTTTTGTTGTTGTTGTTGTGGAAAAAACACAAAATAATCAGTGTTTTTACTCACTTCAGTGTCTAGGGGGACATTCAGTTTTTCCTTTTAGCCTCAGCGCTAAATTACCATTCTTATTTAAAGACATTTCTATTCAGCAGCGTCATCCTGGATTTACTAGTTTCACAGTTTTCAACTCATTCTGTAAGCATCATGTGATGTGATAAGACATTCTCCCAAAAGCATGCAGAACCCCACACAAGATCACATGTTGATAACGGCGCCTCATATCTGATTAAATCCACCAGGCTAAATTCACTTCCTTGAAGTCGGCCTCTTTTTTTTTCCTTCCTGACTGAGATTTTGTTTTCTTGCACGGCTGCCGATTACATCATAGCAGCATCTTGCCACTGGCACATCTTTTACTCCTGTGATTCACAGCGTGTGTGTGTGTGTGTGAGTGTGTGTGTGTGTGTGTGTGTGTGAGAGAGAGAGACTTGTGAAGCTTTCCAGATTCCCCATCATACTTACCCATGAAATGTGAAATCTCACCTAGAAAGTTTGTAAATGTGATTTCTAATTGCTTTTCACACGCGTTTGACGGCTTGAAAAGCTCTATCTCTCTCTCTCTCTATATATATATATATATATATATATATATATATATATGTGGATGAATTTCAAACCCTTTCTATGAGAATTTTGACTTGGCATTTGTGCTGAAAGGTTAAGACAGTTAAATGCCAATTTTTCGAAATCCAGCTCCTACCCATTAATAATGGTTACATGGTTATTGGTCCTGATTGTCGCTTATGAATATCATTGCCATCAGTGCTTTAAAACAAATATTTACAGCCTTGAGTGTGAATTTGAATAGATCACATCATAGAAGTCCCCTTTGTTTTCCCCTCATCAAGGTCGTCCTCTGTGTTTGGGGGTTCCTGGTCTTGTCACAGTGAACCCGGCCTCCCCTCGGGTTCTGCCCACGGCCTCTCGGCACACGACGAGCCTTTTAAATGTGTCGGCACCGAGATGGCACATAATCTATATTTCATAAGGCCTCGGTATAATTGGTGGCGGTAAGGGAAGGTCACACCTTCGGGGACTTCGTGTCTTTCCCCCCCGATGGTTTTTCAAAGACAAAATCCTCCAACAGCAGCCCTCGAGTCGAGACCGGGATCGCACACAACGAGGCGGTGGTGTTAGCTTTTTTTTTTAAGGGGAGCCGAGATGCAAGGTGTGCTGGAGCAGCGCAGCAATTATTCATCATACTTTTGAAAACATGCGGCGGCTATGATTTATTCAGCACCGGGACGCATTTCGGATGAGAGCGAGTTCTTAACAACAGTCATGGCTCGCAGGCCAGATTCGGTGTCAAAATCGAGCGAGCGGCTGGTGCATTTTGGGTGTTTTGGTGAGATGAGTTATAAAATGGGAATATTTTTACCCATAAGTCAGTTAAAATTATGGAAATGTTATTTGATACACAGCCGGCCTCCGGATGTGTTTCTGCTGTAATAAGCAGCAGAGACGCATCCTTTTTCTGTTGTTTGTGTTTGGGATGTTGTCTGCAGGACAACGGCAGCACTTCTTCCAGCTTCTACCATCACTTTTTACATTTTTAATTGCTTCTTTTTAAAAAACTAAAGACAAACCCAGCTTGTGCATCTTTCCTCCTCTCCCTCTTGAATCTAAAGCAGCTTTAATGAGATGTATTGACATGGATCTGAAGAAACAATATTACCCAAAGCCCTAGGTTATTATTCAATATTGTATGATTGAAAACAGAAAGAAATGGATAGTTTACTGCTGGTTTGTATTGAATTACCTGCCAGTGTTTATCTCACTGATCACTTCTCCTCCATCGCTTTATACTTAGCATGTCTTTTATCCCATTCTCTTCCCTCTCATAATCACATGGATTCAATTGGCTAGAATCAGCGTTTTGTATGCAACATTGCATGCATTACTCATTACTGTTAAGAAGTAAGAAGCTTATTTTTGCGCATTAATTAAACTGGAATCATGACATATTTAATATTTATATTTTTTAAATGTTTGTCAGGTTTTCATTTGGACAGGTTGTCTGATTTCATTTCACCACACAACTTGTGTTAACAAGTTAGGTAACATTAATCTTATGACTTTTTGTCTCACAGATACAAATAAATCATTTAGGAACTAGATTATCCTGGCAAAATAACCTGTTCTTAAGTCATAAAAACAGAATAAATCATTTAAATCAGACTGTGCGTCTCAGGACTTCCATACAAACACTCCTTCACCCAAAACAATAGCCAGAACAGAATGTTATTTGTCTCTCTTGCCTCTCAGGGCTTCCGTATATTTGTGCCAGTTGGATGTAGAGGAAAAACAGCCAATAAAAACAACAATGCCCCTAAAAAAAGAAGCTTTAACGTCTACACACATCCCTGAACATATGCTCCAAATGGTACTAATAAAATCCTATAATGATACAAATTGTAAGCTTGTTTTCTCTTCAGTGCAGTGAGAATAATACAGTGCCATTATAATGGATTTAGATAGCTTATATCACGGGACACGATGCCTTTGAATGCACGGCACTGATAGCAAACTGCATTGTGGGATTCTCAGCGTTCCTTCAATGTATATACGGAGTTCACACACATCCCTCACACACACAGTCAAGTTCTAACTCCTGTCACTTTCCTTTAGTTTTCACAGCAAATAGGCAATATTTATTTTCCTCCCAGTCATCAGCAAGTCTCCTTATAGTGACATAAATTTGAAGTTTACGTTACGTCTATACAGAATAAAAGGGGAGAAGTCGTTTCCTGTGGCACTCGCGGCACTAATTCAGGGCAGATGGAGGATAAACAATGAAATATTGTTATGATCCTGGTGCAGAACAAGTCTCTTTATCAACAGCTCCTGGTCTTGAGTTGTTCATCTTCAGAGGTTGGCGAAGGGCATCTAGTGCAGCCCATCATTTCACCAGCTCCGTCATCACCCCCCCATCCCCCATCCCCCCCTCCCTCTGGGGGACAGAACGAGCTAATGCTGACGTTATGGCTTCTACACCTTTTGGTATGTTGCTTCAGTGTAAACAGCCTCACACACGCACAGCGCTGCACTTTGACCCCTTGGATGTCGCCGCATTTTAGACGCACTTCTCCGCCGAGGGGGGGTGGGGGGGGGGGGACTTCCTGTCACTTCCTGTCACTTCAGTCGTTGTGCTGGACTAGTTTTTTCTGCTTTGCCCGTCTCCACGGGCCTCTTTCCTAAGTGCTCCTCCTTTCTGTCTGTCAGCACGTCGGCATTCTTGTTTGTATTCGACCGACTTCATCACCACCAGATATTCATGAATGCATAGAACGCGTAGACGTGGAAACCTTCATGTGGCGTAGAAGAAGAAAGAGAATCTACAACGGGGAGATATACAGTTGTACTTTCCCTGTGGATCGACTTCATAGCGTTAATAATATTTTCCAAGGCGACAAAGTTGTATATTATTCCATGATTTATTGAATATCCCGTCTTTATGACACACAAAAAAACCAGGAGGGTAAAAGAGTTTTAACTGACTTCTAAAGTGCTGAAGACTGTTGAATCATTTCTTATTTAATTAATGTTTTATTGGCCTTTTCTTCTCACAATAAAAAAGTACTGCATGAGACTCCGTGGCCCCGTTCCCTACTTGCTCCTCTGCTACACCACGACCGCAAACCGCCATTTAGATCTCAACTACACACTTAAATGTAAAGTTTTGTGATATAAGGTCAGAGGCATAAAAGTAGTGGAAAAAATACAACTCAGAAACCGTAAAAACCACAGGAACTATATCGGGAACTAAAAGTCACCTTTGCTAGAAAATCACATTTATATAATATTAAAAGTTTCTGTTTAATACATTCATCGTTCGTACATCTGTCAGATTCTGGAGGTCAAAGGTCGCTGTGGCCTCACGTCCATCCCGTTCTAATGAAGGTGATTATCGCAACGAACCCTGGAGGGAATTTCTTCAAAGTTGGCACGAACACTTGGATTCAAAGAGAGACCAACCGACCATAATTCCAGAATTATTATTCCAGTTATGTCAATTTCACACAAATGTCTAAGAGGATCAAATGCAGAGAAGTGTAGCGTGCATGTAAATATAAACTGCTACCTGAGTGGTTGGCGGCGACATTAAACCGCGTTCTTGTACTGAAACAAGGTGGCAAAGATCATGGCTTTGGTGAAAACTTATTTATTATATAAATATACATTTAATGAAAATCTGAATCAGCTTTATTGGCCAAAGTATATTTGCTTTCAATGTAGTGACCAAAAAAATAGACATAACAGCTAAGGACAAGGACAGCGAAGCCGGACAGATAAAGGAAGGGAATGGACAGGACTATTATCTACAGACATATTAAATAGGTTTATTCTCTTTTAAACCTCAACCAAGTGATTTAAGGGCCAAAACAAAACCATACAAATGTTAATGTTCCAGTTCCGTTATTCTTTTTTTAATATGTTAAACATTAATAACATCATTATATTGATAATTACCCAGAGGGCACTTTGTTTCTGTCAAGATCTTCACTGTTACAAACTAGTCATGGATGTAATTTCTCGATGGTATCGCTGGAGAAATGATGCTTGGATGGATTTAATAAATTGATGCAGAGGTTGAAAAGAAGGCTGGAAGTCCAAATTCCATCTCTAACCTGGAAGTTATTTATATGATTTGGAAAACCTTAACTTGGTCCTAATATTCATTTCATAACCGATGTTCAAAGTGCTTGTAAACTGTGTTTGGCTGAACACCAGGGACATTTCTGGGGCCCGGACCCTCGTAGATCCTGGTGTCTTAAAAGCTTCCTGGGCCTCGTGGAAACATCCTCCTGTGTTAATGAGCTACTAATACCCTCCGACCTTCGGATGAAGTAATTCAATCCATCAAGTATTCATTATTTCTCCAAAATTCAGCATGACGCACACGTTCCTGTTGTTTCCAACTGTTCCTTTGATGCATCTCAACATTGTCCGTGTTCATCGCTTCTTCCCTTTATGACCTGATTGTGTTTTTTCTAACTAAAATCTGAATTAAAAGCTTCAGTCTTTTTCCCTTCACTGGAATTCTATTAGAAATAGCTTGCAGTGTAAATACACGAGCTGTCGGCCATATCCTGTTTTCCACCGCAGCTCGACATCTGAAGCTCAATTAAAATTCAATTTTGAATGCAGACCCTCAATGGCAATCAAGTTTAAGAAGGGTTTTAATTTATTCCTCGACGCTGATTAATTGCGTGGAATTTGCTCCAGCCACTTCCAGTCCTAAACCTTAATCGGCTGACAGCATTGGATGGGTTAATTAATTCAGCTGGAGGGGGGGGAGCATGGCGCCAAGGGGTGGAGGAAGCCTCAGGTCAGTGGTCCTGGAGACAAGGACCCACCTGCCTTGCAGCCGGTCTGAGCAGGAGGCTTGTTTGAGACCTAATGGGGTGGGAGTCGGCGTTCCTCTCCATACCTCGCTTTGAGTAGCTGAAGAAGAATTAGGCTGCCGTGGCTTCACGGCAGCACCCGGCCGGTGGCTAAATAATGACCCCCGTGGTTCACTGTGGACCACCGCTCTCTATCAAAGGCTCCAGAGGAGGAGTTGTTTGTCTTTAGGGAGGTGAAGGGCACCCAGAGCCCATCATTTACACACACACACACACACACACACACACACACACACACACACACACACACACACACACACACACACACACACAGCCTGAAGCTGATCCAGAGAGGCTGTATTTCTCTTGGGTTATATCGTATGTACAGTATATCCATGTTTATTTTGTATTTATTCCTATGGGGCTCCAACTGTGGTGTTTTTTTCTTTTTTCTTTCTGTATGTCAGCATGTAAAATAGTGTTGCTTTGTTTTATTTTTTATATATTAGTTATCACTGCTAACACGTATTTACAGGAGCTCAACGTTCTTCCTAGATGTAGCATCTTAACGATGCTCTCAAAGTGCAACTTTAAACTTTAAATAAATACAGGCTCTGGCCTCCTGTGAGGAGCATTGTTTCTTGTTAAATAGCGGAACAGACAACAAAACAAACGAAGGCTTTGATTAAACAGGAAGAAACGTGTCGAAGCGTTAAGCCGTCCATCTGAGCGGAACAGCAGCAGCGACCTTATTTATTTATTTCTGGTTCATGTACATTTATTTTGCGTGCAAATTGAGCTTATTTGAAACCACATATGATATTTAACACACAAGTTAAATTTAGTGTGTAAAGTATTTACAGTCTCACCTTTTTTTTAATGTGTTGACTACACGTGCAGGTCTGTGTGAGTTTCATTCCTGTTGCTGAGGCGATTTTCTTCTCGTACCAGACGTGTTTGGTAAAAGAGATCCTGATCTGAGGAGGTCTACTCGGGCTCATGCAATCCTTCAGGTGCTCAGGTCAACATTAATTTCCTTTCATTGACTCATACCACTAGACAATGCATCATTTCAGATATTAATTAGGCCAACAAACAAAGGTGTTGATGAAAGTGAACTGTGGTGTCAGCTGTCTATTTAACACATGCATCAGGACCGGGGTTATTTATGAAGACGGGGAGACGTGTGTGGGCAGCGTCGGATCCAGTGGAACGGGTCTTTGGAGGCAGGCAGCTGTGGCAGTGATTCATGGTCCGACCCAGGGTCCCTCTCTCCCCGAGTCCCTCATAATTAAAGGGGGAGCATATGGCCTTGTGACCACGTAAGCACAAAGGTAGCTGCTGAACGTTTTTTTTTTGGCGTCTTATTTTGAGTCGCCGGCGACGGCGCTCCCTCCAGCCTTCCTTCAACGCAGCGGAAGTGAAAAGCGTGTCACCTTGAGATGTCACCACTCACATCTGCCAGCCTAATTAGCGCCAGCTTCCACTTATTGGTGATGTGTTTATTAGACGTTAGCTGAAGTTGTCAGAAGCAAACTTCGTAGCCAGACGCTAAATGGATGGATTACTGAATTGGCTTATACTATTCCGGTGTGGGGGGGGTCAGGGGCCTTCACCAGCCAATTCTCTATCCTCATAATTTGCAACATATTACTTATTAAGGTACAACATTGCCCTAATGTAAGGACGCTCAGGACACGTTTGTCAATATCTCACATTTTATGTTGGAGTGAGCAGATTTCCATCGTCACATGAAAGCTATTTGAGAGGATATCAATGACATGAAAAAGACCTGAGAAAAAGAAGCCCGGTAGGGGAAGAGGGACCACAGGTCCTCAAGGGATAAAAGGATTCAGGGGACACAGCTGAGACCCCCTCGCTAGTTCACCACCCTAATGCTAGCCTCGGACGCGGTCTTAACGTCTTGCTTCAGAGGCCACCGAGGACATTCTCTGGTCCTGCGTTGTCCGCGGCGACGGAAACGTTGAGATTAGTGTAAGCGTTTTGTCGGGAATACCTGGCTGAACGGAGACGAGCACGGGCGGTGAAGGCGCCGCATTATGATAATCTTTCTTTGGCCTTGAATTATGGAAAGCATTTGGCCTAGGCTCTCACCTAACCGTCCCCCCGGAGTCTGCTCATCGTTTCTGAGGGCCAACATTTTGTTCCAGCAATCCTCTTTTATAAAAAAAAAATGGCTTATCTCAGAATTGTCTGTGGAAGAAATCTGTGCTGTGCTGTATTACATTTAGTTTCCCATTAGATCAGAGAATGGGCCCGCTGGATAACTCCTGCTGTTACCCCCCCACCACCACCACCACGTTCTGTACTCCTTCCTCACTCACTCCTCCTCCTCTCTTTCCCACTAAATCATTCATTCCCAGACTTATCCGAGAGTGAAATGGAGCACAGGCCAGGCTAGTTAATGGGGTTCTATGAGGCATAAGATTACTTTCCTACCTGAGCTCATTCCTATGAATCTTCCTTAGAGAAGCCACTAAAATAACAAACTGCTTCCAGCCGCGTGGCAGAGTTACGGGAGGACTGTTGGGTGTTTAGACGGGCCGCCTGCTCGTCTGAGATCCTCGGTCCTCCTTCCCGACGGGACGGAGTCACAAATGTTAACAAGAGAACTCAATTTACATTCCCACGTGCACCCTGATTGGAGGAGGAACAAAGATGGCAGGATTTCTCTCACTGGAAATCACATGAAATTGTGTTCCCCTTTTTTTGCAGACAACATGCTATTCACATGGTTCAGTGGGTTTTCTAAGTCACTTGCGGGTCTCATAATCTGACCTATTTAGCAGAGAAATATGTCTTTGGCTGACACCACCGTGTTAATAGTGTACAGTTCTGGCAAAAAATGTGGCTCAACTCCACACTGGGACTATTATCTTATATTATATTATATATTATAGTATCTTCATCTGTTTCAGTACTATCAGACTGGGGATAGAGGGCGCTCTGCTGAGTTTAAGTATTTAAGATGTGTCTGCAATGGCTGATGCTTTAATATGTATAGTCTTGTGAGATTGTTTGGGATAAAAGTTCATATGTGTCACTTTATGAAGTTTTAATATAGTTCCGTTTATATGCGGGCAGGTTATTCAAATAATTCCTGTTTGTGGACATTTGCTGCAAAAGAGTGTGAGAGATCCGCGAGATCCCTGAGCATGCCGCTGTAAATGAGCACCTACATTATCATTTACTTTCCAAAATAATATATAATCAATGTGAGCAGAGCACCACCTCACAAATATCTAAAAAAGCACTTTGTATTTATTAATCTGGGGAAATAGGCTCATTGCCTCCACTTTGACAACAGCAGCACCGCTTTACCCATTCTTACCTTTCACAATAAAAGCACTCGACATACGCTGGCTGACGGACTCTAGTGTGAAATAACATGACGCTGTAGGTTATTTCCGAGTCACCAGCTGCCATTATTCTGCATGTGTATTTTGATACAGCAGTGTAGTTTAGTGCGTTTTAGGACCTCGTCGCCCGGGAGCTCACATTTAATTGCACAACAAAGTAATTCTGTGTGACAAGGTGCTGGGAAATGAGAAAAATGCAGGTGCATGAAGAGAGAATGAGGTGGATAAACATTCTACCTTCATGCAGCTCATCTCGTGTGTTTGTCTTTCTATTTGGATGTTGAAAAAGTAGACGGGCTAATGAAGATGGATCACTGAGGGAAGAAAACTCTGATAGTTGAATTGAACTCTGGCCCTCGTCGGAGGATTCATAGAGGGACCGGAGAGTTTACATCCCAACGGACTACTTCACACGGTCGCTCACTGAAGTATTGATTCAATTTGGCTTTGATTTATGTAACTGCAATGCATCCTGGGCCCGGCGTAGTCCCGCCTATGTCAGTTTAAAACATAAAGCTTGTGGACAGCTCAGACTTTATGTGTAACGATACACTCATGGAAGGAAATAAAGCAGCTTTTTAAAATCCATCGTCAGCTCTCGTGTTTAACATGCTGTCCTGTGCCCTTCGTGAGTTTTCCATTTAATACCGCCATTAGTCACACAGTTAGCCTTGTTAGACTCCACCACCACACGTTTAATCTGCATTAGTACGCCGTGACCAGCGGCGCCCATTCTTTATCACATCTTACTTTTAAGGACACGTTGTTCTTCTGAGCTCAAGTGCGGAGAAACGTAGCGGCAGCGGCGGACATTAGTGGAGCGATATAAAACCTGCCTCGCAGGATTTTGGAGGATACATTTGTTGAAAAAAACCCTGAATGAAATCGATCTCATGAGTTGTTATTGAGCGAATGAACCAATATCTTCTCATGTAGTTTTTGGCTAAAAGTATTGATAATAAAACGGTGAAGTCAAACCATTGTAAGTTGCACTGAAATGTTGTCAAATTCCTAAATCACCGTTTCTAAATGAGACCCAATCTGTGACCCTGTTGTTACAGTTAGACCACTAATTAAACACTAAACACAGTCAGCGTCTGATGCTGAAGGTTTATTTAAAGACACGGGAAGCATACGGATCTATAATTACCTCCGACAGCGAGGTTGCATATTCCCCCCGTTTGCTCGTCAGCAGGAACGGATCTGAATGGCGGGGAGGGTACACGCATTGTTTTTCACTTTTGGGAAACGTCCTCGGTGGAGGTCGGCGCTCTCAAGAGTGCCCTTCTAGTTTCAATTACACTCATTTGACAAACACAGAAGCTGTGAATAGATAATATACATAACTTACACTGAATTACAAGGACCAGAAGAGTAATCCGTCCTGTAATAAATACCATCTTTTATTATAATGGTTATTTTAATCACCATACAAAGGAGGTTCTGATTCAATTCCCCGGTCATTTGTGTTGGATTGTGTTACATTAAAAGGTATTTAACATATTTAGCTCCTTTGTATGCAGTACATCACACAATGGAGCAAATCATGTGAGAAATGCTTTTCTGAAAATTCTGAAAGTTAGTCCACATCTTCAGTTAGTAAATTATGTTTATCCTCAATTTAATGCACTGATAAATAATCCTAAATTCATAACAATGTATATAATGATATAATACACTTAAAAAAGTATTTCCACAATTAAAAATGTATCAGCAATTCTGAAATATCATACTTGACTTGTCATTATGTGCTATAATTGCATTATAAGTTGTGTGAATATGTATACTTACACTATATAATCTATTATATGTATTATAACAGATTCAAAGTATGTACCTAATGCTTTATAGACATGGTCGTCACAGAGAGTGTTACCACGGTTACAACAGAAGTGATTTTCCTTTTGAAGAGAAAAATGCGCCGCCTCCAATCTGCGACCCGGCGTCCTTTTCATCCGTCCTCGACAGCAGCTATCTCCATCTCCACCCGGAATGCCGTGGAGTAAAAATCGAACGTCTCACGATGTAGAAATTCTCAAAAGTAGAATTTGTTACAGTAATAATATTCAGTTAACCCTCAAACTGAGGTGTGGAAATACAAGCAGAGCTGTACGTCAGCTATATTTTCTCCACTATCACCCTGCTTTTGAGGAATAAAATCTTTAATTATTTGGTGTATTTAAAAAAAAGGTTTTATTGTGAAAGACATTTGTCCGTCCTGTATCTTAACAAAAGCAATCAGCTGAAGAAGGAAGCCGGACCTGACCAAGCTGCTTCCCCTCTCCGGCTCTCTGTGAACTTGGGATGTTTGCAAAGTGAAGTTCAGTCAAATTAATCATTCTGTCAAGACAATGAGAGCAGAGCACCCCAGGGCTAAAAGGGAGACAAGGCCCTTCAGCAAGAAGAAGAATATGCCCGTGCTACAGCATATATGTTTTTTGGGCTTGTTATTCATTTCCACTAGAGTGGGGGGGAGGCGGGAGGGGGGCGGCAGCGGTGGAGGTTATGTAGTGGTTTGCTCTCGCTCTCTTGGCGCCGGGGAATATATATCTATCGTTCCGGGGAGCCGTTTCCCATAAGAGGGGATAAATGGATGTAGCTGAAGGTGAGGACAATGCAGGAACATCACATTCAGAGGCTTATTCATCACATATAGGTGGTGGTGTTTCCGCAGCACGCATCCCAACACTTATCATACTTCATATCTAGTTTATGTCCGTCTTTATGCGGAAAATAAATAACACAGGTTTCGTATTTATCGCCCGATTGTAAAGAAATGCTTCACTGGCAGAACGATCATTTGTATGTCAGTATAACGCCTGGCGTCACCTTGAGTTCTTAAAGAAAACGTCGTTTTTCTGCCGCGCCTGCAGCGCAAATGGAGGGAAGAGCGTGAAGTGAAGTGTTGATGAATTGAAGCGAACGAAGGCCGAGTTCAACAACAGCAAAACAACATCTAAGCATCTGTTAAAATACTCCCAACTAGTGCAGTAAAGTTCCTGTCTCGTGGACTCATTTATGCTCACTGCTTCCCAAACTGTTTAAAACACGCGTCTGCATAAACGCTCTCTTCGTCGCGCCGGCACGCTGCTCACCTCTGAAGCAGCTCACGTCTGAAGCAGCTCACGTCTGAAGCAGCTCACGTCTGAAGCAGCTCACGTCTGAAGCAGCTCACGTCTGAAGCAGCTCACGTCTGAAGTGTTTCAAAGTTGTGAAGGAGATTCTTTACATGTTCAGTTGTTTGCATGTCCCCCTTGCAGTGAGGGGTAATATCCTCCCGCTCGCATGTCGCATCATTAACAGTCCTGTTGCGTCTGAATATAACCATTACGGTGAATAAATGGATGAAACAGAGACGTATGTTTGAATGATGGATGAAACAGCGATATTGCAGATTCCTTGCCTGAAAAAAAGAGGCTTAAAAGGTTTGTTTTGTTGGATCAAACTAAAGAAGATTTGTACATTTTCCTTCTCAGCGTGTAAAATAAATATAGATTGCACATTCTATTAGTTTAACTGCTGTAGGGCTGTATCTCTCTTTTTTTTAATACTTTAATACACATTTGACAGCAAGGTTTAGGGTATTTTACTCACCACAAGGCCCCTTGAGCAACTCAGAGAATAGGTGGTCCACCTTAAGAGCCAGCCCACCTTAAGAGCCTGTTCTGAAGGTGGGGTAACATCGGGGCTGGGGATAACGCTCTAATGAAGTTAGTAAACTGAGCAAATGGATCATTTGTGAAGACTATATGTAAACAGGTAGCTCTCCATTGTATTCCCTACCCTTCAGGTAGCTCTGGGTCGAGAGGTCAGTGACCCCTGTCGTAGAGACTGACCTCTAGTGGCGTGTGCTGTCCACTACACTACAGCATGGTAGGAAGACGGTACTGAAAATCAGAGCATTTCTAAATGTCCTGCTTTCCTGTGTTACCGCCCACACGGTCCACTCCTGCTCTGTTACCACAGCGATTCCTTCCGTCTGAGATGGAATTCTTACATCTGCTCCCTAAGCTTTTGCCTCGCACGATATTTCAACTTTACCGAGCTGCACTGGGCTTTTTATCACACCTCAATTTATCTCTTCTCAAACACGTCCGGGGATTTTTTCTTCTCCCTCCTCCCTGTCCCCTCTTCCATGCCTCTGGTTGCAGGAGACACGTCTCAGTCATGAGCATTACCCAGAGACCTCCTGGATGTGCTTGTGAACACGGCGGGGGCAGTCATAGTGATGTATGGCTGTAATTCCACCGCTGCGGCGTGACGCCGCCGTCAGTTGCCATAGGAGACGAGATGATTTATGTTCTGCAGCTCTGTTAATGGCCGGTGTAAGTGGTGTTAATGTTAAAAACCCCATCCTGCATTCTTATGACAAACATCAGCGTGTGTGTGTGTGTGTGTGTGTGTGTGTGTGTGTGTGTGTGTGTGTGTGTGTGTGTGTGTGTGTGTGTGTGTGTGTGTGTGTGTGTGTGTGTGTGTGTTACTCACTGAAACAAATGACAGTACTAGATGGTTTAATAATTTGACGTTTGTAACGATAAGAAGATCATTTCATGCTTAAATACATAAGCAAATGAGAAGGGAGCGAGATTGTTTATTTGCTCTGAGTCCCGTTAACGAAGAGTCTGTGGTCGGATCCCGTCGTTGAGCAGCTCGGTCTCAGATGAAGGTCTCAGACCCGGTTTCATTCACGCGTCCGTACGTCGTGCTCCGACTGCCACCGGCGGTTCGTAGCCGCTGCTAAGACGACGGGTCGTTATGACGACGGGTCGTTATGCCGACAGGTCGTTATGAACGTGTAGCGTCCGATGACACACATTGCACTTCCTCGGGCAGAGGAGATGGGCATTATTGATTCCGGCAGGAGATAGGATTGGTAAATGGAGCCGAATCAATACGGCAGGCTTTAAAGGAACGCTGGTAAAGCAACAGAAAATAATACTTAAGAGTGTGGCAGCGTGACCTTTGTTAGCTTGACTGGGGTGCGTTGGTTGTGTTGCATCTCACACACGACTGAGACCTTCACTGATTGAGGAACTGGACAAAACAAACCAGTCAGGATTGTTAAGGATGGGTCCATTAATGAGGCGGGGGTCTCGGCCCGCGGTTACACTTCTGTGATCACATGCTCCGGATAACAAGTCACCTGCCTGATTGAATATTTACATGTTGGGGTTAAAAGCTGTAGATATGATGGATAACACATTCCCTTTCCTACAAATCCTTCACAATAAAAGACCCCTTTATTTTCTGCTGCTTACTCTTCCTCCCTGTAGTATCAGCAGACTTGTTTTATTGTTGAAGAGTCGCTAACCAAGCTCTGGTATTTCAGATAGTCTTGGAGTTTAAACCAGAGTCGGTCTATGGTGCAAACCACAAGGTCGCTGCCGTGTTTGTCTCGATGATGTTATTTATGTTTAAGGAGCAGCGGCAATGTTAGCATAGCCCAGCTCCCATCGATCCGAACTCCATTCAGAAAACAAGCATTTTAAAAGATGTTTTCTTGTTGTCAGGCTGGCAGGCCAGAAAGAATTACTTGAGACTTTGTGTAGTTATTCTTTTTATCTGTACATCACAGCAAAATATAGATATCCGATGAATTTGTCAAAGTATTTATATTATATAAGCCGTTAAATGATGAATGTCATGCAAAAAGATGCATCCCCTTAAAGCATTATGATTTGGTGGAGAGAAAAAAGGCAAGATCCAATGCTATTAACTGCCCTGGAAGAAATTGTGCAGCATCTTCAGCCGCCCACCTGCTGCCTTGATGCTCTGTCAACAAAACTCTTTGAAAGTGTTTTTCAGCTGTTTGGCGAAAGAAATAGTGCAGAAGTGCTTCTCTTTTATCACTTCATTTTCCTGAAGCCTTGGAAACTGCAGTTGTCAAGCCTTTCCTATATATTTTTTTTAAAAGTAGTCTTTACCAACTACAGACCAATATCAGACTTTCCCTTTGAATGTATAATCATTGAATATGACCTGCGACTTGTCCTGTCTCTAAGGAAGACTTAGAGAAAAGTAGGCGTCGCCACTAAAGACTATAGGAGGCGCTTCTTCATTGGTCGTGGCATTTCATACTGTATGTGAAGTTTTCATTCACATGCAGTATGTACTCCTCAGTTGGAGTTCCAGGAGGGACAGCGCCCCGGCACCCCTAATGGACCGCATGCCACTGGTCAAATCAATTACTAAGTCTGCATCCTATCATCCCAAAAACAAGCAAGAATCAGAGGATTAATGTCCAGGCAGGATTTAGAGAAACTAATCCAGGCTTCATTTCCACCGGCTTAGAATTGGCTTAATGGTCTTCTCTCAGCTCCAACTTCATATATATATATATATATATATATATATATATATATATATATATATATATATATATATATATATATATATATATACACACACACACAACAAACTTGCATTGCCTGGTTTGGGTTTAATGGCATTTATCAAACCCGAAAATAAAATAAAAAATACTCACCAACCCTTTTGATAATGATTGATGAATCATCATTCCCTCCCTCGCCTGTGGGTTGTCTCCAACGCCGATCATCTCTTTGCATGTAGGTGGTTTCCGGGGCCTCGATCGATCCGCTTTGATCCACATATTTGATCTGGCAGACACTTTATGTTGAATACCCTTCCTGGACAATTTAATGAGTCCTCATTCTGCATGAATTACACCCGTCTCATTGTCAAAGTGGGACATCTTTACACGTGCTAAAAAGTGATTACTCTTAATTACAGCATATTATGCTGTCTGTGCAAGCTCATTTTTTAAATTAGGAAGTTAATACGCCATCATCCTGTCCATCCTGATTACTTTATCATCTCTTGTGACGAGACACTAAGGACACATTCCTTGATATTGTTTTTATAAGACGTGAACAGCAAAGAGGTGTCAAAGCAGAGTTTTTACCTGAATCTGATCCATTTTCAGTGTCGTACATGGAGAGAACGCTGCAGACGTTTTCTTTTAGTTTTGACGCTGTTTCTTCAGAGGGAAAGGCTGGAGGTGTCTGGGGTATGAAAATACCGTTTAATAGAAATGTGCTCTATATCCAAGTGAATGTTGTCCTTCGCTTTCATCAGACATTGAAGACCTTGGCCTGCCTTCTCATATATCACTATTTCCAAATGAATTCATATTCATTTCCTGTGTGTGTGTGTGTGTGTGTGTGTGTGTGTGTGTGTGTGTGTGTGTGTGTGTGTGTGTGTGTCTTGAGACTTTGCTCGCTTCTCTCTCTCCTGTCGTCTAATATAATATGAATAACTATCAAATATTCTTCCTGATTCTTCATGTAAACACGAATGAGATGTGGAGCCACGCCGAAGACACCGATCTCCTCCACTGTTGGCGTAAATAACACACTGATAGAGCCTTTTATTTTGGCGGGGTGGTTTTGCAGGAGGCTCCAGGCTTTACTCCGGCACCAACCCTGCATCCGTGTGAATAACCCTGTTTGTTTCTGTGTGTGGTTGCAGGTATGGTGAACTACAGCGAGGTGACCGGCTACCCCCTGGTCCAGCACTGGAGTCTCCGATCTGTGCTCTACCATGTCAAGCTCAACCAGTGGGTTCTCTCTCAAGGTATATCACTCGCCACTTTGGGCGAATCATTATATATAGAGCTATATTTATATGTATAATTAGTTAATACTGATTGTTTATTTATGCCGGAGGAGACCACTCTCAGCCGGGGTCTCCGTGCCATAAAACGGCACCGTCGGCGATCAATTATACATCCCATTGTAATTCATGTGACACATCAAGGTTAGCAGCTCATCATAACAGCTTGGGTACTTTGTTTTAATTTTCATTTTTGATCAGCTACGCGATTAACAGGCAGACTGTCATCTTTTCATTCCGCTGTCGAGCCGTGACTTTGGTGACACATCGACTCATCTGTCAACGCTCAACTTCTTTTAGAGAAGTTAATTAAGTCAAAGTAGGAATACGACGGGTAAACAAGTGGGGCCTGTGTAGGGCCTGTGTAAATATTGTTGATGAAAACGTCACAATCGTGTCTGGAAGTCGGAGGAACTCAAACATGTCTAATTCTGGAGTGTAACGCAGTTAGAATACAACAAATCAAAGAATGAAAAGTTAATTTCTTTCTATGTATCCAACAGTTTTCCAAATGCCCACAAGTCTTATCAATATTGGGGAATAAAACAGCTTATACATGTTGAAATAGTCTGAACTTCCAACCTCTCTCCCACGAATGAATCCTTTTTCCACCATCAGATCAGTTCAACCCTTTTATTTTGAGACCTCTAAAACAAAGTGATTTTGATGAATATCACTATTTAAGCGTGATTAAAAGGACCTCAAAATTGTACGCTACTTAAATACAGCACTTGAGTAAGTACTTTTTTGAGATACTGAACATGCACAAGAATAAAACCTCCAGGTGAATGTGTCTGCAGAAAAACGCTGTCTGCAGAAAAACCTGCATTCCTTAATCTGTTGGTATCAGCAGCAGTTTTATGGTAATCCGGTTCCTGGACAAATAAAGACTGTCACCTCAGCGGTGCTTCACAGCGGCGATGTAATGTGGTGCTCAAGGGTTCAGGTTGGGTCCATTACATCAAATTAATCCCTTGTTAAAACAGTCAATTATGGAGTGATTGTGCCGATGCTGCTCAGTCGCGGCCCTCGGAGAGAGAACCCTGAAAGGCAATAAACGGGTCAGGGTCAAGTCCCCTTTAATCACAAATTAGCAAAATGTCACTTCAAAAGGGCACAAACCACAATAAAAGAAAAGAAGAAGCTGCTGAGCAACAGAGCCAAACAAAAGGGCCGCAGGGCTCAAAGACACGACGCCCTTTGACTATAACTACAACCTCAACCAGTCTGTTATTTGTACAATAACTCACACTCACTTTTAATATTCAAAAGATGCAGATGCACACATCTGTCCAGGGATCTTCAAACAAAACAGTCCTGGATAGCAAAAAAAAGGTCTTTCCAGGAAGTAGAAACCCAGCAGCTTATAATCATATAATCAGCTTAGAATCAGTGTTCATGTGTGAGAATACATTAAACTGGAAACTGCATATTAATAAAATAGCAGATAAAAACTCACAACTTAGGAACATGGGAATAGTGGCTTTTTAGATATTTCTCTATGTCATTACTGCAATATAGACATATGGGGGTGAACAACATGTACCAGCAAGTCTTTTAAAGGACAGATTCTTTAGAATTAGAGTCTCAGGGAAAGTAAACCGACCTTTAGTCCCGTCTAACGTTTGTGATTTTAGATTTAAAGGCAAATGTACACCAACGATGTTGTCATAAACCTGGATTTATTTAGATTGATTTTGACAGAAGACCCATCCATCACTGCAGTGCAGCAGGTGTGAATCACTATTTCTTACTTTTTAAAACGTTTAAATCATATTTAAACTGTACGTTTCCTCATATTGTTACAGACCTTTCCAAGAGTTTGAGCACAGGTCTCTAGAAAAATGTCTGCTAAAACAAACAAAAAAAAGAAAACAAAAAACGATCTATCAGCCAACTTGGCTCATTGACGATGCAACCTGAACCGTGAGTTTGGTGATCTGGTCGCAGCCCCACACGAGGACGAAAAACAGGAAGCAAGCAGTGATTTCCATCTTCATGCGTGTGTATTTTTTGTCTTCTAAACTATTCGCCGTGTTCCCTGACACGGGTAGTTTATGACTTTCAAGCCTGCGTACACATACTAATAAGACCACATCCATTATTTACTGTAAGTGTGTGTGCGGAGGAGTCAGTCTGCACCACTGTGCCATTTTTGTTCGTCCCCGAGAAGCGCAGATTAAAACGATCCATTTATTATAGATGCTGGAAGGGGCCTATTGTGGCGGCAGTGATTTAGGCAGCAGGCGTGCAGGCGTTCTCTCGCATCAGCATCATCGTATCCAACTAAACAAAAAAACGTGGATCGGTCTGTATCACAGGACTCGCAGGTAAAAAGCATGAAAATATGAGGACGGATGTAGACGGATGGATAGAAAAGGCGGCGTGCGTTCAGAGATGTGTGTATCATTTCATTCCCCGTGCCGTTCTCGCCGTCTCTGATAGCCTGTCACACATACATCACCAAGCTTTGTATCCATAGCGAGACCGAGGCGTTGTGACAGCGGCTGCCACGGAAACTTCCCCCAATAAGATAACTGTGCGTAGGTACTTAGTCAAGCAATGCTTCTTCTGAGGGCTGCTCTTGCTGCTGACACGTCGGGGATTATATTCAATATTTCCCCACCGGTTTCCTCAGCGCTAAACGTGTTATTCTATAAAAATGTGTTTTATTTGCCTCTCCGGATAACTTTGGTTCTTCCTGTGGCAGTAAACATTCATTCTGCCTGACCAGCTGGAAGGAGAGTGTGATTTAATAATTTGGATTTTTTTTTTTTTTGTCTAGTTTTAAGTGCATGCATTATTCATAAATCCATCATAAATAGTTTCCATTTTGATAAGTGCAGCCACCCCTACTGTAAATACAGCCATGACACCTCTAATGCATTTCCAATGGTGCTGCTGGGGTTTGGAAGCGTCTGCCGAGGATACAGTTTCTATTTTCCCTTCGCTCCGAAGTCATTCGGGAGCCGCCGTCTTTCTTTTCTTTTTTTTTTTTTTACTCCCATTTCCCACTTTAGCTCATCATATTTCAACAGCCACCAGAGGGGTGAGGCTACTGATTTTTACGTCTGATGGCAAAGCTGCCATCGCTCATCCTCAGCGCCCGCTCTCCGTCTCTCACTTCAGTGGCCTCCTAATTTAATTTTAGAGGAGAAGCAAGAACGAGCGGCGAGCTACTAATACCGCTTCTCCCGGATATGATGATGATAAATTGCAGTTGCACGTTTTGCTTTCCAATATTTAATAAGATAGAATCCTGTTTGGTCGCGGCGGACTCAAACATGCACACGTACAGGAGAATTGACAATTATTTCACCATAACCTTACCATAAGAGAGCACACGGTAAACCAAAGTCCTTCATGGAGTTTCACTGTCTGAATGGCAATTTTAACTTTTAATCCTGATTATTCATTTGTGACCGATGCCAAACATGCAGAGAAGGACAACCGATAGAGAAAAACAAAGACAGACTTGCAGATATCAAGAGGAAATTTGCAAACGTGAGTTCTCCAAAGAAACGTCTCACAATTCATAAACACAAAATGATGCGTTTATCCATATCTGCCTTCATCGGGTATTCTGATTCTAATCCTTCACCAGGTATTATAGAACTCTGAATTACCTGAAAGATGATTTCTTCATGTGGCCACTGTGGATGATGGATTTGGTTCAGTTAAACCCGTTAAAGACATTTAGTGCCAGACGCCGCCGTGAATTCAAACTTGTACGATATGTGTGTAATTATGGGAGACAAACCTGGATTAAGAAGGATGACACAGGCTTTTAAAACTCAAGCAGACGTCTGTGCTCTGAAAAAGTCTCAACAACTCTAGCAATTGGAGGCACATTTCTTACAGACATTCATGGTCCCCAGAGGATGAACCATAATTATTTTTTGGGGGATCCCCTGACTTTTCCTTCCAGGAAGCCAATAATCCTTCAAAATATAGGCTTATTATAATATATGGCTAATACATAAATAAAAATAATGTTGCAGATGCCAAGCTATTTCTGCCATATTGGCATTAAAATGATTCCAGTACTGCCTCATCCCCCTATGGCTGCTGCTTGGCAATCTAAGCAACAGCATGCTTAAATGAATCAAGCAGGCCACTAAATGTATAAGAACCTGAAGGTGACACTCTGCATATTGTGAAATATGTCTCGTGGGAATATGCAATAATTGCATAGCTGGAATGACTCCTCTGTGGTGTGGAGTACTTGTAGTGCGGGTTCCCTTCAGTGAGTAGCAAGGCAGTATTGATGTTTGATCTGCAAAAAAAGTGTGAGCCTTGTAAATAAGTGAAATAATAATGTAATAAAACTTACCTTTTGAAAAGATGCATTTTCAGAGTTGCTGAGCAAACAAAATACAATCTTATGTTTTCCCTCCTGCACCCGACTCACATTATTCTTTTGTTTCTCATTCTGGTTTTTGTTTTGACTGTAATTGTTTCTGCATTTATATATAAATATATATTTGTTTTTTTCTTCCCTCCATCTCCCCAGCTTTCAGTTCGGCCATCCATTCTCTGGACGGGGCGACGCAGCGGGCCGACTTTGTTTCCATCCTCAGGGAGTTCGGTAACCATTACGTGCAGGAGGCCATGTACGGCTTCCAGGAGTCCTGTACCATCTGGTACCCCAACAAACAGGTCCAGAGACAGCTGTGGATGGAGTACCAGGACATAAGCAAAGGTAGGACACACACGCCACACAAACACATAGCGAGTGTTGGAAGGATGATATTTATAAATGGAAACGAAAATGAACCGTACTGAATCACTGGCCTGTGCATCAAAGCCGAGGTGTGTTTATGACAGTGTGGGATGTATGACGATCACACTTTAATTCCTGCAGTTATTTAGATATTCATTGATCGTAGAGATTCATAATCACTCACCCCCACAAAACACGCAGAGGCTCGTAATGCTGAGTGTGTGTTTTGCAGGGGTGGACGGGATTATTTTGCTGCAAATTTAGAACTGGCAGGACTCTTGATACTTCATACTTCAGTTGCAGACTCGATGCTTGCCAGGAGAAATGCTTAAACCTCACACGGGACCCCTTTTAACAGCTCTCCTCTTGTTTCTTTCTGGTCGTACCCGTGTTGTGGAGAAATGTAATGGCCTCCCGGGGTGGCAGTTTTGCTGAAATGCTCTTGAGGCAGTTTTTTTAAACATGCAGCCCCCCCTCATAGATAGTTTTGTTTGGTAGATCTTTTATTCAATTCAATACAACTTCATTAATCCAGGAAGGCACTTTTATTGTTTGTGTGTGTTAAAAACAGACAGGGAACAGACATATGCACAGACAGATGGGGTTTAGGTTGTTGTTGTGTGGGCTCCATATACCATGCAACAAACCCAGACGAGCCCTTCTCATTGCTATGCCTGCTTCATTCACCTCCATACCTTTTTCTAGAAATGACTGAAATGTATCCGATAAGATTCCAAACTTTTTTTAGATGACGCTTTGTTCCGTAATCCCATGCTCGCATAACTCTCACAACATTATATACATCAGTATGTCATCAGTACGACAGAGAATGGTTGTTACCGACTAACTAAGTTACATTACTGTGTAGTTTGAAATACACAATGAAACCCAACTCGCCAAATACCGGCGCTTGTTGTCCCTCAGCTCCAAACTCTGATGCTCCACGTCGCCCTCTAGTGCCAACTTCTGCTGCGTTCACAGGAAACAACTTGATTAGGCTTCGGCAACAAAGCTACTTGGTTAGATTTAGAAACATGATTGTGTTTGGGTTAAGATAAGTTTCACAAGTCCCGTGTTTTGACCTAATTATCCATTTCGACCTCCTCCCTATGCAGACGATATCACTCTTTATACAACACACCACCAAACTCTTTGCAGGGGTTTCACGCAGCAGGTTTTTTCCTGTCCATGCAGCATTTGTAACTACCAGGATGTGGTTGGGTGGAGAAAATGTAAGAGTTTGAGGAGCTTTAAAATTGCCAGTTATTGTGAGGAGAAACCTGCACGGAGTATAAAAGGGCCAAATGTGTCCTATTCACATTTCCACATCCGCTCATGTCAGTGCGTCAGTGTCACCGTCTTTGCAAAAAATATAACAGAGATCATTACTCCCACCATAAGTACGACCATGCAATGTGTCATAGTCGATAAGTGTAGAATGGGCTGTTTGGCAGCAGCCTTGGTCCTTTGTGAAACCACCTTTAAGTTCATGTGCAAATATAACATATATAGCTGTTTATATAACATTCATTATTTGGTTTTCATCATTGAGGGGCTGCTGAAATGCATTTATATTTCTCGAAGGAAGGTGTTAAAAAGAAATATGTATCCATATTAAAACTCTTATAGTTTTTTTTATTATAAACACTTCCAACCAACCTAGACGATTGATACCTCTATACATACTGAGACATTAGACTTCCCCACACACACACTCTCTGCTGTGAATGCAGCTGCACTAATTGCTCGTCAGTATTCCACATTCACTAAATGAAAGTGAGCCCGCTAATCACGGCATAAATTTCCTGACAGATGATACATATTGTCTTTCCAAAAGAAAGCCGGCGTTAACGTTCACGTGTGGCAGCGGTTGTGTTTAATGCGTTCTGATGAGAACGACAGCGACATGCTTCCTCCAGTTGTTTTCATTTAGAGATATCATTTCATGCCGGCGTGTTGCATCTGCCCGTCGTCTACAAACAACGCAGCGCGGCGGCCATCTGTCTGCGTCTCGCACCGGAGGGGGGAGTGTTGTCGAGCGTAGTGCGGCTTCACACCGCAATCACTTTTATCCGCGGCAATTACAGTAAACTACACAAGCTCTCTCCAGAAGCACTTCCACTTAATTGAACAATCAAAGACGTCTTTGCTCTTTTTTTTTTTGGTTTGTTTTTTGTTTTAATGCTCAAAATACCAGCATATGTCAGCAATCGGTCTATTTGTAACCAGGCGGAGGTAAGTAATGGCCGTCTCTTCCAGCTGTTTCACCTCAGTGGCTCCAAACTGTCCATCGTTTCCCTTGTTCCCCCCGTTACTTACTACCTCCCCACTGACAGACGGCATTAGACAAATGAGTCTTCCCACCCGGCTGGAAAGTGCTTTGCTCTTCATTCTCGGACGCCTCTGAAAGGCAGTTGCAGACGCTGCTAAATGATTCAACACAATAAAAGAGAAAATAAAAAAAAGGTCGGGCTTTAAGTGTCGACCTCTTTAGCTTCTTCTTTGAAACTGTCACTTCAAGGTTTTTATTTTCACAATGCATGCTCGATCCAGATGACTGAAGCTGCACTTTCCAACAACTGCAGCCATGACACATTCATTTGTATTAGTTTCCTTACCATAAGTGTGTGCGTGGGTATTTATAATATAACCTTATTAATATCCTGAAACAATACAGGGGAATGAAACGATCTGATTTGTGGTTCCATTTTGGTGAGGTCAATTCTGATACGATCAATACCAGATCACACTTAGTGTTATCGGGACATATGTCGCAGATTTGAACGTCAATAAATCATAATCAATGTCCAGTTATACTTCATTTTACATGTCCTGGATTTCTTGTGACTCACTGGAAAGAAACGGATATTGAACTGTGATATTCAGGAAGGTTTCAGGAAAGGAACTTGTACTTTGTTCCCTAATGTTAGAGAAGATGGAGATGGTGTTCAGCTTGTGCTTCCAATCAATTGCTCGGGAAACCTATTTCAGGTCAGGAACTGTTAGATTTACCTCTTCAATATGTAATGTATTGACCAGTATTTGTCCTGCACAATTACCCTCGACCAGACACTGGATGTAGCAGCAGCAGCAGTGTTTCCCTCCGCCTGCACTGCTGTTATCGGCCCCCGTGTTGAGGCAACAATAAAAACATTGCATTCGGTCCACGTGGGACTGAAAATCCGATTGTCTGAACCGCTGCCAGATCTATCCAGAGTCTATTTTCCTGACAAACAGGGCGCACGGTGATTACGTCGGCCTGTGAAGATCTGAAATGATTCAATCTCAGTGGGTAACCGCTTCGACCCGGTCCGGGACCATCAGTTTCTAGGAGAGGAAATAGATTCCACTGGCAAAAAAAAAGAAGCTGAAAACAGAGTCATCTTTCTTAATCTCTCCCCGGCTTCTTGGAAACGTCCTGGCCTTTTGGAGGGAGTAATGAGCTCACAGGAGAGTTTGATGATCCATGTCCTCGCCCTTCGCTCTAAATACAAGAGGTGCCCGACTCCCTCTGCATTCACTGAAAGGTGGGCTCATCATTTTCTACATCTTAGCTGCCTGGGGCACAGCTGCTATGCTTGCGGTTTTAAGGCTTATTTATGTATCCGATTCCTAATTACATATCAAATGGAAATGGAAAAAAAAAAAAGTGGATGCTGTATGTGTTTGCATGGGCAGAGAGATGGTGGTCTCCTGTTACAGTGAAGCGGGCCTTCTTGACTTCTCATTAATTACACCAATTTTCTCCTTGATCCAATCTGTAAAGGTAGTTCTTCTCATCGATTGTTTGCTAACGAGCCAGCAACGCACGGATGTACAGTATTTATACACACTGGCTGAATGTCACGGCTGTGTCGGCCACATTTGTAGAGACGGAGGCCGTGGCTCATTAACGGCGTCCAGTATCTGCGCTGGCGTCCGAGTGATTAATAGCGCTTTCTTCCCTGCTAGTTGTGATATGAGTTTCTTATTGTCAGACCTCCATTACCACGGCAGAGATCAGACGCGAGCAGCTCTGTCCGCGTTGCAGCGCTGTGCTACTCTGAGGAAATGCAAGAGCTTTGAAAGGCCGTTAGCTGCGGCTTTAGTCACCATGTGGAAATCCAGTCGATATAACATGCTTGTATTCTTCACATTAGTTGAGTTCGTTTGAGATCAGTTCATATAACTTCACCTCTACTGTAAAATACATCACGGACGGACATTTAAAGCTACACCAATAAATCAGCATAGCAACACAATTGTTTATTAAATGCTAATTTTGCAAACCAGTCCACAGAAGGCTTGTTTTTAATACATCCACAAGATCCAAACTGTTATTAAAAACATTAGAATTGTGTTGCATTTTCAGTTCAACATTAGGAATATTAGTAACATTCAAAGAAAGAAGCCAAAGCTCAAGTGCTATAAATTTGCATTCCCTCTACTGGCCACCAGGGGGTGACTCTTCTGATTTCAAAAAGAAAAAGTTTTGCATGGAAATCGATGATCTCACTTGATTTATTATCTCAGTAAACATGAGTTTATGGTCTCAATCTCTGGTTTCTAGTATTATTTATGGTGGTGTTCTCTAATCTGCCTTTACAGGAAGACCTTTATGGGCTGAATGGCTTGTATTTTCTGAATCCAGGCAGCACAAAAACAGTTACTGCTTACTTCACGGCTTACTTTATGGATTGAACTCCAGGTGCACAAAAGTGTGATGATATTTCCTGTTTAATGGAGAGTATTTTGCTTCTGTTGTACAAGGAAGTGATTATACAGCCTAATGTCCTTTCAGACTATAAAGACCTTTGATATTCTAGCAGTCCTTATTCAGATGGGATGACAAAAACATGATTCCAATCTGTGTAGACGTCGAACAGATGAAGACGTTTCCATAGAGTTCACACAGAGGGGGCTCATTGAATGTTTCATTATGTATGAAAAGATGTGAATTCAATGGCCCTCACAGTGACTAAACATTGTGCTGCAGACTTGTCCAGGAGCACTGAAGCTGCATACTATTTGAAGTTGTTCATTCTACAATATGTGCTCCAAAGGTATTGGAAAACTCTGTCCTTATGTCTCATTCTGACACTGTCGGTTGCACGAAAGTGCTTCAAGAACTGCCTCCAAACTTCGTTAAAACCCTCGTAATGCAGCGATAGTCCCTCCAGTAAAATGCACAGAGCGGATGTGAATATGTTTAGCCCAATTTAGTCGGCCTCGTCTCGCGTTCACGTCGTGAACTGTCATGCGGAAACATTTTGAAGGCCAGTTTGCTTGAATACAGCTTTAAAAAAAAATAATTACCAGCTTTGGAGTTCTGTCAAAACACTCCAAACAGCAATTAAAAATGTGCTTCAAAAGTACCTAAAGGTGACATTATGGAGCCGGTTAAATTGTTAAATGTCACATCAAATTGAAAATGCTGTATAGAGATCGAAATACCCGATAAAAGCAAAAGGCGCATCTGCGGTAAACGGGCAGCAAACGACTTCTATCTTTTCCTTTTCCTATAGTATCCATCCTTCTACTCATCTATCTCTCTGATCTTTTTTTCCTTTCTATTAGTCTCCAGCTATCCTCTTTACTTTCTCACTCAATTAAATCACCACGACCTCCTTCCTCACCCTCGGCGGCCTCCCCCTCCCCCGCTGAGTCGGGCGTCAGCTCTTCGCAGACCTCCATCGCTGGTAGCGTGCTGGTATGTGTGCAAGTGTGATCGCCCTGCCGGCGGCCAGGTAAAAATAGGTGCCTTATTTATTCTATTATGGTCTGTCATTTTAACAAAGAAGTCTCGCTCCGGGGCGAGAGAGTGCAGCCGAGGGGGGTGGGGGGGGGGGGGGGGTCGAGCGTTGAGGAAGAGCAGGAAAGACATTAGAGATATTATTCACAACCGGCCCTGAAATCTGTGACCTCTCTACACCCGAATGCAACACACACACACACACACACACACACACACACACACTTCAGCAGACCAGAACCACCTGCCCTGCAGGGTAATCAGCTGGGAGTCACGCAACGCTCCAAATGTAACAGCATATTTATTTCATTTTTTAATAAATGAATAGGTGATGTTTCCTTTGTTCTGCTGGCTGACTTCCACGTTTGTTGGAGATATTTACATTATGAATTAGATCAGCCTGATAAGAAATTACATTTCGGTGCACAGGATGCTCCATATACATGGTGGCATAAATGTATACATGCCATAGAGGAGGGTGTAAAGATGGCCGATGCTATGGAATGTTAGGTCTGATTGACAGCGTGTTCTCATTAGTCATTTAATGGGCTCCGCAGGCAGCGATGACAGAGCCGTGACTGGTCATCTCTGTGCCCTTGATGTGGTGTTTGAGTCGGCTCGCAGTGAGGCTTTGCTCGGAGCAGCTGTAGTCTTACGTTGAATGTATGGGTCTATTTTAAATCTAACAACACCAGCGTATGTTTCTGTAAACTACGGATACATTGAATGTGGAGGGAATCTTTCTGTTTTTCTGACTCTTGGTAAGATACGGAGTAGCTATTTGTTGCAGTATAAAGAGTGAAAAAGAGGTGATGGATTGGTCAGACAAACACAGGACTTTCACCCAGGAAGTGCTGTTTGGAATCGTTGAGTTTACACTTGTTATGTAATGCTAACCCTTCCTCAAAGGTTGGTTGTTATTTATGTAGGCTAGTTATGTCCTAATGGTCATTACTTGACTACTTGATTACTTGAGTCTAGAAATTATGATCTGTATTTATTTTTTTTAGTTACATTGTAACATTTTTTGTTATCTAACGTTACAGAAGAAACTCCGCTAAGGGTCATTTTTACACAAACCGTTATTGTTTGATCATGAACCAATCATTTTGTTCTGACCTAAACCAAGTAGCTCTGTTGTCTAGCCATGTATTAAATGTTTAATGCTAATGATTGATCAATAGCTGGACTTAAATGTTACCATTGTATCTATATTCACCATTTGAATGGTTGCTTGAAAGAAATGGCTTGTAGATGAATCATAAGATGACGCACATGCGACCCCGCTACAATAACATCGGTGTCACGGCTGGGTGGAGGCCAATACGGAGCTCGTCCCCTCATTACGAAGCGGATGTTTGACCAGGTACCGTGTGTCCTTTCAGCAGGCTTCTTGTGTGTTGCCCTGTTTGTTCACTGCCCTTCACTGCTCCCTTGTCAAGGCAGAAAAAAGAAACACTCAGAAAATGTGAAATGTTTTCTGAACGACTGTCATATTGTGAGCCTTTATCCTGAGGCCATGCAGGCAACAATAAATAATCTACTCGTTCTTGCTCTCCGAAGGCGCTTGTGTAGTCTTGCCAAGGCCATACCGCTCTCATATTTGAGTCTTATATCTCAGAGTTGATCCCCAGATGTCAAAGATGCACTTTGTGGAATATGTGGTAGATATTTTCCCGTCAACATGGTTGCCTGTATCCATGGGTAACCAAAAGAAAAAGCCTCCCACTTTCTGTCCAGCAGGTAAATATTGAAAAAAGCAGGTATTACTTGTTTTAAAGATCCTATGATAAGACGGATGGCAGCCTGTGAAGCAAAGAGCCATTGTTTGAACTTCAGGGGTTAAAAAGTTCAGTATTATATGATAGTATTTATAGTATTATCATTATATCTTGACTCCTGAAAAGCTTATCATTTCACCTTTTTTATCACTTTGTATTCTAACAGGCTACTAATCTATAACAGACATACCGAGGGACTTTTAATTCTGCTATCACTGTAATTATCACTTAATACAATAAAGAAAGAGGCTCATAACACAAACATGATATTTCTGTAAGGAGTTGAATAACCACAGAATACAATAACAAGACATCTCATCTGCAGAATCAATATTATCACTGATCTTTTAATAGAATCCTTATCAGATTATTACTGATGAAATTCTGAATGAAAAGACATGAATGTAAAACTCTCTGCAGCAGAATGTTGAATTGAAACCTGTTAGACCAGATAAAAACAGCGAGCTGGTTTTGTATATGAGTCCAACTCTACGTATTCAGCACATTTAAAAAAAAAAAAAATGCTTGGTTGTGGGAGAGCCGCCATAATTGTAACATTTATTGAATTTAAATTCATAGATTTTTAACCTACATACACTTTGTAATATATTTGGAAAAACACCAATACGTGTGTCTGCATTTATAAACCACTTAACGTTTTTTAGAGAAAATTGACGCGACGACTGAAGTGCATGTACGACTCTGTTAGCCGGTTAATGCTTAATGCTGTTCTTTAGCACTGCTAAAGAACAGCATTAACAAACACTGTAGTTTTCACGAGCACTCGATCTAGTGGCCCCTCCTCCTCACTTCCCGCCGCTACTAACTACCTTGCAGACAAGCTATCTTGCTAACTAGCTACCTCGCTGACTAGCTATCTAGCTACCTCGCTATCTCGCTAACTAGCTACATTGTTAACTACCTACCTTGTTAACTAGCTGCCTTGCTAACTAGCTACATGGCTAACTAGCCAGCCCTACGGCTCCAGAGCTGCATCCTCTCCTTTACCGCCCCTCTGACATTCGTTGTCGCTATGACAACCGACAGCTATTGCACTTTTCTTCACATGACAACACATCTCCTGTTCTGCTTCTGTGATACAAACACAGCTTTATATCTAAAAGAAAAACCTCTGGATAATTAATATTTACTTTCTTAGTGCTCAACTGATTTTGCAGCTTTCCTGCAGAGTGAACAATCCGGTTGCTGGTTCGAGTCCCATGATGAGGCTTCAGTGTAGCTCCTTGTCTCTCCAAACTCCTGAATGTGACGCAGACATTACACTACTTTACAATATGTTACATCCATTTAGCAGAAAGAACAGCTCAGAGCAACTGCACTATTTAGAAGTGTGTCTGTAAGGTTTAGCAAACTTTGAAAAATACGATATTTGATAAAAGGTTCAATATCAGTGATTATGCATGACTGTTGAAAAATGTTTTGGTGGTAGCTGCCATAAAGGTCTGCAGGGAATCGGTCATAAATGGATTGTTATAAAATAGCAGAGATGTGGTGAGTTTAGTTTGTTTGTTTTTTGCTGGCCGAGCATTTTCTAAATCACAAACGTTCAAATTGCTCCATCAGGATTTAGTGTATTATTTATTTTCTTCAAAACTCTGTCAGCTCATTCTAACAAGGAGGTCTGGCTCCATGAGATTAGAACTGAAAGGGCAGTACTTATCCAAAGAGCCTACCTTCTGGACAGGACGCAGAAAAAACACCTCCTGGGTATAGTTAATATTTAGTGGAAGTTTCATCAATAATTAACAAGTAAAGCAAGGACATTTCACATTTCTGGAATTATTGACTTTATTGTGATTCATAACAATGCAATAATTCATCAACAGCATCCATAATACATGGCTGTATCTATGACACCGATCGTTTTGGTTCACGGAAACATTTCAGAGCCATTCTTTGTATTCTGAGCTTTTTTATTTTTCTCTCCTGTGAAAAACGGACGAGGTCGAGAGGTAACAGTTAAGCATGAGTCCAGCTCAGCCTTCAGGCTCATAAATAAAAAACCAAAAAGAGGCGAGCATAAGGAGGTCAGACAAGGAGGAGAAGGTGGGAAGAATGAAGTCATTATGAATGAAGAGAGTGCAGCCTTCCCAAATGACAAAAAAAACAAGGAGTAGGAGTTTGGCGAGACAGTAAGGAGGCGAGTAAAACCGAAAGATGAGATGAGGGCAGAGGAGGTGAGAGGAGGAGGAGAAGCACTTGTGAGACGGAGGCAGCAGAGAAGATGTTGGTGGGTGGAGGTGTTGGAGTCACCTGCCTTTCAGAGGGCGAGGTCGGGTGAGAAATGTCCAGCTGACGATTGCAGACGGAGCAGAACTCCAAAACGTCTTTTCTCCGTTTTGTCCCCGCCTCCATGTTTATGTGCGCCCATTTCTAGTGCACAAGTGTGTGTGTGTGTGTGTGTGTGTGTGTGTGTGTGTGTGTGTGTGTGTGTGTGTGTGTGTGTGTGTGTGTGTGTGTGTGTGTGTGTGTGTGTGTGTGTGTGTGTGTGTGTGTGTGTGTGTGTGTGCGTGCGTGCGTGCGTGCGTGCGTGCGTGCGTGCGTGCGTGCGTGCGTGCGTGTGTGCGCAGCAGAAGGATAGAAAAGCTTCTCGGCCAACTCGTCAAGTCTAACGAAGTGGAACTGCTCCAGCAGCGAAAGTTGAAATTGGAGATGAGAAACAGATTGTCCGGCTGCTCCTCCACAAAAAAAAGAAAGAAAAGAAACTGGTTGATATTGAGCCTCGTCAGCACATTCGCAGGCAAACTCGCCTCACCAGAACAGACAAGAGCCGAGAGCGGATCGGTTTACATGCGGCGGGATTAGAGAAATCACATTACCGCAGGATTATCTGCAAATGAAGACGGACAAAGAGACGCTGCTGCTGCTGCTGCTGCTGCTGAGCAGCCACTAATCACATCGCAGATACTTGGAGAGATGACGATGCTTTTCTCTACTTAATGTCGACTAACAGGAGAGCTGAAATCCGACGCTGTCAAACGTTAAACAATGAGCTAAATATGCAGTGACACAACATGATGGCACTTGAAAAGATACATGTGGTCTCCTGAATCCCTGTCTGTCATCTTCCAACTGAAGGTGCTGGTGATCTTCCATGTTTAGATTCGGATGTCATCATGATACGTGGAAGCGTCCCTGGCGGGGGTCTCTGCACCACAATGGATTAGTAGTTTGTCAACATAATTCTAAATAAATAAATTGATCAAATATACATTATTATTATTATATTAACTTGAATGAATCTATGACTTTTCTACGATGAGACGTGGATGCATGGCGGGTTTGATGTGTTCGCAGCATCACAACTTGCACTTTTTTTTAAATTCACGATGTTGCCGACCCGCCAAGCGAGATGTGATTTTTCTGAAGTGTACATAACTTTGCCTCAAAGTCACCTCCATAAACATGGTGAAGCAGAGCATAAATATACATAATGTCACTGTAGGGCGTACGCAGTGCAAAGCATGATGATGGACAATGATCATTTGTGGGGGTTTTTTCTCGTGTAATTTATTGTCCTGCCTCAGGTCTGAGTGCACGCAACGTCTGTAACCGTATGTGTTGTTTCTCAACGCGACGGATTCTCAGACGTGACGGATAATGTGACCTTTTTTTGTTTTTCAAACCAGTACAAGATGTTTTTTTACCATCAATCTAATAATTAATAGTCTTAAACTTTCATCAGACATCGACTAAGTCCCCGTCGTTACACAGGAGGGAGGAGCCAAGTACAACCGAACACTAAATAAACATTTATAGTCGACCAAAATGGTAAGCCCCGCCCTAAAGCATACCTGCTTTCTGGTCTGTTGGACTCTAAATGGACCTTAATGTACTAAATGAACATCATGCTGGATTGAAGAAGACTTGGAACTGAGATTAATACCATAAACTCATGTTTCTATTGTTTACTTTATCAAACTAAATCAATGACGATGTATCGTTACTGTCATATTGCCATAGACTTCCATACCAACACATTCTCATGTCCATTTTGCTCGTTACACGAATAGCGTCTTTTCAAAATAAACTTCCCTTTCACAGGAAGTTTGTTTTAGGGGATAAAAAGAGCGTGGTTAACGCTAACTTGACGTCACTGCAGGGTGACACTAGTGATTGACGAACGTTATGACCAAATGTCTTTAGTCACGAAGGACACACACAGCGGCCTGCTTTGTGAAAGTCGTGTGTCCGTTCACGCCCACCCACACACACACAGAGAACAGAAGAAGGCTGCCTCGACCCTCCTGTCTAGCAGACAGCTGTGAGTCATTTTACCTTGCTCAGCAAAACAGCACATTCTCGACAGGTTTATTGCATCAAAAGCAGAGGCCTGAAAGACATCACAGGGAATGAATAGCCGGTCTGAGTCAGCTTAGTGTTTGATAACTCGGGGGCATTTTAACTTTTGAGGGAAAGGATAGTCTGGGTGGGGGCTTACCTTCTGCTCCTGTGTTGAATGCAGGATCATGCAGCATTCCGTGCACTACACAATCTGTGGTACTTTCAATTTTAAATGTACATGTGTGATATTTGTGGACATAATTCACATTGTCAATCATATGAATAACCCTTTAAATGAACTGTGTTTATTCACATAATGTGCAACGAACCAGAATATTGAGCCCACCAGACTACGTGTTTCTTTTTTTTTTTTTTTTTTATCAGCATAATAGTAGCAGTATTGTTGTTTTCCTATCAGGCCAGTCACACAGTGTTTTTCTGGTCGTGTTAAGGAACTCGCAGCTCTTGGTCAAGGTTAGAGAACGATTGTGATCTCAGTTGAGGATAGAAAAAAGAAAAAAATGAAGCACGATACACAGTGTGTTTACTGTATTAACATTCAACCGAGAACTCAACCTTTTTTCAATAACCTCAACCGAAGTCCATTTGTTGCCTGATCTTTCCACATGCAGGACTCATGCGATCACACTGCTGCATTATTTACACACACCATCCATATATTTTTATATTTCACTTATATATGTTGGCATCTCCTGTCTTTTAGTGTTTATTTCCCCTTGTTTAGATGTGTTTCTCTCTTGCAAAGCGTTCCCGAATGAAAAGTGATTTATAAATTAAGATTTGTATTAATATATTTGATCAGATATTGCTTGAGAAGTTAAGAAGACTCTGTGACTATGGCACGAAATATTCCAAAAAGTGTCACGTTTCTCCAGTCTCTCTACTTTCTCTACTTTAAACTGAATCGCATGTCTCCAAACTCTCGATTACATCTGTTTTCTCTCTGCGGACGGCTCAATGCAGCCGGGCTCTACAACTTTGCATTTATAGTGCTTGAATTTTGTAGAATTACTGAGGAGCATTCAAAATGGACATATGTTTTTCCACATGATGCCGTTCAGTCGGGAGCACTCACATAGTTATTTTTCACCATTTGGCTGCAGCAAAGTAGTCGTGAAAAGAGGAAAGTGGTGTCGATACAATGCAAGATTTGGTTTTTGTCATTTTCAATTTACCTTAAATTTAATTCAAGGTAATATTACAAATATTTCAGAAAGCAGCGGCAGTATTTCCTTCTGTTAGTTTATACCAGGGATTTTTTAGTGCACACACTAGTTAAACTCAGTGAATTACACAGTGAGACAACCTTCACCTTCACCTCCCGTCTAAAATCCACTCCTCAGTGGAGTGCAGATAGCCAGCCAGTTGTGATTCATGATGTAATGTAGCCCTCCGTGTGTTTTCTAATCGTGTCCCTCATGTTTTAGTCGAGCCACTCCAACATCCGCTTTTCTCCAAACAAATGTAATCCCACTCTCGGCTCGTCAAGGTCGTCCCACAGATGGAATTTGAACATGTTATTCTCTCTGGCATGGACACATGGAGGAGAGGCTATCACTCGCCCTCCTTTCACCACTTTTATTATCTTTCACCACTTTTTATTATCTATTATCCAGAAAAGGAGCATCTTGATCCGTTTGCTTTTTTCTCCTTTTGAGCTTTTTGTTATTTCTTCTCATTCTTCCCTCTTTAAGTCCTGCCAGCGTGGAATTCTCAGTTTAAAGTTCTAACTCTTGCATTTTTCATCACGTCATCTTTTTCTCTGTGCCCGTTCCTGACACCTGAGTTGCTTTTTCTGGGACTTTCTATGTCACATTTGATGCAGTTTAGGCAGTTTAATGATTGATGTCTTGAAGATTGTTGTCTTTTGAAAATGTATGTGTGACTAGCCTTCCAGTGAAGTATGAATGATGTGATACAAGGTGAGATTATGTTTTAGTACAGTCTAAGCTTTTGCCATTTAAAGGGCCAGTGTGTCACATGTTGGGTTGAGTGGAGCGCAGCTGGCAAATATGTGAGCTTTCCAAAACTCAGTGTAGCAATAGAAATGCCAAAGGTGTGAGTCATCCCACCGGGGTGAGGGCGAGGTCAATGGAACACAGTCGGTGCAGAGAGGAGGTTGAATCAGAAAAACACCCGGGTTTCAGGTCTGCATCTTCTCAAGCTGTGGCTCAAAATGGTAGCAGGAGTCAAGCGGCATTGTGTTATAATATCTTAAAATGTGTATTTGTATCATGCCTAGGAACAACATATCTTTAGTCTGATTAATTCAGTACGGAATGTCTCGGAATCCAGCGGAAAACAACAGCTGAAGACTTTGAGTTGAACCCACATCGTTGAAGTTTTCCACGACTAATTGCTTTCCAACCCTGAAAGTCGACCTTAACCTTGAATAAGAGTTCCACATTGATGCCTTGCGTCGCATTAGTTGCTGCTTCTTTGGAACTCTGCTGACTCAAACCGCATAAAGAGGGAAGCCTCTTGCTGACTGAGGTAATGAAATGTCAATAACGCTGCAGGTAATCTACCACATACACTTCACTGCATCCTTTATACACACACACACAGTCGCACACACACTGCTTCAAATAATTACACATTTCAGTCTTATTTGTGTAGGTCCACATAGAAGAATCCACAGTGTCTTCTGCATATTAAATATGAAATCCCTGCTGTGTCGACCGACCTCGTTACTGAATGAAACGCTTTGGGCTCCATCTTATGCCCACGTTATGTAAGCAGCAACTTCACCTGCGCCCGTCTGTGCACCCATCGGGATGTATCGGGATGTTCGTCTTAAAATGAGGTTTGGTCCGGCCCGTTGGCTCTTCGCTGTTGTGAGGCAGCAGCAAGACAGTGTGCCTTATCCACAGCTCTAGTTTATTTAAAAGGCACATTATTAAAAATAGTTAGATGAGCCTCATACAGATGCACAATGGACATTTTGAGGGTGAATTTGGGCCCGTCTGGATTCAGCACCCACATCGGTGGACAGCGACAAATAGTGAACGTGACGCAATAGTCGGTAAACAGAAAATGCAACTCGTTAATATAAGAGAATTTAGGGCTGGATTATAGTTAAAGCTTCATGCGTAACATTGCATTTCAGATTTGAACGCTGCACAGCTTTTTCTTTCATTGCACATCTTATTCACTCCATTCAAACGGCATATTTCGACATTTTCGTCCACTAATACGATTAGTTTTGCATTATTTGTAGCATTAGATTCCAGTGATGTCCGCATGGGGTTGTTTCTCTAGTCGAGTGATCCAAACATTTCCAATAACTCCCGAGTGTGATCAAGTCTAAGGGAAGGTCTGAATGTAAAAGTTGATTTAAAAAAAGACAGATGTAATCACAAAATCGCAAAATTTATAACATGTTGTTACCCCAGAAAATATTCTGATTCAATCCACACTTGTTGGTGTAGCCTTTAAAAAAAAAACAAATTTTCACAGCAGTAAACTGCAGACACTCCTGGCCTTTAAGGGGAATGGGAGGCAGCACCCTGAATTATTGCAATTCATGTTATGTGCTGTTTAAGTAGCAAGCATGGAGTTGAACGCCCTAGATGCACTTATGCCATGTTATGCACTATAGATCCGTTAAATGGTGCTCTTTATGTGTTACTCTGCTCCCAACGTCCCCAGCTCCAACCCCACAATAAGCCCCTCTCTCTATCCTTCTCACGTAGTCGTGGATATTTACAGTAGAAAATGTGGTTGAGAGGACAAACACATCCAGTGTTTTCTCTGTTTTGTCCGCTCACAGCAGGAAACGTGTCCCTCCGACCCAAACGTCCACTCAGTGAACCGTTTTCATTTAAAACACAAAATCATTCACCGTATAATTGCGGCTTTTGTTTTTATGCTATTGAAAAGTTAATGTGTGTGTATTTTGATGAGAAGCAGTCTTATCACAGAATTGGCATTTCCTATAGCTAGCATTCATTTCACAGTGGATTTATACAGGCTGGCAAGCTGCATCCGTTGATTGGACGCCGCCTTCTCTTGCTTTCATTAACTAGGGATTAGGCGAGCCCCGTCTGTGTACTGTTCCAGGTTCTACGCTCCTTCACTTATGATAGTGTGCACGTGCTTCTGAGACATTTTCTCAACTTAAACAGTCTATGATTTAATGAGGCCGTGTGACAGAAATATCTTCCCCATAGAGAGACGCAAAGAGTGAGGGATAAAGAGAGCGATATGAAGGACAGTCAGAGAAATATCTGTAAAGTCAGCCGGGACGTCTTAGCAGTAACTCCATCCCCGTCCCCAGCGTCTTCACCAATGTCTAAAAAGCAGCAGCTTCGCCAGCTTTGTTATATGCTCCCTGATTTAAGTCCATTTTAATTTGCAATCAAGGCCCATTACTGATCCTGTGTGAAGTTGCAAAACAGCAAACCGTGGTAATATAATTGCTTCTTTTTAGTTCATATTGTAATGATGATCAGTTATCAAAAGAAGAAGAAAAAACTTCACTAATACGGCCACATGCTGTTCTTCGTTCAATACATTATTAATTATTATTATTATTAATACAAGACCATGTCCTGTTTCTTCATACATCCTTACACATGGAAGAGTAGTAGTAATACAAAAATACTCCTGTGCTTCTTTTTCTAACGTGTTAGCTATTAAAATGTCCTGGCTAGATAAACATAAGCACCAGATATAAATTCATCTGATTATTTATTATTGAACATGATGCGGCAACAGACTTTGCAAGTGTTTACACTCCAGTGATTGAAATGTCTCATCATCACCACAACAAGCCACACAATATGTATTCAAATTGCCCGATAATGGAGACCACATTCCCCACATGGTGTGGTCTAAAAGGGGGCGGCCCCTGCCGTCTCCAGTGGTTCTCTGGTTCATGTCTGAGGAGTTGCATGCAGCGTGAGGCTGAGGTTAACTCGTTTTAATATTCTGTGTCCCCTCTCAGCACGCAGCATGAATGAGCAACTTGACCCTGCTGTTCGACACATTGCTCACGTTATGCGTTAAACCCAGCAGTGATTAGAGAGGAGACCTCACATACACACCCAAACGCAGACAAATTGGCAACGGGAATTAATCCGACCGTGGTACACATTCTGCATATAGATTTGGAGGCATTGCTTGGAAGACACATGAGAGTGAAAATGTGTTTGAACAAGGTGGTTAACCAGTGGAGCTGTTCAGTGATGGACCGACGCATTCTCCTGGTCAGCAATCCTACAGCTGTAATGATGACACCCAAAATAAACATCTGTGTTCACAGAAAACAGACACTTTCTGCATGTGAAATGCATACTGTGTCTTTTCAAAATAAAATGTACACAGCTATTAGGCTTTCTAGGTTAAGTTCCAGCAACAACAGTACTTTGTTAGGTTTAGACAACAAAAGTACCTGCGTAGGTAAAGGCAACACAAGTACTTACTTGGGTTCCAGCAACACAAGTTCTTGGTTAGGTTTCATCAACAAAAGTACTTTGTTAGGTTTAGACAACAAAAGTACCTGCGTAGGTAAAGACAACACAAGTACTTGGTTAGGTTCCAGCAACAAAACTACTTTTTTTCGGTTACAGCAACACAAGTACTTGGTTAGGTTTAGAAATCAAAGTACTTGTTTAGGTTACAGCAACACGAGTACTTTGTAAGGTTTAGAAATCAAAGTACTTGTTTAGGTTGCAGCAACACGAGTACTTTGTAAGGTTTAGAAATCAAAGTACTTGGTTGGGTTACAGCAACACAAGTACTTTGTAAGGTTTAGAAATCAAAGTACTCGGTTAGGTTACAGCAACACGAGTACTTTGTAAGGTTTAGAAATCAAAGTACTTGGTTGGGTTACAGCAACAAGTACTTTGTAAGGTTTAGAAATCAAAGTACTTGGTTGGGTTACAGCAACACAAGTACTTTGTAAGGTTTAGAAATCAAAGTAGAAAATATTGTCGTTGGGGACAATATAAGTAAATGTGCTGTGTAAAATAATTCACTAGTACTTATGTACTTTACTAACCCGCGTATTTAAGCTCCATCACAGCAGTAAGGTAAAATAAGTCAACATACCAAACAGGACATGGACAGTGGCCTCCTGTATGAAAAGCTGTGTTTTGAAGCCACTCTTGTTGTCGCTTTCTCTGCCTTATAATGAGTTTTTGGGGGTTTACGTCGAGGCTGGAAACATTGTTTGTCTCATACAGACGCTAAAGGATGTCTCTGTCAGACCCCGAGGGCCCGAGCTTCAGTATTTGAAGTGTTGGGAGTGAGGACGGGTTGTATAAACAAGAAAAGATTGGTTCTTGGTTCAGCATCTAGTTATAACACAGAGAGCCCTTATACAATTAGAGGAATATTTCCTTTTGAGCTATTGCACAGACAGACATTTCCGTTAACGCTGATTCATCAACTGTCACACTTTAAATGTATTACAACGCCATTTCACAGGCTTTTCGATCCATTTTGCATAACATAATTAGATTTTTGCAGCCCTTTCCATAATCAGCATACTCGGTGTGTGTCACAGCTGAGAGTGTTGCCAAGTCAGAGCCCCGCTGCACTCGAGCTCCAATCTGTCATTTTTGTTTCACTTTCTCCAGCCGCAGTTGAAAAATGAAGGTTCATTAGTTCAAAGTGTCCAGAGTTCCACCCTGCAGTGGATCATTTTGGAGGCTTTTAAAAGTCGGAGGCAGCGTCGGTGCCGGACCTCCGGCCGGATGAAAGCACTGGTCAGGTCTGTCAGTTTCAATGTGTGGACATGCTGTAAAGATATTGATCAAACACGTTGAGGCTGATAGCTTTTGAAGCACAGTTCAACATTTCAGACCGCGTCTGTGCCTAGATGTACCTCACATGTGTGTGTGCATCCTGCTTCGAAGAAAGGCCTACACGGGAATCAGAGATGCAAAGGCTGGTTTATTGCAATTCTGCTGGGTTTGCAGAGGATCATGGGACTTCTGAGGGTCATGTGTGTTCCCCTACTTGTGAAAACATTGAGGTGTGTGTAGATATAGTAAAGGGAAGCTGCAGAACATTAAATTAGCTCGTATTCGATAGAAACACAAGTGGCACAGAGAAGGGGTTCAAAACAAAAGGAGATCTGAGTTCTGGCTGTGTGGCCACTAAACCTGAACATGGACTTGATGTTGACTGAAGATAGGTCAAAGAATAATGGTTTAGCGACATGTAGAGACAGACAACCATTCACACTCACATTCACAACTACGGCCTGATCCGGGAATCGAACCCGGGACCCTCTCGCTGTGAGGCGATAGTGCTACCCACTACACCACCGTGCAGCCTCGTAAGACGGATTGGACTCCCCCAAATACCGAACTAAAGTGGCGATCATAACATAACCTGCTAAATAAAATAATGTAAACACTTTTATTATGAGTTATGGCATGATTGCTTGTCTAAGAGTTATACATCATGACAACCAATACTTTATAGTACTTTTTTAACCTTTACTTTTACTGATCACTTAAACTTCGGAGTTCTTTACAAACAGGCCTCAGAGACTGTGAACTCCCGTTTCTGTGACGCATTTCGAGGTCTTTTTCCAAACATCCAGAACTGCTTTGTGACTGAACGCACCCGTCCGACTCTCCCAAACACAGATTGTGTAATTACACATTGCCGCGGTGAGCCAGATGTTAATTGCAGGTGGAAGATTGAATTGCTTAAACTGCTCGTTTGCATAATTGCGGCTTTGGGTCTTTGTACTCTGATCCGTGATTTCACGTAGTGTTTATTATGTGTTGGAAATAGACTTCATCAATACATAACCCTCGTGTGTGTGACAGGAGTGTTATTTTGCTTTTCCTGTCACAAGTGCATAATTTAATGTCTTTTACAGAATATATATTTGTAGAATAAAGTGATTCTGAAATAACACTATTTTAGTCGTTGTTTAGAGTGTACTTTTCCTGACTGACACATTCGTTATACGTGATGTATTTAAGACAGTCCTGAGGTTTTTTCTTTTGTTTTTTTTCCGTTTTTTTTAAGAAACCCGCCAGTGAGTTTGTAAAGAATCAAAACTTGTCTCCAACTGTCAGAACTCCAACTTTGTTGAAGTGAGCCCGCTAATTAAAACTGAGAACAAAACCTTTTTTTTTTTTTGCCTGCATGTGTTAAGTAAGTTCGGAGGTGCAGATTGTCTCTTTAAGTGCTCTAATTACCGCTCGTATGGCGACGGCTTCACGCTCCGGCAACGTTTTTGTTGCTGAAGATTGAGACGGTCATGGATGGAAAACTGCTGAAGTTATAGAACGGAATATAATGGATGAGTCACATGGAAATACGATGAGATAGTAGATTATGATTGTGTGTGTGTGTGTGTGTGTGTGTGTGTGTGTGTGTGTGTGTGTGTGTGTGTGTGTGTGTGTGTGTGTGTGTGTGTGTGTGTGTGTGTGTGTGTGTGTGTGTGTGCGCGCAATGTGATACATTAAGCTGGTTCTTTGAGTAAATGAAGAGTGATGACAATGCAGCTCAGGAGGTTTAATCCATGTGTGTGTGTGTGTGTGTGTGTGTGTGTGTGTGTGTGTGTGTGTATGTGTGTGTGTGTGTGTGTGTGTGTGTATAATTAGTTATTAGTTCATCATAGCTGATGAGAGACGGCAACAATAACATTCTGATTACATTATTAAACTATGATATATGGATCAGGAACCAATCATTAACCATTATCAAACTATTAACGTTCTATCTATATGATATTTTGGGATGCTTAGCATTAGTTTGCATATTCATTAACAATTTAACAATAATGCGTTCTTACATAATAATATCCAAATGTTTATACTGCCCTACAAAGCCTAACTGCAGTAACTACATTGTTTATGACTAAAATTGAACTCCTTGATGTTTTATCTTGATATAAAAGTTTAGGTTTAAATGTTGCTTTATTTCAGAGAAAAAATGATATAAATTGCATTAACTACAAAATCAAACTCAAAACCAAAGCAGACCGCAGTAATTGCACTTACCGCTGTAATTCATTGTGTTGAATATTGAAGACAAGAATAATAGAAATTATGTGTGTATTTGATATGGAAACATAAAGTAAAAAATATTGAGATCTAATTATATTAAGACTAAAATATAACTTAAAAAAATGAAAATGGTGCTGTGGCAAGAAGCCACAAAGCTCAACTCAAAGTGACACGCCTAAATGCACGTGTGTCTGCACGAGTGTGATACTTTTGAGATTTCACATATCCCACATCACACACACACACACACACACACACACACACACACACACACACACACACACACACACACACAGTTTTATCCCGTCCCATGCTGTGTTGGGAGATAAGCCTGGATGAGGGTGTCAGGTGTGCGCCTATATACCAGATGGAAGCAAGGAGGTAACGCTTCATGTTAAAAAAAAAACACGCGTTCGACAAAATATATTCAAATGTATTCATAATGTAAAGGTTTCGTAGCAAAGTTTTGTGTGTGGGGAAGCAAAACCTATCCAATAGTAAGGAAAAATGTATAAAAAGATGCCGAGCAGGTGGCTGCTTTGTATCACCTGCCTTGGCTCTTACACCATCGTCCCTGTGGTGGATGAAGGTATGAATTTTGGAAGGAGTGTCATCATCGACTAACGAAGTGTGAAGCTGCCAAGAAGTTAAGGATGACTCGTAACTTTGTAATTTCCTTGTTGTTTGACAAGCTGGAAAGATCTTTGGATTTTAAAGCTCCAGCGTGCAGCATTTAGGGGGATCTATTGGCAGAAATGGAATATCAAAGTAGAAAGTGTGTTTTCTTGAGTGTTTAATCACCTGAAAATAAGAATCATATTTCCGTTCATTTAAATCTACATATGTAGCCAGCAGCATTTTTTGTAGCCCAGAAAGGACAAACCAAACAAAGTTACGGCCATTTGTGTAGTTTTTTCCCCCACGTCAGCCACCGTAGTTCTCCCACACAGGAGAAGTTTCAGTTAGTTGCAATCCCGTACCTCACCACTAGATGCCCACGCAGTAGAGCTTTTCATTCTGGATTTTAACACCATGGTGACTGGTTTTGTTGTATTTATTTGTCCTCACTAAAAGAAATGATGCCACATCTGAGTCGGGTCAATAAGGGAATCGGTCTGTCAGCTTCTTTGATGTGTGCTTTGTTCTTCCATCTCAACTTAGCTGCCAGTACGTCTTGAATCAGGTTTCATAGAGGAGACAGATTGATGATTTTGGAATATGTCATTTTGTGACGTTAATTAGTCTCACGATTGTCTTTTCCTGTCCCCCGGTGGCGTGTTCCAGTTCCATCTCTGCGTTTGTTGTCGTGATGTTGTGGGGGAACTACCTCTGGTGTTTGTGTGGCGCTTTATGTAAACTTTGAGTAAAAACATAAACAGATACGAGGAAGGGAGGTGGTTAAACCTCTAAAAAATAATTTCCCTCCACTCTCACGTACCTGCAGAGGGAAGCAGATTCATACCTCGGGGAAGTCCAGCCCCTGTCCTGAGGGCTTCTTTTATAGGTTAAGTCTCTACATCATTTTGTCACTTCCTATTTTTTATTTTTACCACACATTAGAATGTGCTGATAAAATTGACTGCGGTAGCGTTTCATTACTGACTCTCTGTCGCCTCAGCTGCGCCGGCGTTGCCACTGAGACGCTGCGCTCCCGTCGACTCCCGCCCATAATTCCCTTTCATCAAAGCCAACGCGTGCACGAACCCGAACCCCGACGTCTTCCACATCACGGGGTTAACTACGCGTGATGAGGATGCCGAGCACTTGGTTTGGCATCGGCCTTTCAATTAAAATACAGAATAAAAGCACCATCACTAATCCTCATCACGCGGCACCACAGGAAAGAGTGCAAACACACACACACATATATATATATATACCGGTAAATTGAGACAGCAATTAATTTGTTGATGAAAAACCATTCATCTTTAATTATTTCTCATTAGGCCTCGATGTGTCAACCTCCTCCTGCCATGTGAGCGTTCGCTATCTGGATTCTGCAGGAAATCAACTTAAACTGAACATACACACACACACACACACACACACATGCACCCTTATAGTGCAAGCATGGTGCCATGCTACTAAATTGCCCCCTACAGGCGAAAAACAGCCACAGCACCTTTTAGCAAAAGAAAGAGTGTGACTGAATGCACTGTCAAGGAGCCTGGGGGGGCTCAGCCAAATCCATTTCACTGGAGTTATGAATATTAAATATGGCAGCAGCCTGAGACCTCCCCGTAGCCTCCCTCCCTGCTTTTGTTTGCTAACTGAGCTGTATCAGTCCTCCTCGTATATTTTTGAGTCTAATTATCCCCGCAGAATGCAATAAGAGCCGAGACTCTCCGTTCTTTGCTTTTGTTTAATTGCGTCTGAAGATGAGAGAGAGGAGAGGAGGGGAGGGGAGAGGAGAGGAGAGGAGGGGAGGAGAGGAGCACACACTCGTCTGCAGAAGAGAGGCATTTGACTTCCTACGGCTTCCTGTTTTGCATGCAGCACACACTCTCCGTCTGAATTGGGCACAGGCTGATTCTTTTTCTTTTTTTTCGTTTGTCTGAATCAATTTTATTGGATAATGAATATCGTCGGTGTCCTGCAGAAACCTCATTTATCTGAAACGACACCAGTGGCTTTTAAAGACATAAAAAAAAGAAATCCTGAGCTAAATGCTTCTGTGGTCCACATTCACAGGAACGTAGTGGAAAGTGAGTCAGTTCACACAGCTTTTTTTTTTGTGAAATATAGATTTCATCATTTTGGACTAAATGCTTCTGACAGAGAGTATAAATTGTGGGTACATTAACCTGAAATCATAACATGTTCGTTTTGAGAGAGAAGGGAATGATGTGCAGTTACATAACTACCATAATTAACTCTTCACATCCTTTAGACACCTGGATGCCCCAACAGGAAGTCTATGGTGCAATGACTGAAGGGATTCATGTGTCTGTAGTTATAGCTTTGACTTACTGGCCTTCACAATCAAGACACAGGACAGGAAGTGATGTCATGGATCTCTTATTAATCACTGGACAAATGGAGTAACATTGAATGTTTAGCCCCTATAACAGCAGCTGAGTGGTTTCTTGAGCTGTTTTGTTGTATTTGTCGTGTATCGGCTCACATATACGGCAAAAACCAATATATCAAATACTGGCAGATACATTGGCTCATTTATAGCATCACTGTGATGGATGCAAATGAAATCAGGGCTGCTGCTTGTCTCCGTACACACTACAGCTGGCTGCTTGTATGTTGTGTATCTGAGGGTGTGGTACTATTGTTTTGTTGTACTACGTACTACATTTATTGTCCCGCGAGGAATCCCTACAGAAATGCATGCGCTTGCTTTCCCTGTCCTTATTTCATGCTCCTGCACAGAAGAGTGTGTGTGTGTGTGTGTGTGTGTGTGTGTGTGTGTGTGTGTGTGTGTGTGTGTGTGTGTGTGTGTGTGTGTGTGTGTGTGTGTGTGTGTGTGTGTGTGTCCAGTGTGTGTGTGTGTCCAGTGTGTGCCCCCCTGACAGCAGGGTTATATATAACAGTCGCTGTACATCCATCTCAGCCTGATCGAGTCATCTTTCGGGGGACGGAAATCGCTGCACTTTGCCCCCTGTGGAACGCCTGACAGCCGTCTGAAGGAAGTACATATTTAGTTATCAGCATCAAACCGAAGGATCTCCGGAGATCGTCGCCGTTCACCACTTTATAAAAACGGCAGCCGACACATTCGGAGTGCATCCCCACCACACGCTGCGCAGCTGCAAGCGTCCGGGTGACGCAACGCTTTCCTCACCGAGCCGACACAAACAGATATGATAGGTATGAAACACTCAAAACACCCTTGTTATTTTACTGAAAGCCCACTTTGAACATCACGGATGCTGAATACTCGTGTGACTCTCCACCAAAGACACGTTTTGTATTTTAACTTTCCAAAATCTGATATGAAAAGTGAAACATCGGGAAACAAAGTGCTCATGTTTCTTTGGGTATTTATTTCTAAAAGCTATTTGAACTGCGAGGAAGTCTAATTTTCATTCATATCGTGAGCTAGAAAAGCAGCTTAAGTGCCGAAAACTCATGATAATTCTGCCTGCGTGGGATGAACTGCATATATTGTTGTCAAAGTGTGACAGAAATGCAACGTTGTGTTAAAAGCAAACTTATTTTGACACGGGATGACGGAGTTCCCCCTAATTAAAAATAACATGCATTTAATTTATTACGCCAGGTAGAAACCAAAAGAGCAAAGTCTACACCTGCTTTAGACTGATGACGGTCTGAAACGTTTCCTCTAAGTCGAGGTGTCAATCGGCAATATCTTTAAGAGACGAGTCCTGCAGAATGCAGACAGAATGCTCAGACAGAAAGAGTGTGTGTGTGTGTGTGTGTGTGTGTGTGTGTGTGTGTGTGTGTGTGTGTGTGTGTGTGTGTGTGTGTGTCTGTGTGTGTGTGTGTGTGTGTGTGTGTGTGTGTGTGTGTGTGTGTGTGTGTGTGTGTGTGTGTCTGTCATTGACTCAAACTTGCGCTCCACTCCCACTCTGTGGCGGTGATCGGCAAAATCCCCCCAAAACTTCTAATAATAGGGAGAAAGTCTCAGCTCGGTCAGAACCAAACGCTCCTACGAAGGAATCAAAGGAGCGGTAGAGGATAATTTAATGTAACAAGATAAAGATTTTGTTCCAAATCCCACTTTGACGCACTTTATTTTTTTTATCTTCCCCGTGCACGTCAACCTTCAGTGTGACAGACCGCTGCCAACTATGACAAATTGGTCTGTGGTTTCACCGTGATTAAAGAACCACCTGCAATGTCAAAATCAAATTCCTCTTGTCAATTTGATTGCGTCTGTCCTTGTAGGAAAATGTGCATTCATCAAAGGCTTTTAGGCATTGATTTTCTGTATTTCTCTGAAATTCTTTTATCGACACTCTTTTTTTTTTGCTTCATTAAAAGGACGTGTCGTTCTTTCCGGATGTCGGATGCTTGTGTGCACTACACAGAAATGTCTAGTGGGATTCAATCAAACTATGTTCCAGTTTATAGACTGCAACTTCAAATTCTCATGACGGCTTTTCAAATATAGCACAAAAGCAATTTCCTCACTAATATTTTAATGTAGCAAACGGTAGAAAAATGCAGAATAGCGTCTGTGCAGAGATGCACTTACCGACGGACGAAGGAACCCAGAATATGTTTTTAAAAGATGGAGAACCGAAAAAAGATGTGAGACGTCAGCGTCATCAGTTAAAGAAACATTAGAAACCGGAACACTGAATGGGGGGAAACATTCAACGCGACTGTAGCAATTGATTCGCTGTAATAAAAGAACCTGCGTCTGTGTTGTGGAGCCATTTCACAAATAATTAGGCATAAAGCACCTTTGTGTTGCCATTTCAGTGCAGAGGAAAACATTTGCGCTGCACAAAAAAAAAATCCCTTTTCTTCCTGACTTGGAAAGTTTCTCCTAAAAAAAACGTTGTATTTTTAAACACTGCCGAGAGGCACTCGCTGTGTAGAAGTCAGACTAATTACTGTCAATCACACATCAAAGACGACGACCCATTCGGACCTTTATTTCCTGTTTTACCTGCGATGAAACACTTCCTTTAAAAAAATGAATAAAAGAAAATGAAGATGATACAAATCTAAATTAGAAACAATATAAAAGCAAGTAATTAGAGCTGATAATATGACCATCGATACATTTCCTACCATTGTATCCTGTGATATAAGCGGTAACTTGTTGAATTTATGTAGAAGAAAGGATTTTGGTCAAATAATGGCAGTATGAAGGTTGCATTGTGTTTGGGATCAGAGCTCATGTGGGCGGGAGCGAGGATGCACACATGGCCTCCCTCCAGAGGACCGCGTTTGTTTGACAGCAGGACTCCAGCTGTTTGATATTTCCCAGGGTTTTTCTGTGCAACATCAACAACCGAGCCATACATATTTCATGCCTTCTCCCTCCCGCCGCCTGAATCGTGATGAGCGCCGCGGGTCCACGGGGTTCTGGTACACCGTAAAGATCAAACCTCTCTGCGCCTACGCGGTCGGAGGAACTCGTAAAGACGCGCGGACCGCACCGGAGTCGAGGTGTGATGGGAAAAAACCCAACAGGAGCCGGCCACACCTGCACTTTGTGTTCGCTTAGAGGAGTCGCTGCCAACTGTGTGTTTGTGTGTGTGTGTGTGTGTGTGTGTGTGTGTGTGTGTTTGTGTGTGTGTGTGTGTGTGTGTGTGTTTGACAATGTGGAATATAAGAAGAGAGTACATGTTCACCAGTTTTTCTTGTCGTGGCGATGGCTGATGAGTTTGTTTTTTTCGTGGCGTGTGACATCATAACACCCGAGCCTATTATTTTCTGTTCACACAAACGTGGAGTCAACATTTATGTCACATTTTGGAACATCCCACATGGTTTCTGACACTGGGCGGAGAAAGTTGAGACATTATTTGAGGGATAATCTTGCTAATAGTACTGGGGCTAAAGTTCCCATAATGCTTTGAGTTATACGATTGTGCTACAACTTGAGCCCAATTATTATTATTCTTTTGTGAAGGGCTAACATTCAGATTTTTTTTTTACTTCAGGGTGGTGGAAATGATCTTTTGGGACTGTAATTAGAAAGAAAAGCCTTGTATACCACCGCTCCAACAAAAAAACAACACTATCTGTATCGGCTGAAATGGCATCGACAATCAACATAAAAAAAAACTCTCAAATCATTTTTCAAAGATTGATTTGCTCTCCTTTTTTTTCTTCACCTCAAATCCGTGCTGCCAACCAAACCGTGAGTTCTGTGATCCATCACAGTCCCAATTAAACGTCTGAGGGATTAGCTATTAGGAGTTCCTTTCTACAACATATCCACATACATAAAGGCAACTATAACCAGATTATATGATACTAAAGAAACATTTCAAATGTGATGATTTTCAGACACATTCTGGAGCATCTTCTCCCCTTGTGTTTGGATTTTTGACTTAACAAAGGAGAACATGTGGAGATAATGACACCCTTCAGATAGCGAATATTAAAACAACTATGCCATTTCAGAGCCGTGACTTGGTGAAAGGATTCTGCTTTGTGATGCCAATTGCAGCAAACGGGGATTGAAAGTACCATAACTGCCTCCGTGGGCTTTTGTGTCGCAGCTATTTCCTGCAGCGACTGCTGAGCGTGCTCATAAACGGACCAAATCAGCAGCTAAAGAACAATCACTTCCTGTTGTTTTTAGAAGGCCGGCGTGCAGGAACCACCTCACGCAGTTATCTCCGACCCCCCGCCTCCTCATCCACGCAGCCTCTTCAACTCTCCCACCGCCGCCTCACAGTTTGATCATCTCTGAATTGTGGCGTGTGGAGTGTGTATCTTTCTGGTTATTGTGTGTGTGTGTGTGTGTGAAGTTATTGCATTACAGACGGTTTGAATGTTGGAGTGTGAATGCTTAAAAACCAGCAGAAGGACTCGGGCTGCCAGTCGCACGCTTGCGTGGCGGTGGACTGTGGCAGGCTCCCCAGTTGGCTTTCACACCGCCTTGATCCGGATCCCAGTCTAACCAGTCTGGTTGATTAAGCATGTGGCAAGTCGTTAAATATAAATATGGAAGAGGTTCACCTACCAAAGAAGGACACAGACATCAAAACATTGTGACTGTAAAAATGTCTTGTTTCCAGATCTCAGAGCAGTTGCCCACGTCTGAACTTCTTTCAGCCGTTCAGATGGGAATGACCACGTGCTCATTGATGTTATCTGAGCTGGAGAAACAACCAAGCCAATCAAAGCTTTGTAGGCGGAATAAAGAACGTCCATGTCACCTTCACGTGCCAGAGCCTTAAAAATGGCTGCGGTTCTCACCAACAAGGGCCGGTGGGTGTTTCTAGCCAGTAATGAACTCACACCATCCAAAACATCTCCGTCTGATGAGTGGCGACAGACCTCCATCCATCTTTCACCGCTTTATCCTGTATTCAGGGTCGCGGGGGGGCTGGGGCTTTTACTCATACCCAGAGAGACGATGGGGGGGAATCCATATAGAGAAAACCGTTTTTTCCACTCGTATTGTTTAGCAGTGGTTGCAGTGCCAGACATCTTTCTAGGAGTATTCTGTTCTTATTGTTTTGTTTTTTAAAATGGAACTGACTCCACCATTGAATCCTCTTTTATTTTTCTTCTTCTCCCTACCCTAGATGACATGAAGTGATCCCATGGTGTCTGCATTTGTTGTCAGGTGGTTACAGACATCTCTGTATTTCTCATTCAAGAAGTGATTTATTTATACATGGTGGATCTATGACCTTCTGCTGATCTCTTTGTGAAAACTAAAGAATAGGCTGAATGTGAGTGGGCTGCTCGCTGTGTGCCTGCCGGTGGTTTACATGATGTGATGCCATGATCTGAGGCCTTGTAGTGTACTGGACACAAGGTAACATATTTATCCACGGATGTTGACTTGTTGACCTCCGTGAAGCTCTACAAGCCGCTTAGCAGGCACGGGTCAATACCATCCAGAAGACACGGGCTGCCTTCGATTCTTCTGACACAAATGTTTTATAAGATAGTGCCTTTTGTTAACAAGTTTTAATGTAAAACCCTTCAGACGCTTCTTTTTCGCAATACCATGCAAGACTCGGTTTCATTAAAAGTGTTTGTGCTTGACAAAAACCCTCATGAATCCGGAGTAGGCGTGCGGTGGACTTTGAAGCCGTGGCTGCTGTCAGCCTCCTTCACCCAGTATCGGCTTGTGAAAAGCGCCTCGCTCCCTTTTATAGGGAAACTGTCTGAAAAACTTAGCGCCGTGTGCGTTGCTCGGGCTGACTTGTCACTGTTTATTACTGCCAAAATAAACTTCCCAAAGAACACCTGTTCCCAGACCAACGGGAGCAGAGCTGGTTTTGATTAAATCTTTTCTTCTTCTTCCTCTTTTTTCATTGCATCTTGTGAGTTAAGAGCAAACTCATCATCTTTGAGCGGAGTAGGTAAAGTAAAAACGGCTCCCCGTCCCGGACCGAGAGTCGGCATCGCGGGGCCTCGTAGATGCATATCTCATCCCAGAAGCAGAGCGGTACATCAAACTCTCCAGTTATCTAATAGTCTGTCGGCACAACACGGAGACCTACACCTCGCGTTCATCTCTCCTATTAACTAGCGTGATTAATTGCCTTCTCACGCCTCTGAATCCGATCACGGCTACAGGGGCCACACATCGGACAAACGCTGGGTGAGAAGGGATGGGAATGTGAATGTAAATGAGCGACTTCACCACCTACCTGCTGTCCTGATGAGGGGAATGAAAATGAGATGGAGAATTGGTGGGAAAAAAATCCCAGAAGCGTCAACAGCAATATCTGAATTCATCTGTGGTTTTTACAAATATGTGCTTGGATCGTCTGCTGCGTCGGTGCGTCGAGGCGAGATCATGCTTAATTCAGAGCCCGAGCAGATATTTATCTAAAATTGTTTTTTTCTTCTTTTCTTTGCCCCTTAAATGGGAAACCTACTTTACTCTCACTTTCCCATTTTTCAAACTATGCTGCTCTAATGTCAGAAGATTATCTTGCTTCTTGAGAATTCACACGCGTGTTGTTTTTTTTTGTTATCATATATTAAGATTCAAGCCCAGACTCCCATATTAACCTTCGTGTTTGCCTTTGTTGTTGCCTGGCACAGTGTGATATTAAAAACTATGTGCATTGTGATGCAACTTGCATGAATAAACAGTGTGCAGAATCGCTGGGTAATGACCTATGAAAAAGGCTGTAGGCAACGGTCTGCAGTGAGATAAGGGGGAAGTCAGAGGGCGTTCATGTTGAATAATTAAGCTGCATTATCAGGTATGTAAATGCATGGCAATTAATATGGAAGGGAACTCCTTGCAATGCCTGAAATAGGGCAAAGCGATGTAACTGAAGATCTATGCAAGGGCAGCAATTACAAACAGCCTTTTGATCCAATTTGTTTGAATTTTGAATACAAAAGGTGCCGTGGACACCTGCACATGTACGTTAGACCAAAACCACGTTAGCATGTGTGAGGCATGAAGTCTTTGTAGAGCTGAGAAACACAGGAGAACCGTAAGGAAATGGATTGTCAGATTTATATAAACCAGTGGTTATGAAATAACCAACCAACGTACCAAATAACCAACGTACAAACTTTAGCCTAATGATCTTTCATAAACCAGTGTAGCATCTCCCATAGACTCAGCATTGATCAGCTGATCATCTGTGTTTATCTTAAAGCAACCAGGTCTAAATCCCAACTCACATATCTAAGTTAAGAGTTAGACAAACTAATATTGTGTTTTAAGGCATGTAAATATATTCTACATGTCTCCTCTAACTAACTTTAACTCTGTTTATTTGCCTCATTAAGAGCCTGACTGTGGTGTTCTTTCCAATTTGAAGTAGTTTTGGTCACAAAAGCAAACAACTGCACCGAGGAATGTGACATGTTTACACCGGTGGTGTTGGGAGCAGAAAACACAAATATAGAAAACCAAATCACGAAGGAAAATAACTAAAGCCGTTCTAAGTTTGTTCTTACACGGGACCACAGTGCTGCTGATGGAGAAAAGAATCTTCAGGGCCTTTTAATAAAAGTGTTGACTCCTGAAATACATTTTCCAACAACACTCTTTATTCCTATATCATTATTATTTGGGATTGTTGCCACGAATATTCATGTTTCATGTGTTTACTCACTTCCATTGGAAGCACCTGGAAGTATTTACCTTGACTGACGGGAGTTTTAGAAACATTGATTTTGGATGAGATCCAGCGGCCCACAATCCTGCATGGGAGAGGTGTAGACAGCAGATAATCGATGGATGGATTTCCATAAGGAGATACTGTTTTACAATCAAGCTAATGCAGCATAAATCATCCAGAACATTACAGTCCTCTCTTCCAAATGCACCATCATCCTAAACCCAGGGTTTTTCCCAACATCCAGCTCTCTTTTCTAACGAGCGCTGCACTTGGTGGACTTCTGTCATGATCTCTGCCAGGAAGACCATGAGATTAGTCATGTGTGTCCATGGCAAAGGTCTGTTCACTTTTTCATCAAATACAAACGGTCAAACAGGCATCTACAGAAAATTAAAGTTTCTTACAATAGGTCTGAGAAAAACAACTGCCATATAATGATGAAAGCAAATTATAGAATAAACTGTGGAGAAAATACTCAAAAGGAATGTTAAAAGCAAAAATATGAGCTGTCTTGATGGAAACATTAAAATACAATTATTTTTCAAAATTAATTTTAAATGCTTCATAAATAGCTGCTGTGAAAGTAATATTTTCTAGCAGAGTAGAATTGTTTGACAAGGTACTAAGGCCCCGATATGCTACTTCAGTACACTTTGGGAACAAATATTACTGGAACCACTACAGGAAATTGCAAATATGGATTTAATAGCCAATAACTCACATTAGAGACACCGCTGATTATCCTCACAGATATACTTTTATTCAATCATGTTCATCAGACCTTTTTTTTTGCTTGAAGGCACACTGCTACGGATCGTACCACCTCGGCTATATCCAGTTTATCCAAGCTAATGTTATGCTAATAAGCCATAATCATTTTCTTTCAATGCCAATGATCCAATATCTGTTTCATAATGTTCTACTTTTTAAAGCCATCTAATTTTGAAGGGCCAAACCCCGCAATCTCAGTGCATCGGCAATCACAAAGACACGAGTCGACACGCTGAACTTTGCATGTCATCTTCCAATAAAGTCCAGAACGGCTGACTCCTGTTATTGGAAACCAGTTGGCACTGACTCACTGCAAAGGCTTCCACAGGTCAGGTCATTAAATTCCCTCATTAATCCCCTGCTGCGATCTCCTGAAGTGACCTCCAATTGTGGTTTTTCCCCCCGTCGTCCCATCAATCCTTCCTTCCAACCTCCATATATTTACATACCTTTACATATTGACCCTATACATAGCCAGAAGCCTCAGGTTTCAGCTGTGGATCTCCCACAGAGCCTTTTTCTCTCCACACAACCCTCCGCCGTTGGTTCCCTTCCATGGCTTTAATCTTGTATTCCCTCTCTTTCCTCCAACCTGCATCCTTCCTATCACATCCATCTCCCTCTCTTTCCTCCTCTGCTCCACATTTGCATATCCCAGGTGTGTTCGCTCATCCGATCGCTGCGCTCCTTTTCCCTCATGCTAAACTGTATGTCCACTTTCATGTTGAACCGTTAATATTTCAAGAAAGCACTCGTCCTGCAGCTGACTTCTTTTCATTCCCTCTACGTCCTGGAGTACTTTTTTTACCCTCCCTCTTGTCCCCGTCTTTCTACATTCTGAATTCCTTCCCTGCTTCACTTCCTTCCTTCCCTCCTTCCTTTCCCTTTGCATCCGTGTTCCATATGCTGCCATTTCCCATGGTGAGCATGCCTTTGGAGCCTGGAAGAGATGAGAAACGCAGCGGTTCCTACTCGCAGTGGGAAGGGAAAACTATCCCCTGCCATTGATGCACACCAAAGGCGTTATCCCTGTATCCTCTTACCTTCCTTCCTTCTTTCCTTCCTTCCACATAAGCTCCCACTGAAGCTGTCGGAGTTGCTCTAACCTCCACACACTCCCTGTACTCCCACATGCTCCTGTCCACTGAGTGATTACATCTGTATGCCACAGGCAGGACAGACGGTGTGAGAAAGGCAGAGGATTATGTGTGTGTGTTTGTGTGTGTGTGTGTGTTTGTTTGTGTGTGTGTGTGTGTGTGTGTGTGTGTGTGTGTGTGTGTGTGTGTGTGTGTGTGTGTGTGTTTGTGTGCGTGTGTGCGTGTGTGTGTGTGTGTGTGTTCGCATAAGTTCACACTGGGTCACCAAGGGATGTCTGAGACTCAAAGGAGAAAAGAGGAGCTGTACGGAGGTAAAGATGGGAGGCCTGAAAACTGAGAAAGAGAAGGGAGGAGAGGGAAGGGCAGGAGAGGAGATTTAAGGAGGGAGGAGGAAAGGAAAGGAGAGAGTTAGAAAGAAAAGGAGGGAAATTGAAAGGAAAGGAATGATGAGCAGAGGAGATGAAATGAAAGGAAAGATGGCAACTGGAAATGAAAGCACAGATGGGGAAAGGAGGTGATGAATGGAAAGATAATGAAAGGAGAGGAGCTGAAAGGAAAGGAAAAATGAGAAGTGGAAAGGAAAGGAGAGATAATTAAAGGAAAGGAAAGGAAATATAGGGAACGGAAAGATGAGGAGTGAAAGGATAAGGGGAAAACAGAAAGGAAAAGTAGAGGAGAGGAATGATGAAAAAATAAGGAGGGAGGAGAAAATGAAAGGAAAGATGGAGATTGCAAGTGGAAAGGGAAGAAAATGAAAGGATTGATAGGGAGAGGAAAGATGAGGAGTGGAACGATAAGGAAAGGGAAAGAGGAATGAAGATAAATGGAAAGATACGGAGAAGAGAGGAAAGGAGAGATGAAAAGTAGAGAGCTGAGGAAAGAAAATGAGAGGAAAGCACAGATAGGGAAGGGAAAGATGATGAATAGAAAGATAAGGAACGGGGAGGAAGGAAATGCGAGAAAAGTAGCGATAGGGAGTGAGTTGAAATGTAAGGAATGAAAATGAGGAATTTTAAAAGATTAAGGAAAGGAAAGGAGAACGATGAGAGGAAAGGAAATAGAGTGAGCAGATAAGGAAAGTAAAGATGAGGAGATGGAAGTAAAAGAATACCAGAGGAGGCGACTGGAGGAGACAGCGGTGGCTCTGCAACCATAAGTAGGCCAGTGGAAATTTCAGAGAAATTGATTAGCATTCAAACAGACACAGTATGCCGCGGGGCGGGCGGATGAATATTTATCCGAAAATGTCTTCCAATGGCTGGCACATGGCACACCCGAAGGAAAGGAGAGAGGCAGCAGGACAGAGAGGAGAAGACGAGCGTGAGAGACAGACGGGTGTGACGGAGGGACAGACAGGGGGTGAGTTGGAGGGGGGGCTCTGTTAGCACATCCACAGGCAGCTCGGATCCCACTGCCCTATGAGGATGGATATGAGCTCTAGGTGACTTCCTGCCCGGCGTGGTGTTGGTGTGTTTAGAGCGTTCACCTTGCCCAGGGATGTTTTGCTGTATTGTTGCCCGGCGGTGTCCCCAGGGGGTTTCGCCCTCATATTCATTAGCCAGACTCAGCTGCACGTGGCTGGACCAGAGTACAGCGGCACAGACCAGTACCCGGTCTCTGTTCCAGCTCTGGCATTCTCCGCTTTACATATCGAAGCCATAATAACCTTTAATAGTAAGGATGAGTTGTGTTTGTGTAAAGCTGCTCCGTAGCCGGTTGGGTTTGTCTTATGTGTTCAAGCAGCTGTAAAATGTTGCTTTTCTTATTATATTTCTTCTTATTTTGCAGTAGATTTGGTTTTATCTTGATTGCTTACAGTCGTGTCACGCAGCCCCTCACAACCCAACACCCTCACACTTCCCAGCACCTCTGCTCTACCAGCTGAAGAAAAAAACTCATATTCTGCAAACTTTAAGGAAAGTTTGTTTCTAGATCGACACCAGTCGGATCAACCTGCACGACAAAACCTTATTTAGCTTACATTGTATCATGAAAATAAAAAATAAAACAAGCAGCAGAAAAAGTACTAAAACACACGAACATTTATTTGTGTTTTTCAGTTTTTGAAAACAATGCAAAGTCAAGTACAGGAGAAAAAAAAGGAAAATCAATAGATTGAAATGTTCCGACTGTTTCCCAAAATGCTGAGACAAAGATCTCTGATCACACAGTCAAACACTCCAAAAGTCTTCCTTTGGTGCTCTTTTATTACAAAGCTTTTATTCTGTGACTGAAATCAAATTCCCATTCAAGTTCTTTTTTTTCTCAAGTGATTCAAAGCTGAATAGTGTCTACTCTCCCAAGGGCTTTTTTTACTTTTTAAAGCAAATGCTGTTTGTTTTCACAATAGAAGGAATGACCTGGAGACTTGTCAAGTGACGTGGATGGTTTTGTGGAACAATGTGCCATTTAAGTTCCATTTGACCCAACGTGGGCGGTTGTTGCTGCTAAAAGAGGACGGATGGCAGAATAGCGTGAGGACAGAAATCACATTTGACCTCATGTTATTTATAGAAGATTAATTTCTAAATTCACTGTCCGTCTTCGTCCCTCCGCCTCTGGCATTTGTCTTGAGGAGCCAGGGTTACCATCTGCTGGAAGCTCATTTGGTTTCTGCCTGGCAGTGGATGTGTGTGTGCTGCCCATGTGGATGATGGCGCCCTTTTGCATGGCTTCATGCTCCAAAAGTCACATCTTGTTTGTCTGTTAGATACTCAGCTGCACTGCTGCAGCGTTCATATTCAATGTGAGAACTACTTTGATATTGAAGCATTTCGCACGTATGAAACGTATGAAATGACATTGCATAGAGTTGGTATTGCATTGGTGTACACTGATTTTAGCACATCAATGAGCGAGTCAATGAAGGAAAGTTGTTTCGCTAGGCCTGGTCTATTGGTCCGCACATTAAAACACAGTGCTAACGTACATTATAGCACACACATAATAATTACAAGTCCCCCTCTCTGTGGTTAAATGTCGGTTGAAAAAAATGTATGAAAAGATTTGCCCCACTTTCCCTCTGGAACCCCCGCTGATACAGACTTCCTCCTTTTCTTGACGGCCACTAGAGGTCGCCGCCTAACAATAAACGTAAATATTGGTTGTAATAAGCTGCTTGCAATGTTTTTTTTTTTCTTTGCATGGTTTCAGCAAAGGATTTGCCTGGAATAATTTTCATAATTTTTTTGTAAAGCGACCAAGTGACCGGCCTCCCGTCCGCTGAGTCGCATCGGAATATTCCAGCATCCTGCCTGGCAGCGTCGGCTCAGTAGCCGCTTACCAAACGGGCTTTTTAAAGCCCTTTTTTGCACAACATGATAGCCTTCCATTTCATTTATCAAGGGAACGCTGACTGAGCGTACGAGCTCTTTTCTACACCGCACACTGTACGCATTCATCTCTGCAGGGAAATTGTCGGCAGGGCGCCACAGACCTTTGCGACTTCAGCACAGGCTCACTCTTTTTTTTTTCCCCCTCCGCAAGGTTTAGGGGGTTCACTCTTCCAATCAAAAAGCCCAGCTCTTCTAATCTCTCAGCTGCAGCCACCCTACTTAGCTTGTCAATCCTAAAAGCTACTAAAAAGCCAAAATAAATGATCATGTCCGCGCTTTTACCGCTCGCAGACACTCCACCGTGTCACTCTTTGCATTACATCCTTACATGGAGTGACGCATCATTTATTCTATACGTTAAATGGCCTTTTTTTTCATCTGCCACTATCAGACTAGATGGTTTTGTCCTTTCGAGTCATTATCATTGAAAGGAGGAAACGTTGGTCGCCTCATCATATGGAATTGGCTCTCTGATTAAATGAGCTTCCATCATCTCCTCCACACACCCCTCCCTCTCCTCGCCTTTGTCAGTGTGTGTGTGTGTGTGTGTGTGTGTGTGTGTGTGTGTGTGTGTGTGTGTGTGTGTGCACAGGCAGATCATCTTCCTTATGAAGTCATCGGGTAATGAAGCGAATCACATTAGATGAATGGATAGGCTGACTAATCGCATAAAGTCTGTTAATTGGATGCATATTGTCATGGCTAACTGTTATGGCATCATAAAGTCGTGGGGCTGACGAGGGCGGTGATGCTCCGAGGTCGCGTAAGCAGCACTAACACAGGGGCAAATAGGCATGACAAATAGGTGAGCGAGGCACCTACAGGCCTTATGTCGCTCTCTGTCTCTCTCTCTCTCTCTCTCTGTGTGTCTCTCTCTCCCCGCCTCTCTTCTAACTCATCAGCCTCCAATAATCATTTTTAATTCCAGACTCTGAAGTGCCTTCTGCCTTCCACTCCTCTCCCTCCCTGCCCACCTGGGGCAATTTCATCAGTCTTTTCTGCTTAATTACCTCAAAGACGCTGTCAATCTCGTCTAATTATAACTCAATCCTCGGCGCTCGGTCTCAGAAGGGCGGGCTCTGAATTGAACCGTTACAATCCAGTTTACTTCCGTGACCTCTGGAACTCCCCCGCATATAATAAGAACAGATGTTGCCGTTGTCCTCGAAGGGAAATCCTGCCCTAAATGTGCACTCTTTGGGACCCTGAATGCCTCATTTAGTGTCTATTAATATCAATGAATAGGGAACGCTGGAGGAACCCTCACAATTGTGAAATGGTTGGCGCCAAAATTGAAAGATTTTTTTCATTTGATAATGATTGATAATCAGTGTTTTTATCATGGGTCTATTTTTCTGCTCTACTAACAAAAACGTGAATCTTATTGTCATTTTATAATCCATTTATGTTCCAAACCTCAAAAGATAAGACAAGCGTAAGACCATATAGTTTTCTGATTGTCATCATATTACCTGAAAAGTCAAGATACTAACAATATGTTGTACATATAATCTCAGCGCCGAGCCCATTTGTTCTTTTGGAAGATGTAAAATCATACATCAAAACAGACAAATGTTGCATTTCTTTGATAAAACCGTAACAGTGTTTTGACAGGCAGACATATCTGCATGAACTCACAGCACTTACAGTCATTTTTAAGCATCAAATCAAGAAACCTCTGTGACCTCTTCTCTTCGTTTTTCCCTCTCAAGGTAACAAAACAACTCTAGTGACTAATATTTCAGCCTGATGTTAAATTCATAGGTTGTTTTATGAGAAGTAATGCACTTGAGTTTTACATAATATGTCAAATTCATATAAATGGAGTGAAACGGAAGGCTGACCTTTTGGGAAAGTGGAAGGTGGAGGTCGCTTTACTGGATCAGACAGATTTGCTGTTGGCTAATAAATTCAGTAGATAATCATTCATAGTATGTTTATGTTAGTATAGTAGAAATATTTGTTTGCTTTCCTGCTCATGTTTTTCTCAAAGCGTTGCTCAGCATCATTCATGGAAGGAGAGCTCGTTTATTAACCCTCGGAAACGTTGCTCATTTAAAGACGGTGGGCCCGTGGTTTCTGCACCACCTCTTCAACTTGTCAGCCCGTTCCTGTGAAGCATCTGCAGGAAGTCTGCCCCGTCACACTGTGCCCTGCAGCTCGGAAGCAGCAGCTCCGACTCATTTTAAGTGCATAAGCTCACGCACACACTTGTGGCGTTACACGTCTGGACAATATATCTGTACATGATCAGATAACACCAAACCAGTGCCATGATGTAAAAGGAGACTGATAGAATTATCATGAAATCACAGATTGTATCTGCAGGAAAGAACAAGTGAATAGACGCGTTATCATAGAAAAGCCAGTTCCTCTAATAACCCCCCCAGTCCCAGATGTTTACTGGGAACCTTAAAAGTTTGGTTGCATGAAACCAATTTCATGAAACAGTACATTAGTATCATAAGCTTACAGTGGATGGCGACTCTGAGGCGACTTCATTTACTCCAGACCATCAAACAATCCAGTTGTGTTAGAATGATTCAAGTTGAACTTTTATCCATTGTCATCGTGATACTAAAGCTATTGTGCATTCATTTATGTATTTATTTATTTTTGTCATAATGGTCATTGTGGCCCTGTGATAGACTGGCGTCCTGTCCAGGGTGTACCCTGCCTTCGCCCAATGACAGCTGGGATCGGCTCCAGCCCCCCCGTGACCCTAAATACAGGATAAGCGGTAGAAAATGGATGGATGGATAATGGTCATTGTTATTGTGTCCATTATAAGAATAATAAATTGATTTATTTATATATAAATAGACCTAATCTTTTATCAATTTAAGGGAACCAAACTAATTCATCATTGTAATAATAACAATGGTCCAAAATTATATGAAATGACATAGTTTTGAATTGAAATCAAGAGGCCCCCAAAACCACAATATCTCCTATTTGTTATGTCCTTATTCGCTACAAATATCAGAATGAATACTGATTTGCTGCCGATACAAAGCACACATGTGCTGCCACTTATTTTATGTTTGGTTTTACGATAAAGTAGTTCCAGATAGACAAATTAAAAGGTGTTTGTTTACCTTTCTATTAGCTGTTATTAGAAAAATACCAGCATATTTCAAAAGGAAGTGAAGAAATCACACAGAGAAACACCTTGCAAAACATCGACCGTTTGGTTTATTTACACAAACACACACACACACACACACACACACACACACACACACACACACCACACACTCCGTTGGGGGTGGATTAATTTGTTAGAAACAGCATGATTCTCAGAGGGGGACGCAAACAAACCATCCAGACCTGATTAGCACATCATGATTAATGCTTTTGACAGCTAATTTTGAAACTCGCATGGAAACAGTGTGATGCATACGTTGTTTGTCGGGACGGCTGTAAGACGACGGTCACGTTTATGTTTGTGTGAGTGATCAGTTAAATCAAAACCCGTCAGGGGAGACGCAGGAGACCTGAAGTCTTGATGATTGGTGATTGGTGTGCTTGTGTGTGTGTGTGTGTGTGTGTGTGTGTGTGTGTGTGTGTGTGTGTGTGTGTGTGTGTGTGTGTGTGTGTGTGTGTGTGTGTGTGTCTGTGTGTGTGTGTGTGTGTGTGTGCGTGTGCGTGTGCGTGTGTGTGTGTGTGTGTGGGTGTGTGTGTGTGTGTGTGTGTGTGTGTGTGTGTGTGTGTGTGTGTGTGTGTGTGTGTGTGTGGTGGAAATCAATTTTTGATGTCCTGGTGAGAAATAAGAATACTACTCTTAAAAGAGCTTTGAGTAATTTATCAAAGAATAAAGGATAGCAGCTGCTGTGGACAGACTGTAAACAGACAAAGTCTAATAAGTCAAAGCCCTCGCAAACAGAGTGTCCAGTCGGACCATATCACCGACATACAGCTTCAGAGCAAACTATCTGGCCAGATAGGGGCAGACACCTTAAGGGTCTGACCATTCTTCAGTCTTGATGGGCTTTTTATCCAGGTGTTGGTGACGTGTCATCAGGGAAGCATTGTTCCGTTGTTTGTGTAGACGGAGAACTGTGTCTAGGATGTGGTGTTGGAGCCACTCATCAGTGTCTATAGGTCCATGTTGACTTGTGCACAGTACATGATACCTCATGACACTGGAATATTATAAGTCGACTCAACCTACTAATTAACCTAGAATAAACCACTAAATTAAAAATTCCCATCACAATATGCACACAGCTAGGCATGTTCAGCTTCTTTAAATTGCTCTCACACACTCATTAAGCAAAAGCATTGAGGATATTATTAGTAGTTCTTATACAATTCCCAACAAGCGAAATCCCTGCTACTAACTGAAGGTCTTCCGTGTCCAAATTGCATTTTTCTGCCTGAAAACTAATGGAGATCTGCCATGTGGAGCACAAACAGCTGAACACCTTTCAAACGAAGCTGCACTTGGCATTTTGAGCGAGACTCTTTTAAAAGTTCAGAGAATGGTTTCACTTTTCAGAAAAGCTCAGAGTGACGAGAACAACTTTTATTCCAATACAGACTGAGCGACTGTAAGCTGTTTTATTGAGTTTCCTTTTAGCGAAAAGGTAAGGTGACTTCAATCTCCCCCAGTTAAGGAGTATATATGTTTCAGGCTTTTATTGTGAAAGGTCAGAATGGAAGGAGTGGATCCGGTCTGCCTTTTGTCAAGGTCAAAGCTTCTTGTTTCGTGTCGTGGAGCTTCCATGTTGTTGAACAAAGTCTAGGTAATAAATTTCACACGACGTGACTGGTTGGTGCCTTTCTTTGAAGTCTGAAAGCTCAGAAAAATTGTACTTATTCTGAAAAAGCAGCATGATATTTGCATTCTGTGTTACAGTACTCATAGCAAAAACGGTACGGAATAAATATAGTGGTACCGGAACAAGGCCCCCAGTGTGTAAAGGCCTGTAAAGGCAGCAACATCTTAGACAACCACAGTGATCCCTTAAAGTCGAGCTGAAATGGCATTTCAGGAATTATCTATCTTCCATATTGAAATTAGGCCAAAACGTTGACAGGAATTAGAATTGATTGATTGATGGATGGATGTCATGATATTACTGGTTGAAACTGGTTTCTACCAGATTTTTTTAACTTGTTTTCCAAGTCGAAAACGCTATTGGAGTTTTATATAAAAATATGAATAAAGTATTTATTGTTTGGCATATAGTGTTAAATAGGTGCCCAATGTGATCTAAAAGGGTTAAAAATACCCTTTCTTTTCATTTCAGCTCCAAATCCCCATTTCCTACCCTCAGGGCTGAGGTGCAAAGAAAAATATGTATTAAAAAAATATTAGTCCCTGTTGCCATAAAATGTCCTAATTTGTAAGGACAACTCCTTTTGTGAAGCCAGCCTCAGCCCACAGCAGTGTGTTTTTATTTAACCATGACTCAGTCCTCACCAACGACGACCTGGCGCTTCTATTGTTATTGTGTTTTTATGTAACTGTGCCTTAATGTGTCCTTCTGGATGTGGTATGTTGTGTTTTAATATGCCCGTTATAAAAGCAGATTCTACATGTTCTATTGCAGGGAAAGAAACATATTTTCTTATTTCTTCTTATTCTGGCTTTCCAGCGATATCTCCAGCTGCTGGGTGACCTTTGCAAACTATAAGCGTCATTGTGCCGCGGCGAGGCCACAGATAAGAATGTGGCTCACAGTTCATATTGCATGCAGCTTTCAGGGTTTTTTATGCCACTTTCTGTGTAGAAACTAATGCAAGCTGATAAAAACAAACTAAAAATTCTTGTCATATTGATACAAATGAATAAAAAAGTGCACTGAACAGATAGTCATGCTGTTTCGACCCCTGCAGAGCCACATTACAGATTTCTCCAGCAGCTGTGCAGTGGTCTCTGTCGGTATTTAATATTGATAATGGTGATATGTGCATGAATAGAGTATGCTTATGGGTGTGAGGGATGCTTGGAGATTTTTGAAGAGGCAGATATGAATCTGGGCTAATATGCAGTGGGCTTGTTTTATTAATGTATTGACTTTGAACAGAAACCCTCACCATAGGAGCCAACCAGCAGCACTATAGTTCTACCCAATCATGGAACTCATTGTTGAATGATCACATTGTTGTGCCAGTGAAAAAACGTGAGACTGATTTAGAATTTCAACTTAAAAGCTTTTGTTCTCCTCTTCACCACTTCAGTCAGAGATGTAGATGAGCAGGAGGGGAATCAGACACACATCCTTGACGCACCAAAAAGGTGGACTGTGTCAAATTAAAGAAGGAAGTCGGTGTTAGAAAATACACATGCAACAGAATCACGGTAGACATAAAACGTTATCTATTTACCAGTTAAAGATGTATTGTTACAAAGTCGTCAAACAAAATCCTCAATTTAAGTAAAGTGGTTAAATGATTTAAATCAGTCTTTTTTTTTAAAACAACGTTCTCCCTTCGTGTGCAGGGAGTGGGAGAGCAAACTGGTTTTTAACTGCAGTGAAAACTTTGTTTTTGAAAGAAACGCCAACAAATATGGAGTAAATATTTTGTTCGATTAAAAACATGTTTTGACTTTAAGAAATTATCACACCTTTATTTTTTCAACAACCATAGAAATGGAATCTAGTTCTACCGGTGTGGTCGATTCGTGGCTCATTAGATTAGATGTTTATATTCTACATATATTTAAAATAAGGTGATAATCATCAGCGTAGACATGGCAAGGCAATATGGCCATGACCTCGAGGTCTAAAAATATATATTATTTGCCACCATCTAGCTGAGTATTCTACAACTTTAAAGTGGATGCAAGAGAGATATTGATATATCAAATTCTGTACAGCAGCGGCTCAGATATCGTGACATTTAGTCCTTGGTGAAACACAGATACAGGGTTTTTCATCAGTTATCTCTAAAGACCACCGTTTTCTTTTCTTTAAACTCCTCCAGTTTGTAATGCAGAATTTGAACAGATCTCAAGATAGAATGATCCTCAGAAGCATTTTTTTCATCTTTGGAAACGCATTCTTCAACACCGACAGAAGACACTTCCACAGCGACATGTGGATCGAAATCATTGACTATATAAAAGTGCACGTTGTCTTTCTTTTAGTTTTTTCGATCTCCTTCCAACCTCTCTGGGTAACTAGAGCCCCTATCACACAACGTTCAACCATCAGAAGCTGGATATCCTTGAAACCACTGAATGAGAGACTCTTGTAACATCGTTCTACCTCAAGAGCACAAACTGCTGTCTTCTCCATGTCCGTGTCCGTGATTTCTCTATTTCTTTTTCTTGCCGTTGTCCATCCAAAGGCACCAAACTGCCGTGTCAAGGCTCAATCCCCAAGTTCTGCAGGTACTCTGCAGCGGTCCTTTCACTTCCTTTGATATTACAGTCAGTGGCCACTTTGTAGCGGACGTTTTAAATCTCCTCTTTGTGAGCACTTCAAACAGGCAGGAGTGCACATCACGCAGCTCTGTCATGTCTGTTGATTTCTTTTGGGGGCATTGTATGCTAAATAAGTAGTCTCAGGTTGAGTCAAGTATGATGGGATTCAGCAACTCAGTGGGATACTGAGAGTGTGTGTGTGTGTGTGTGTGTGTGTGTGTGTGTGTGTGTGTGTGTGTGTGTGTGTGTGTGTGTGTGTGTGTGTGTGTGTGTGTGTGTGTGTGTGTGTGAGAGAGAGAGAGAGAGATTCTCTCTTTCTTTTATGTTTCTTTGATGTTTGAATGAAACGGGTCCCAGCCTTGAGCATCCCGGCCCCGGTGCTGCATTCGTGTGCACTTCCTCGGTGTGACGACACTTATTCTAGGGAGGTGTTTTTTTTCCCCCCAAGGTTTTTAAAGGAAGCAGGTTTTCCCCGTTGCTTCTTGTGTTTGGTTTTTTTTTGTTGTTTGTTTGAAAGCAGGAAGATGAGCAACATATGGGCCATTTGACGGATACCGAGGCTTTAATTGCAATGGTGTCTTCGTCGACTCTCCTCCTCCTCTTTCTTTTAACGCCACCAGCTCCAAAATCCCCATTTAAAAGTTTACGCCCAATTACTGTTATCTGTGACTGAAGGTATGAAGAATCACCCTTATTAAATTGTGAACATGACGTTGACGTTTTTAGCACATTTAACAACACCATTGGTCATTTGTTCAAAACCATCTCTGTTTACATTTCCAATCAAGGAAACATTATTTGGTCCTGGGGGAGAAGCCTTCTTTTTGAGTTGCTAATTGGTGCGACTGTGTTTTTACTTTTTAATGATTATTATCCCTCCTAACACCATCCAACGAGCGCTGCTCCTCCCTCATAATCAACACCGTGAAGACACCAGATGTCATGTATCTGTCAGCAGGCAGCTAGCAGGCATGTTCTGATCACACACACACACACACATATACAGGGAGCGATACGCTAGGCAGTGAAAGTGACATTAAAGCAGCTCTTGATTATGCTTCTGTTCCGTCCTGAGGAAATACACAACACGCTCATTAAGACGGGAGAAGACACAGAAGTGTGCGCGGAAGCTAAGACGGCGATGGCCACCTGCTGAAAAAGCACGTTATTTATTAGCGGGAAATTAATCACGGCCTAGGAGCTCATTAAGGCGGCGGATGGAGATCGGCTCCGATGGATAGATTTGATTAGAGGGGGAAGAAGCGCTCTTGGCTGTTGAGTTTTTTCTTTTTTTCTCCATCCTGTTGTGTTGTCATCGAAAGTCACACAGGTGGCAAATATGAAACACTCGTGTTGATGTCTTCCCACTCATGTTTTTCTTGTCTTTCCGAATGCGTCACGTTGTTGTTTTGATCTGTTGGGAGTTCCGTCACATGATAACTCTCTTTTGTCAAAGTGGAATCAGAGCAAATGTTTTCCATTTGGTTAGATTTGTCTTTAAAATCCCAGTAAAAACATCACTTTTGCCAGTTTTAATCCTGCATCCATTTGATTTATCCCTTGTTATATGAAATAAAATACATACTTATTTTTTTAAATCAAAATCCCCCATCTTCTGTTAAATGTTTCAAACAACACATTGCCGTTTCTGTTCAGTTTCTTCACATTGTGTGACTCTTGAGTGTGCAACGCGTGAATGCACATGGAATTATCAGCCAGCAGGAGACTGACCAACATGTTCTCTCACATCACAGCACAGCCTCGGCTCACACGGTGCTGCTTTAATGTGTGTGAAGCCCTCCTGCCGAGGTTATTTTCATAGTCATCTAAGGGTAAAATTATTTTGGGGAAAAATATATAATAATAATTGAACCATCCGTAGCAGCTAATGTAAGCAATACAACCATTTCCTTGCATTCATCTACACCTGGAGGCAGTGGGGCCTTATTATGCCCACACAAGCCCAGCAGGGAGCCCAGCTCATCAAGCAGTTCACCCACTCCCGCTTCCCTCCCTCCACCAACGGCACTCTAAATTGAGGGACGCTGTAATCAGCGGTGTGACTCGGCCGGTAAGTGACGGCATCGATCGTCTGGGATTGAAGAGTCAGTCTTAATACTGGCCGGTTTCAGGAGCGGGAGTAGTGTTAAGGCACGGGTCGCCAAAGAGGCAAGAGGGGGTTTTTCTAACGAGGAGCGATGGACACAGCGAACGGAGGGAAAACTGCTCTCTGCTCTCATTTTGAAACGGCCGCTTCAATCAAAAGGACGCCACGGTTTCCAACTTGTGATTTAACCGTTCAATCCCTTAGACGAGGCCAGAATTAAGCTTTGAAAAGTGTTGTACTTTTACAATGGAATTGCGTTCAAAGGTTTCCTGAGTAGCGCGCCCTTGAGGGAGCCGAGCAGTTTGCCAATTCTGTGGTTTTAAAAAATAAAAAAAATTAAATGTATTGCCTTGTTTCAGAGACAAAGTAAGATTAAGTATGGGGCTTCTGAGGAACAATTCATTCCTAACATTTGCATGAAGATAAAGACGGAACTCTATACAATAGTCACATTCCTCATCTTACTCAAGTACTTGCTGCACATGAATTTAAAAATGAACCAGTAAAGCCAGTATAGGCAGTTATTCCTTCATCATTCTACGTAAATGCTCCCATATGTGGCCAATTAGGTTTATTGGATTGCTCTGTATTTATTAAGAAGCAATGGGAGCCGGAACACCATTAGCACCCATCATTGCAATGTAATATCCCATCCACAGTGGTGTTTAACCAGCAGGAGGAGCAAGTGACGCAATATGGACATCTGAACACACAAATATGTGATTGCAGGACATGTGAATGCACTCTTCAGTGACGTTATTCCAACTGTGGAATCTTGCTTGCTTCAGAGAATTGCTTACTCACAAGAGTATAAGTGAGATCCGTCACTGATGTTGGCTGATAAGGCCCTGGTTCATCATCCAGTTCTAGTTCCTGCCAAAGTGGATGGATGCGGTTGAGCTCTACGCTCAGTGCAGACCGGTGATGCGCTCGTCCTTTCACAAGGTCCTTTCTCTTTGTTTGAGAGTATCTGTGGTAATACTGCCTCTTTGTTGTAGAGTATCTCTTGTGATGCTGTATCTTTGTCGTAGAGCATCTCTTGTAATACTGCATCTTTGTTGTAGAGGAGCTCTTGGCATGCTGCCTATTTGTTGTAGAGGAGCTCTTATAATGTTGATTATTTGTTGTAGAGCATCTCTTGTAACGCCACATCTTTGTTTTAGAGCATCTCTTGTAACGCTGCATCTTTGTTGTAGAGCATCTCTTGTAACGCTGCATCTTTGTTGTAGAGGAGCTCTTGGCATGCTGCCTATTTGTTGTAGAGGAGCTCTTATAATGTTGATTATTTGTTGTAGAGCATCTCTTGTAACGCCACATCTTTGTTTTAGAGCATCTCTTGTAACGCTGCATCTTTGTTGTAGAGCATCTCTTGTAACGCCACATCTTTGTTGTAGAGCATCTCTTGTAACGCTGCATCTTTGTTGTAGAGGAGCTCTTGGCATGCTGCCTATTTGTTGTAGAGGAGCTCTTATAATGTTGATTATTTGTTGTAGAGCATCTCTTGTAACGCCACATCTTTGTTGTAGAGCATCTCTTGTAACGCTGCATCTTTGTTGTAGAGCATCTCTTGTAACGCTGCATCTTTGTTGTAGAGGAGCTCTTGGCATGCTGCCTATTTGTTGTAGAGGAGCTCTTATAATGTTGATTATTTGTTGTAGAGCATCTCTTGTAACGCCACATCTTTGTTGTAGAGCATATCTTGTAACGCTGCATCTTTGTTGTAGAGGAGCTCTTGTAATGTTGCATCTTTGTTGTAGAGCATATCTTGTAATGCTGCATCTTTGTTCTAGAGGAGCTGTTGTAATGTTGCATCTTTGTTGTAGAGCATCTCTTGTAACGCTGCATCTTTGTTGTAGAGGAGCTGTTGTAATGTTGCATCTTTGTTGTAGAGCATCTCTTGTAACGCCACATCTTTGTTGTAGAGCATCTCTTGTAACGCCACATCTTTGTTGTAGATCATCTCTTGTAACGCTGCATCTTTGTTGTAGAGGAGCTCTTGGCATGCTGCCTATTTGTTGTAGAGGAGCTCTTATAATGTTGATTATTTGTTGTAGAGCATCTCTTGTAACGCTGCATCTTTGGTGTAGAGCATCTCTTGTAACGCTGCATCTTTGTTGTAGAGCATCTCTTGTAACGCTGCATCTTTGGTGTAGAGGAGCTCTAGTAACGCTGCATCTTTGTTCTAGAGCATTTGAAGTGATGCTTCTCCCTCCACTGTCTGCAGTTTGTTTGTTCGTTGGTGATGGAAGCTGCTTCTTTATACACCACAGACAATGGCAACAATTAAAATGCAATAGCCGAGTTCCAACCACACAGTCACTATGCATATTCATAACACAAAGTTCAAAAATACTTTCCACTTAAATGTCAAAATTTGGAGCTGAAACGCGGTTGGCGGTTCCATACCTCCTTTAACAACTGTTGAGAGAATGTTTGGGTGTGTATGTGTCAATGTGTGTTTCCATATTCATATCTGTCCTCGAGGGTAGTGTCTGCCAAGCAGTCATTTCACACTCCATAAGTCCCCCGGTGGTGGCGGAGGGGGAACACACACTCCCACACATGTTCTATGCAAACACAAATAAAAAGCTGAGATTTTCTCTCCTAAATGCCACGACAATCAGGGATTTTGTTGTGTGAACGATGTGTCAGTCACACCATAAGATTAGATGGTCTGTTTTTGTTCCTTTTGTCTTATTTTGTATTCAGCAACAAAATAATTTCCTCCCACTCGTCAAAAAAAAAAACACTACATTTGACAACAATTTACACCAGATGGAATAAATCAATAAAGCTGCTCTTTTGTAACTAATATCCTGGATTGATAACGCTGATGCAAACACACATTTTGACTATATAGATCCTTATTTTAAGTCAACAGCCAATTCCCTACCGTGAAATCAAACTTCTTCAGAGGATAACGTGAGTACGCCCAAAAACTCCCAACAGTCAAATGAGATGTGCGTGACTTCTTTGAGCGGTGCCGTCTCCAGCTTCAGATCTGAGACGCAAAAAAATTCAACCTGAAAATAGATGCCAGTCGCGCACAGCGGGGCGTGCTTTAATATAAAGTTGGTTAATTTGTTTGTTTCTTCCAGGAAGGTGGAACAGGGTTCAGCTCACTGCAGCGAAGCCTTTCATGCCTGAACGCCTAAATTAGAAGAGATCTGCTTTTATTTATAGAGCTCCGTTTAGTGTAAACGTTAGATGTCTTTGGTTCGATTGGGTTTAATTAGAATGGTTGGTTTAAGAGGAGAGCGGGTAGGAAGGGGGGGTCGAGAGCAGCCGTGAGGTATTTGTGTCGCCGCTGTATTCCCTTCTCCCCCGGTGCTGCTCGTGAGACTCGCTCGCTTTCAATAACAAGAAGTGAGTCTTTCGCTTGTCTGGGTACGACGTTATCAAGGTCACTGTGGTTAAAAATGCCGTTTCCAGATCGTATATAAAATCATTCTCTCTGACAGCAGACACTGCCAGAGGCCAGAGATGAATCCGAGTGGAGAAGAAAGCGTCGGCGCTCTCAGCTGAAAGCAGGCGTTCTTATTAAACGAGGTCCGCCGTGTCGATTTATCCAAATGAATTCATCGTTCTGTTGAACTTCTGTCAAATGGAGTTCAAACCCAACAGCGCCTAGTCTCTGCTTCTTTACTTCATGTCACACGAAAGAAAACAATGCTCTCGAGTGTGTCGTTAGGAGCTAAGAAAGTACATTTAAATGTGTCGGAAGATATCTTGTATCTGCATAAATAGAGTTGTTGAAGGAGTTCAGGTCTCTGTAGTTCCATGGCGGTGCAGATAAGGCGGTTGGTGTGTGACTGGCAGGCAAATCTCTTCTCCTGTTATCTGTAGAGCCTCTGGACAGGAAGCACAGACTTATACCAAGCAACGTATTCTCATGAATTTTCATATGGAAACGTACGAAAAGTTATGTACAATTTTTTCGTGTATTATCCTACGAATTTTGAAATGACGTTGTTTTATCCTACGAATATCCCTGCAGTGAAAAATGGCTTCCATTCCTTTCATTCATAATGGAAAATGCGGCATAATGCAGCATTTTAAAGCTGTTTCGGCATTAAAGTATGTTTTGATGACATTCCTAGTGAAAAATATGCATTTTGTTCTCATATTAATCCTTCAGTGAATGTATACGATCTTTCGTTCGTTGGTTAGGGTTAGAATTGGAGGAGCCTGGTATCGAACCAAGTCCCTCTACCTCCTGAGCTACCCCCCCGAAGGTTATGGTCAGGTTTAGGTCTGATGGTCTCTACCAGCATAAAGCGCATCGTTTACGTGACTACGGCTCTGTGTAATACGTAGGAAATCATACGAAATTATCGTGCTTTACTTTTTAGTACGAAAGCTGAGTGAGAGCAGCCTGACCAAGTAACAAAAAAAGATATATTTTTTTTTGTGCAAAGGACTTCAAATATTTCCAAATGACTAAAAGCTTCTGTTTTCTTCCAGGTGAGTTTCATTTATTTAATTTATGCTCTCTAACACAACTTACATATATTGCTAGTTTTGCAAAAATCACCCGTCAGGAAACACAAATGCTTTAAGTCCTATTTAGAACAATGACACATTACCTCCTGCGTTCTCTCGAGTCCCAATTCATCATATTTACAGCCTGAAATTGTATTTTAACCGTTACCAGATTATTACTGCAATGTGGCACAATGTCACATGGAAGCCGAACCTGTACTGTAGGTACAAGTGTATTAGCAGCACGGTTGACGGTTACATGCTACGGGAACACGATGTGAGATGAACTGCAGATAATTGCACAAGTAAAGTGACATAAATGTTTGTTTCAGGAGCGATTAGAGTGATCGCTGTAAGATCACAAGTCTGATAATGTCTGCATGTCGTCAGTGTACACGATCTGTACATGTTCTCTGTCATCGTCCTTATCTCTTTCTCTCTCTCTCTACTGTAATGGAGAAAGTGATTAGCACAGTTAAACAGCATTGGAGACACCCACAGCCTTTGGCTGAATTGTTCCGCCATAATTTCTTTGTTAATTGGCTCTCTGGGGAGGCATTGGAGTAAAGGAAGCCCCGGGGTAACTTAGTCTGCCACACTTACACACTGGCCTGCTTTTGGGAGATGCTCACTTCCCCTCCCTCCGTCCCTCCCGTCCTCCCTCTGGCAGTTAACTTGTGGCTTCCTTGTCCTTTATTTTCTGATGAGGACGTGGGATGGAAACCTGCCCGTAATTCCCATTTTCACCCACGCATCACCCCAGTTTCCAATTCTGACCTTCCTTCCTTTCAAATGCTCCCTTCTCTCATTTCTACTCTAGTGATCTCTCTTTCTCTCTCCCTCCCACCTCCTTCCCTACTTTGTTATTCCAGCCATCTTTCCCACCGTAGTTCTTCATCCCACCTTGACAGCAAAATGTACATTAAAGCACAGCCACCACGTCCTCCCGCTGCTGATTTATGCCACCGGACAGATAAAGTATCTTAAGGCACGCGAGGCCATCATGGAGGGAGAGGAGACGCCGTGAGGTGGCGGGATTCATCTCTGTCTTCGCCCCGCGGTGAATTATGCACCTTGTTGTCCGGGCTGAGGGGGAAATGGATGTGTGAAACATGGAACGCACTTGCTTTATCTGATCGAACTTTGATGCGTCCACTCCAACAAGTTGATGCTCTCTTTTAGGTGCTTTGTTCTGGCACGTTAATCAATAGCACTGAGCTACGCAGGCGGGAAGCTTGATGTGTTTCGGTGTGGTTCTGGCTAGAGTTTGGGTCGTATTCATTCAATCACACAGTGCAGTAGCGGAGTTCTGCACAATGCTTGCTGCACCTTTCTAGGTTGCTTCCATTGATGCGTGAGTTCAAGGGTTAGTTAGGAGTCACAAACTGATACTGACCTTTGCAGGAAAATACCATTCGCCTTTGCCTGCATCCGCACCAGCACATTGCTCAGCTTCTGAGCTGAATTACTCTTTGCGTCTTACACTATGGAAGAACCTCACACAACCCCACTTCTGAATCTGAAGTATTCCTTTTAGATGAGATCTTTTGAGCACTCATTTGCCTCTTGGAATGCCATTTACATTTGGCTTCTTTGGCATCTGATGGCTGTCAGACACAAGATGTGTTAAGTGTAAACAGTGTGTTAAGGAGGAGGTTAGAGTTGAGGTGAAAGAGCATTTCAACAGTTTCTAGCGTGTGTATCGTGATGCATCTCACAGTGAGAGACAGACGGAACTTAAAGTTGGGAGGAAAGGATTTGATCGTTGAAGAGATTAGCTGACAACCTTCTCTAGCTACGAGTCAAAGACTCAGCGTGATGGATGGATGTCATGATATTGTTGCTTGATACGAGCTGATGTGTCATATTGTGTTCTTCGGGAACAAAAATATGCTTTTGATATAGAAACATGAAGAAGTATATATTTTTTGTAATCTGAATATTTTTTTTAAGGCGTATTTTCATTTCAGCTTTAAGGATGGAAGGGTCTAGACGTTGGAAATCACATCCTGTTTAGCATCAACGGAGAACTTTTTCTTTCTTTTAACAGTTCATTGATGCACAATGGATTTAGCTTTTCAAAATAAAATGCTCCAAAGTCAAATCATTCACTTCATGGAATCTCTTTGGTACAGTGACATGAGCTCTCCTCCTAGAAGACATGCAGCTGTCAGAAGACACTTTCCAGCCGGTAATACTGTTTGGACAGATCAACTATGGCCTGTGGGTGGGAATCAGGATAGGAAACCTCTTCTCACCTTTGGATTCTCACCTCTCAGTTTAGACTTTGACTGAACTGAAGTGTGACTCTATCCTAAAGCGTTATGAAATCCCTAAAGTTCCATAATGAATTCCTTGTAACGTCCTCAGTTTGACACTGCAGCAAGTTTGGGAAAAACACCTTTGAGGTCTTGATCTTTTTGATCAAACTGTCTCCAATTGTTGTAATTGTTACAGACACAGAATGGAATATAAAAAGGGAAATTCTGGAGCTGCTAGAATGACCTTCCCTATAGAAATACCGCTGGTGCCCCTTTTGAGTGAGGCAATTACCCTCCAATGGCAGAAGACGGGGTGGGCTGTGATGGTGAGCTCCCACCTGTGAATGAGTGTGAATGGGTCGCTCAGTTAAACTTCCTCGGGCAGCAGAAAGGTTAGGGTTTTTTCCCCCAGTGTCCTGTCCTCAGGAAATCTGCACCACATTTAGATGGTGAGTGGGCGGCATGGGGATTCTTTCTGACACCGTTGGGCGTTAGTCAATTTTCACACTTCAAAAGGTCTGGAACGAAAAGCTGGAACCGGCAGGTTGAAGGCTCGCTCCCGCTGATGGAAATACCCGGGAATAGGTTGTCAGAACTGTTAGATCTGGCATTTAGCAGAGAAAGGCGTATACGATAAACGACAGGGTTGCCGGGGCGATAACCCCCCGTGGTGTCTTCTGTCCTGAAGCCTAACGCGCTGAAATCAGGAACGTTTTAATTGCGCTGTTATGTACTCAGCAAATAGGTGACCTTTAGCGAGGGTAACCGTTGTTTAGTCAGATGACCTTTACTGGTTACAGAGGGAGAGGGCTTGTATATCTGGGAGCCGATGGGAGCAGAAAGAGCTTTCACACATGTTTAATGCTAATATTTTATTTAATAAACCGTTTTTTGCAGAAAAATGCTGAGGGTGAATAACACTTTATTAAAACACAATATTAAATGCACTATTAAATGCTGCGTCACACGTGTTTCATGATCGCCCCGACAGACACGATGCTTTGACCTCGTCTGTTTGCACACACACCCCAAGCACATATCCATTTTTGATTTAATATACAGTAACACTTAGAGAGCACTGTAAAACTAGATCCGACAAATAATAACTGGTATTACAGCCGGTAGTTCTGCAGGCTGTTCTCATTCACTGTTTATTTATGAAAAGTATAGTGTATATTTCACATGTAACCCGTGAGATTGTGAGCCAGGACTGTAAGGAAGTCGGACGACATAGTATAAAGGGAGCAGAGTGGATGGAAGGGTTGAATAAACACAGGACTTTCACTCAGGTGATCACTGTCCTTATCTCATGTGAAGCCAAAGGTTAATGTTGACTCCAACGGTGTAAGAAACACATTGTTATGGGAATTTTGGATGTTTGTAATTTATAATCCGAATCTTTGTCAGGTTATCCTATGACATTTACATTTACATTTACATTTAGGTCATTTAGCAGACACTTTTGTCCAAAGCGACTTACAATAAGTACATTTGTCAAAAGAAGGAAACAAAGAAACCACAACGTATCATTGCCGATAAAGTAAGAGCTAAAAATAGAACAAGTGTTAGGTCCTCATCTGAGTAAAGTAGTACTTCAAGAACAACAGTGCTACGATCAGAGTGTTTTTTGGGGTGGGGGTTTGGGGGCGGGGGGTGTTAGTGGGTCATGCTATGTAGAGTCGAGGTGAAGTCTGAACAGGTGAGTCTTCAGCCTTTTTCGGAAGATGGCAAATGACTCAGCTGTCCTGACATTAGTCGGGAGTTCGTTCCACCACTGAGGACCAGAACAGAGAAGAGTCTGGACTTTGCTGAGCGACATTTGTTTGATTTCAGCGATGGTGGTACCAGCCGGCCAGCTGAAGTAGAGGAGCGAAGTGCTCGCTTCGGGGCATGAGGTTTGACCAGTGTTTGAAGGTAGATGGGTGCCGTTCCATTGATGGTCCTGAAGGCCAGTGCCATCGTCTTGAATTGGATGCGTGCTGCAACAGCTATGACTAACAGCTATGCCCTGCTATGACTAAAATGTCTGTGCTTAGTCAGGTGATATAGGCATGAGTGCCACATGACATGAGATAATTCCAGAGGACTACATCTGTGTTCTATACATCTTGCCTTTGTAAGACAGGACATGGCCCGTCTTTAATCTACAGTATGGTTCCTGCTCCTCAAAAGGGAGATCCCTGCTAGACTCAAGGTCGTTCCTGCGGTCTCTGGGCTTTTGCATGAGAAGGCAAGGGTGAACATTATTTTCCTCTGCAGACGAAAATGCTTTGTCGAATAAACCTCGGAGAAAAAAGCATTTTAAATGTTAAATGGCGACCTGTGGGTTTTTTTTTTTTTTTTTAAACACTGCAGTTTATAGACCAATTTCACTTGAAAGTGTGAACATTTGAGAGTTTGAGTTTGAGTTGAACCCAGTTTTTTTTCCACTTTGCTGAAAAACACTCAAACTGAACTGAAAAGACAACATGTTTGTCCGTGCCCTGGAGAGCAGCACAGAAGTGTTTTATGGATTAGATAATACGGCTAATCTGTTGGGTTTTTATGACCTCATTAACTGAGTGCTTGTGTGTTTTTCCCCCTCTGACTGTTTGTAGCCAAATTACAGATTTTTTCAAATCTCAGCAATTTACAGTCATTTTGGTGAAGATGATCATTAGAACAGCATCATAACCAAAGCAAGTGACGACCAAAACTGCTCAAATAAGACCCAGGTTGCACTGAGCTAATCGTCCTGAAAGCAGATTCTACTCTACAGAGACGGGGAATAAGCACATTACAGGCTCTAACCTGACCAATAATAATTAGGAAACATCCAACCCCCATCTTCTGCAGCACAGCCCAAAAATATGCCACCCTCCAGGGTTTTTTCTCCAATGTGCAATGAGCAAACATGCCACATTTAATGGAATAAGCTAATAATAATCACACAGAAGAAGACATTTCAAACAATAAAGTCAGGGCTCCCTGTAGAGAGTACTTCCGTGGTGGGTGCCCTCCCTGCATGACCCAAATAGCAACGCTTTTATCCCCCTCCTGGTTAACCTTTGAGGCTGATGATCTGTCATACACCCAGAGGCTTATCTCTGAGCCCCAGAGGTACTGTCTGTCCCGGACTACCACTGAGATGTCATTACCGTGGGCACAAACTATCTCACACACACACACACACACACACACACACACACACACACACACACACTTAGCTTAATTACTCTGGGGCTGTGATTTGTAGGACTGGAATCAATCTGCAGGTTTATTCAATAACAAGTTTGCTATATTAAGATATGACGCCCCCAGCAATCGTCAAGAGTCTATATTTAGTCTCATATTCTGGATCAACCTTTTCTACATATTCTACGTGTTTCAGTGTCTCAGGACAACCATAAATATATTCTAGCATAGAATCCACATCAATGAAAACTCTTCCTTAAAACACTTCGGTGTCGGTCATTTTCGATTCAGCCCGAAGATCGACTTTGACTTCACGCCCCGGGAGCATAAAGTCTGGTTCGGTTTCAAAAGGGCTGCTGTCAGCAAAAGTCACGACTGCAGACTTGATCCTGTCACGCTGAGGGGGGAAGTGCTGCAGGAGCGGAGACTTTTTAAGGGGCTGGACCTGAACATGAACCTGGACACCGAGTATGACAGATTATTTCGCTCCACAGTCACCAAAGTAAAAGTTTTTTTTTTTTTAATCTGCAGATTTGATTCCATGCTTCTGTCTCTGTGAGTTTTAGGTATGACATTATAAAAGTATATTATGAGCAGATGTCTTTTCATGAGGCTAATAGGACCTGGGTTAAGAGGTTATAGTGAGGTGGGGATTTTAGTTGGGGTTAGTGCTTTGACTTGACATGTGACGGACAGGTGGCTTCGGAGGAGGCTAGAGGATTAGTGGCCCCAGTGGAAGGTCCTCCTGAGAACACGGATTCAGAAATGAGTGCAGATTTCTGCCCTGCTTCGTCCGGGTCAGCGGCACACGGTGGTGTGACTCACTCCGGTCAGAAAGCCACAGTTAAACTACCCAGAATCCATTTCATCAGTCCACACCCCACCTGTCTTGACAGCGAGAGAAATGACGTGTCGGCGCCTTGCCATTTTTTTTGCAGCTCCGCTCGATTTGATGTTCGCCTTTCATTCAAAGTCCTTGAAAGACACACGATCAAAAAAGTATTTTTTTCTTAATTCATCAGGCGATGGTTTTGGCAACGATTAGTGCAAACACACACACACATACACACACACACACACACACACACACACACACACACACATGAACCCAGAAATCCATTTCTCATTCTCAAATATACTCGTAGGCGCACGCATATGCTCAGTCCCAGGAGGACGGGGGAGTAAATCAGTGAGTGGAGTCTCGGTGAGTGATGGTGACAGGATAGACAGGATAGATAGATGACGCGATGGAGAAGAAGATGAAAACGGAAAATGGATTTCAGAAGTCCGAACATGTACTACCTTCTGCTTCCTGTCCCGTGTGTGTGTGTGTGTGTGTGTGTGTGTGTGTGTGAGTGATAGACTCAGATCTTGATCTTCTATCTGCTATCTAAGAGATCGTATAGTGAAAGGAAGTGTTGCATAATGTATCAGTCGACGTGCATATACATATATAGTGTACAAATAAACATACAGATACTGGATTCAAGCGTGTGTGCAGGACTGCTTTGTCTGTGACTTCCACTCTGTGTCACTTCCTGTCACTCACCACGAACACACACACACACACACACACACACACACACACACACACACTCTGCAGGTGTCAGAGAGCTCAGCCGTCTCCAGCAGAGCTGAGAGAGAGTGTCTGTCATCCAGCGTGGATCCTCTCCTTCTACACTGAACCGCAGTGACAGCCGCATCATTACTACAGTGGGCTGTGGGCCTGTGTGTGTGTGTGTGTGTGTGTGTGTGTGTGTGCGTGTGTGTGTCCGTGTCCGTGCAACCGAATTGTCTGCATGTGTGTGTGTGTAGGTGTGTGTGATGTCATTACTAAGCCAGCGTCCATCTGCTCGGTCTCGACAAAGTGGAAAGTTTCTGACCAACTCCTCCAGATGTATAATAGATGTCTGTCTATAATACAGCTGTCTCTGTTGAGGCTTGTGTGCCTGCACATCTGCGTGTGTGTGTGTGTGTGTGTGTGTGTGTGTGTGTGTGTGTGTGTGTGTGTGTGTGTGTGTGTGACACAGAGAGATGGAGAGAGAGAGAGGCAGTGATTGTGTGGAGGAGGAGGAGGTAGAAGTAGAAGAGGGAACAGAAAGGTCATGTAATGATGGGGCATGGAGAAGCAGAGTGTGGCTGAAGTTGTTGAGTGGACGCCGAGATGAAAAGGACTCTAATGTCGGGAGGACGGGCTGACATGCCACTTGGTGGATCTTTGAAAGGACTGTCTTGAAAATGCCCAAAAGAAAACACAGAACACAGAAAAGACTGAAAGATCAGAGCACCATCTTCATTTTCTGCGCTCACCAGAGAAGATGGCCTTTCGCCTGTGGGAGTTTGACAATTGTTGCTGAATTTTGTCGCCTCGCCATATAATCAAGTTAAGTGTCAAGTCAGCGTTTATTCGCGTCACTCGTGCTAGACGCTGCTGAAGAGGAGGCGGGGCTTACCTCAATATAGACACCGAGAATGTTTCATCAGTCATGGATGAAATAATCACTATTGCTAGAAGTCTTTGGGCTCAACATCCAGTATTCACTACGTACTTTTATGGTCTAAAAACTTTAGCTCACGTTGCTGGACATTCGTATGAAAAAGCATCTACAATGTATGACTTTCTATTATAAGAGACATGGATAATCATGGTTGTTTGAGTGTAAAATGAGAAAGGAAAAGGACTCAATGAGATCAGAGTCAAACCAACAAAATATGCAGATTGCCCCCTCAGCCAGACGAGCAGTCTTGCACGAGGACACGCACTGAGCAACGCGACGCTATCACAACTGTTCCACGGGCTCACAGCACAGTTTAATCAGCAGCCAGCCTCCCCTTCCTCTTGGCGTCTCACTCCCTGTCCACACCAACTATGTCAGTCCGTTGGCTGGAGCTGGAAGTTCATTCATTTGTAATGAACCATCTGCAGTGACAGCTGCAGTGCGTTTAAGAAGCATTCATTCGATTTCATACAAAGCCATCAAATAGCGTGCATGCACCTGGGCCGGTGTGCTGCATGTTGTCGTGCTGGCCTTGAGATATCATGTTTGGTTGTTCAAGGTATTCGATGTTTGAGCTTGGTAGTTATGCTAAATGGTGTTAGATGTGACGGAAGTTTGTAGCTGCCATCTCACTATGAATCATAGTTTTGTACGTGGGCACGAGAACTATGTATTAACGTGGTAGCGACCTGTCAATCACGTCAATCACTGTGACCCTAAATGGACAATAATGTACTAAATGAACATCATGCTGGATTGAGGAAGACTTGAAACTCTAAACTCATGTTTGCAATGTTTCCTGAGATATTAAATCAAGAAGAAGGGTCGTTTTCTCATAGACTTCAAATGCAATCAGAGAGGAGTCGCCCCCTGATGGCCAGCAGAAGGAATGCAAGATTAAGGCACTTCAGGTTGGTCTTCACGTCTCTTAACCAGAGGTTGCCGTCTGGTCTTGTCTCACAAATGAACTGCAACCACTTCACAAACCTTCCAGAACAAGGGGGGGGGGGGGGAATGCAGCGTTTAATTCAAATGGCTCTTTTTGACCCGACTGGTGGCGGCTGTGAATGTGTGCGGGACTCAGCACTCAACTAAATGGCTTGTTAAGGTGGATGTTGTGACAGACGGCTTCATGGCTTGTCGGGGAGCGTCGGGTCAGCGGCCAATTTCTTGACACGGAGCAGCTTAATCCCGACAGGCTATCGTCTCTCTGCTCCTCTCTCTCTCTCTCTCTCTCTCTCTCTCTCTCTCTCTCTCTCTCTCTCTCTCTCTCTCTCCTCTCCCATCACCCACATCAGGACTCTTCCTCTCGTACGCCCTAGCTCTCTCTCTCTTTCTCTCCATCATGGCACATCTGAATGGTTGACTCACTCCCCCTCTCTCGCCCCCTCTCACCCCTCTCCTTTACAATTTCTTGCCCTCTGCCTTCGTTCCATCTGTCTCTCTTTGGTAATGCATCTAAAGTGACTCTCTCTCCCCCCTCCCTCCCTTCGCCCTATCCATCTGTCCAGACTAGTGTGTCTAAAAGGCTTGGGGTTGTGTGCTGTGCCAAGACGAGTGCACAGATTTGGATAACCGCTGTCTGGAGATATGTCTGAGATAACAACTATAGTCACTCACTCCTGGCCCGGCTGTGTGTGTGTGTGTGTGTGTGTGTGTGTGTGTGTGTGTGTGTGTGTGTGTGTGTGTGTGTGTGATGGAGATAACCCCAGAGTCTGCTGCCTCTGCCCCCAGCCAATAGTGGTTTACAGCTGATAGCGGCGGCGAGGAAATTTCACGCATTACAAAAGTGTACACCTTGGAAAATAGGTTATACTGCGGAGGGGGCACATATGGAATTTGATAAAAGTTTGACAGCGAGTCCAGGGGAATATGGAAAAAGGTGATGAAATAGGAAGACATGTCTGCCTGGTATTGACTTCCGTCCTGTTCAGGGCAGCTGATTGTGAGTTGGGGCACGGATCCTTTTTGAACAAGGATGTTAGCCCGTATTTATTCTGGTTCTTCCCGCTGCTCCCAGCCAGCCTTTTAGCACATCTCTACTCGGAGCACCTCTTTACGATCTCATCCCACAGATGCTCACTTGGATTTGCGTCATGTGACTGGAGAAACCCTCGGACCCCCCGCCACATGAGAGGGAGAGACGTAAAAAACTTTCAAGAGGCAATTCGAATGTGTCACTGCAATGTTTGCATCCGTTTTTTTTTTTTCTCGAGAGGCCTTCATTTCTGGTGCGACAACCCGGCGCGGCACTTGCATCGCCATCCGGCGGTGTTTACAAGTGGCGTGATGGATGCAGGTTCTGCTCAAGTACGCTGGATGAATATCAAGTCAGGCGTCGCAGAATGTGCATGCTCAATAAATCTCTGCCGGACGCCAAGGTCCTCTCATCAAACACACACTTGGCAGCTGCCTGTTACAGACTTCCACTGATGGCACTGAGTTGGTCCGCTGGGCAGTCGGGATTAAAGTCCACAGTGGAGGGCAGCGGACCTCATCCAGTTAATAGAGAGTCTTATACAGTAAAGCTACTTTCTGTTAAAACAAAAAAAAGAAGAAAGGGGTTTCTTAAAGGGCCATACCAGTGTGATGTCCATCGGCCACATAGCTTATCATGTTTACCAACGTTTTTTTAGATTGTTTGCTTCTCATCTCCTTGTTGTCTCCTTAGAAGTTCGGTTTTTCAAAAGGGACTACTTTTCCAGGCCCACACGTGCGTGGAAGTTTGTCAATGAAACCAGGGGAAACGTTTGCACACAACAAAACATTGCATTGTGAATTATGTTTCCAAGGAAACACATTTTCAAGGATCACAAATACGTTTCAAATGAGTCGGCAGAATTCTGCATGGGAAGAAGAAGAAAAAACATAAGAGAGCAAGAACCAAGAACTTCTGTAGTCTGAACGTAACCAACTACTTTTGGTGCATTTTTGTTTAGAATAAGAATGTTGTAGAAAAGTTTCCCGGCAGTTTAGTTATACAGGAACGTTTGTGTAGGAGACGGAGGTTGTTCATGTGATGATTCAAACACAGCCGCCTTCCCTGGGCCGCCACCATCTATCGACTGTGGCTCTGATGGTCGTGTGTGTGTGTGAGTGTGTGTGTGTGTGTGTGTGTGTGTGTGTGTGTGTGTGTGTGTGTGTGTGTGTGTGTGTGTGTGTGTGTGTGTGTGTGTGTGTGTGTGTGTGTGTGTGTGTGTGTGTGTGTGTGTGTGTTCTATTTCTGTGATGCAGCAGATAGCCGGAGGCGGAGCTCTGGCTGTAGCCGGAGGTATGACTGCCATGTGTGCGTTTACTCACACTGATGTGTCTGAAGGCGTACGCATCTATAATTAATAAAAACACGTTGACAGAGCACCAAATGACTTCTGCCAGGATAGATGTGCGCGTCCAACATTTTACATTTGGGAAGAATCCCATACAAGATGGATTTTTCTATATTTAGATGCATCCTGGTCTGTGAAATATGATGCACCAGCAGGGACGTCGGGAGGAGGCCTATCACACCTCTCTGCTCAGACAGATAAAGTAGTGCTTGTTTATTTCATTCATTCTTTGTGTACTTTTTTTTTACTGGTATAGCATAACCAACGACATAGTAGTTATGCTATTGTGTCCACTTAATCGGCATGTAGTCTGAACTTTACCCCCCTGATGAGATGTTCTGTAATTGTCATGGAGGAAAAAACAATCCTCTGTGTCTTATTTTAAACCTATACATGTCTAAGCTTCATACAGCAGAATATATTCAACACTGTTATTTTTCCGTCTCCTGTGTGGATCCGCTTCTAAACCGGTGTCTCGTCCGTCCAATTTGTACCTGTGGAATGAAGGCAGCGATGCTCGTCCGGCTACCGGGACTCCTTAAAGGAAAAAAACGTAATTCTACGTAAAATACAAATATTTCAGGAAATCCAAGCGGGTGAAAATGGAGCTTTGCATAACTCATATTGTTTGACTCCCTTCTGTCAATTATGTTGTTTAAACAGGGAAGTAACTGAAATTGAGCTTAATCACTTGGCACACAAGCACTGCCTTGGTTTTGTCGGAGAGCTAACAGTGTTCAGTAACAGGGCTGATTAAAGCATTTGAACAGGATGTTGAACAAATGACCATTTACACGGACTATTGTCGCGGCGTCTGCACCGGCAAAGCACCGCCTCAAATAGACCATAAAACAGGACAGAAGGGAGGGAAATGAACAATAATAAGATATTGTGTTTTTCTTTGAATGGCTTTAGTTTTCGAGATGCTTTGATCCGTCTCTGGCCTCGCATCACCGTCCAACTTTCATTTTGTCTCCCGGTTACATATCAGAATAGATTTGGACAACAGCTCAGTGTCTAGATATCGATGTGGCCGGTTTAGCTCTGCACAACGTGAAAGAGGTAAAACGTACCTGCGTGAATGTGGTTGGGAAGCCAGTGAGGGATTTGTTGGACTGCAACTGGTTAGTTGAGATGAAAGGTTGAATCTAATATGTTTAGAATTGAATAACCTTAACTAATTGAAGTGAAACCTCCATTACATCTCAATATTTGTTGTTATCCATGTTCTAGTAGAGCCCGACCGATTAAGGATTTTGAAGGCAGATACCGATACAAATGTTTGTTGATTTAAAAATCGGCCGATATTTATTTATTTTTTTAATTTCAGAAACGCGTAACAAAACATTAACAGATTTCCCTAACATTAGTTATTTGTAGTTATTTATGAGTCTTCAGTAAAATAATGATAATGCAGTTTAAAAATAAAGTTGTTTATTTTATTGTCACAACGGAACAGAGGAACATCAAAATATATTAAAGTTCTGATAAATAAAATGTATAAAAATACTAACTTAAGATATAAAAATTAAAGTCCTTTGAACAAAAACCCAATAACAACAACAACCAAACACAAAGTTACCAGTATTAAAAGACTTGGTAAGCTTCATACATTTTTCAGATTCTGTTAAGTTATATAAGGGTGTTTCGTCCGTTTTTATTTTATTTTTAAAATATTCATTTATCGGACATTATAAATACAGATACCAATAGTTGCCTAAAATGCCTAATATCGGCCGATAATATTGGAGATAAAGTACAACGACGAAAAACGTTTTTTTAAGGAAAAACTTGCCGTTTTGATTACATCTGAAACAACGCTACACATTTTTAACTCGGTGGACGTTTGTCAAACCTTAAAACATGATGAGGTTTGCACTAATAAAAACTATCTCTACCATTTGCACAGAATGTGAAAACATTAGCTTTTAGATGAAAACGGCCATGTCCACTTCTGGGTGCAACATTTTTGGTGGGTGAAGGTTGTAATCTTTTGTATTAAAGCCATCCAGTAACTGAGTGGAAGATGTGTTTCATCTAATAGTCAGTCCCTGCATAATTATTCTTAAATAACACATTTTAACATTTGCAAAAAATGTTTTTAAAAAACATGAAGATGAATTTATTTGGCGTGAAAGACTCGTTACTCATATTCTGGGATGAAAAGGTGTGATGAGGGTTTTTTTATTTGTCATTTGCCACCTCCAGTAGATGACACCCTCTCTGAGTGGTAGATGCTCAGGACGTGTCTGCAGAAATGGAGGCTGAATATATTCACAAGCAAACTGGACTCTGCTTAAAGGAGCAGAGAGAAGCTCATGAATTTGTCACATTTAGACACAAGTGTCCAGACTTTTCTTGCCTTCATGGTGATAGTTTAAAAGTCCGACATCTATTCTGGGAACATTTAACGCCCGCGACGTTCCCTAATAGCTGCATGAATACAAAGCAGTAATATTCTTTGTTAAGTGTGGCAATGATGGATCAGCAAAAATATCCATAATTGCTTAGATAAGCAGACGAATAGCACATGACTCCAATGGATGTCGGAAATCATGTTCACACCAAACAGAAAATTCAAAATACGGCGAAAAAGAAGCCAGTTAAGAACAAGTCCGATCGGTTCTTGTATGAGGCCCATCGTGTGAAATGATGTAAATCACAGGATGTTTGGAATATGCATGCATATCTCATATTTCTCAATTGTGTATAAATATTGAGGATTCCTACAGCGAGCAGTAAGTGTCGTGTGTGAGGCAAACCAAGGTCGCACTTGAATCATGGTCGGTTAAAGCTGAAGAAAAATCAAGGTCTAATAACCTGAGGACCTCATTAGGACCAAAGTAACCATTAATACTGATATAGCTGTGAGGGTTGGGAGTGTTATGTCTCGTACTTAGCAGTTAAAATAACTTTTAAGATATTCAGACTGAATTTATAGACAAGACAGAAGAAAAAGATCTCACCTGGAAATCCCGATTGAAATGCAGACATCGCTCCAGCCCTGTAACTACCATCCAGGACAACGTCTGACTAATAGATTTGGGTTGATGAGTTGATCCCAGTATAACATACTCATTATTTTTAAATTAACATTACATTAGACCAACCAAATAATACATACAGATGTTAGCATTTCTGTGTTCCTGGGAGTATGAAGAAGGCTTTGAAACTCCATCCAGACCTCAATATTTGGAAATTATTACTGCTGAGGAATTATAAGTAATGATATAGCACATTTATATAAAATGCATGACATCAGCGTTCCCCTCCCCCCACCAATTAGTGACACAGAAGTGTTGTGAAGTTGAGAAATACTTTACTTTATACAGCTTGCAATAGTAGAACTCTAGAAGTACAGCATCACTGATGTGACCCAGTGCCACACAGAAACATTGCCAACGTATTTGCTTGTGGTTTTTTCCATGCCTATTGATCTTCTCCAGCTGCTCCAACCCAGCTGCCAAGACCTCTGCTCTCCGTATATTAACTCTCCGCACATGATCGCAGACAAATGAGTTGTTTAGCAGACAGCAAGCAAGGACACAGGCTCGCCGTGTGTGTGTGTGTCTGTGCATTCATATGCGGCGGCGGCGGCTGCGTTTACTCGGAAAATATTTGAGTGGTGTCGTCTGAGCTTTGTTTGCTTCTTGTAGCAGTCGCTGTTCATACTGTTTGACAAAACGCTGGAACACTGAGGAATCAGCAGGCTGTTGGCTGTGACCGGGAGTCCAAACAAAACCTGCGGCGAGGTCTGCTCTCCCAAACTGAAAATCACCACGTTGACAACACGGAGAGAGAAGAAAACGCAGCAGCATTCTCATTCCGTTCATCGTGGGTGTCTATGAGGAGCTCAGGAGGGTATTCAACAAACACCACACCCACCCTGCATGGGGGGATGGAGGCTAAAGCTTGTCCACCCTCAGGGACATAATACCCAGGAACAAGCAGGACCCTGGTCCTCAGACAGGACCAGGGTCTGGTCAGGCAGCCTGCAGTCCCTAGGTGCTCGTGTTGGTCGTCGCAGGCCTTTGGGTCTCAAGAAGGTTTCAATCTTTTACACAAATATTGTGTATTTAATGTTGTGGGCTCCCAAACAAGCAGAGACACCGTTGGGAACAGTGTTCACTTCTTAGCGAGAGGGGGAATTGAAAGCTATATTTCTGAAAATGGTATATCAAATGAACTTTTCTGAAGTCTCCCTCTGCATTATGCTGCACAGGCTTATAAAAAGTTTGCTGCCTAGCAGGGCATAAAACTCATCAACTCTCCCTCACTGCAATGCTTTGTTTGCAGAGAATTATCACAATAGAAGTAACACAAATGGGCTTTTGTTTCTTTATCTACATTGATTTTTGTTCTTTGATCCCGTATTTTTTCTTGTATTATAAACCCGTAAAAAGGAGCTGAATCAAAGCGGTGTGTGTCCTGTGACTATTTGCATATTTGTTTGACGGAACGAAATACAAAAACTAAAAGGTCACCACCTCAATTTTTGCACGACTTTCATTTCGACCACCTCTAACTGACGATCATTTGTGCGCCCCGTAATTGTATTTGTTTGAACGCTTTGAAAGACCTAATCAATACTTGCCAAACGGTGGGCATTTAGAAGGTGCTGCGTCCTTAGGATCCACCGCTGGCTTTTTTTTTTCATGTGGATTTTTCCCTCCTGGACGTCGGACGCATCGTCTCCTGCTCTAGAATGGACTGTCTGAGCTCCGCGGTGGGACTGACAGGAACCGTGAAGTTGTGCCGAGTGTCTCGGCCTGTTAGGAAGCATTCTCAGGGTTTGTCAACACCCAAGTAAAATAATGTGGTTTTGAGTTTGATGGCTGAAGGACGTTCATGATGAAGGCTTGTTCTCTCCGAGTCCTTGAAAAGATTTACAGACATAAGCTTAAATACAGTCAACACATATTGACGTGTTTTGCTTCAATGTGCGAAACTCTGAATGCAGAGTGCAAAACTGACTTTCTTCATTCATAACTTTAAACACAAATGCTATATTTGCTTTCAGTGCCATTCTTTGCTCTTCTTCCAATGAACTATGCTATGCTATTGCAGCATTGATGCTAATCTCCTCAGGGGCCCCCGTTGTTGTTGTTGTTGACGATACAAAGAGGCAAAGGAGAATGAACTCCCTCCTCTCTCTCTGATTGGTCCGTGATCTGGCTTACAATAAACTGAACACATTATTTGAAGCCTTAAATGATGGATATCTGTGTGATATGTGTTGTGACATCGCAAAGGATCCCGCTGCCATGCAAAGTAAACTTTCTCCTGTTTTACGTTTTGGTTGAACAAACAGAGGACTTTCACTCAGGAGACCGAGGTTAGTGTCCCGTAAGAAACAAAAAGTCAACATTGAACATATCTGCCCCTGGACACTTTTTAAATGTTCTCTTTTATTGTATTAAACTTATTTTATCCGTAGCCCTTTTCTTTTTTGTGCCTTAGTTTATTCTTTTAATATTGCAGTTTATTGTGAAGCACGTTGGGGCGGCTAAGCCGTCTGTAAATGTGCTGTATATATATATATATATATATATATATATTAGGGCTGTCAAAGTTAACGCGTTAATAACGCGTTAACGCAACATCCTCTTAACGCCGTTAATTTTTTTAACGCGCGATTAACGCTCGGTATTTAAAAAAAAAAAAACGTGCATTGTATGATTTATGGCCGTCGGTGGCACCTGTAGTCTTGATCCAGAGGGAAGGTGCCTGTCCACAGGCAGCGGTGTTTCCCCGCGTCCCATTCATTGTCTATGTGAAAAGCCGTGCAATGCATTCTGGTGGCGTCGCGGCGAATGTCGAGAGACGGCGCGCGAGTTGGCCGCTCCTCATTTGCCTAAAGTATAAGTCGAATCTACTTTATGCTAATCAGAGGCGCCGGGCTCGACTCGCCGCCTCGCGAACGCTCGCAAAAAGTTGTTGTTTAAAGGAGAGCGCCTGTCAATCATCCTCTAGTGGCAGCCCACCAAGCGTGCAATACTGGGAAGCGGCGCGTCCACACGCGTTTAAAATCGATTTGTGAACGGCAAATTCACCTTCAAAAGACTGCCAGATGGTTCAGTCGATAAGACCAAAGTCATCTGCGCGTACTGTGGGTATGAAATGAGCTACCATAGAAGCACGTCCAGTCTGAGATATCACTTGCAAGCCAATGCACTTATATCCTAACTGTACTTATCTCCTGTTACACTATCTCCTGTGACATGTTCACTTTAATTGTTTGTGATATATTCTTATAACCCTGTTTTGATCCCATGTTTTGGTAAGGGGATATTTGAAGTGTTAAATAAACATTTTCATAAATCAAGTATATTTGCCCTTATGTTGTTAAAAGTATTAAGAATATGAAAAAAATACATTAAGGTACATTTAGAAGAAAAAAAAAAAATGTGCCAAAAAATGCGATTAATTTGCGATTGATCGCGAGTTAACTATGGACAAAATGCGATTAATCGCGATTAAAAAATCAATCTTTTGACAGCCCTAATATATATATATATATATATATATATATATATATATATATATATATAAATAAAATTGACATTGACATATCAATTTTACGTATGATGTTACGTACATACCTTAAGTCCTGTAACAAACATACTTGAACCAAAACCATGATATTTTAATAAATATAACCAAGTTGCCCAATGTTTAAAACTGTGAGCCTAATCCGGAGAAAATGTTTCCCCAGAAACTATATTGAGAATGCTGTTAAATTGTATGAGAATGTAATTTTTAGGAAACGAGGTTGACATTTGCAGTCGTAGAATGAATTTAAAAAAGGCCAAATAAGAAGGGCTCCAACTGTAATCGGTAATTCTGACTGTGCTGTTGTCCTTTAAAACATCGTGAGTGCATTTTCGTTCACTTTACTGCCGATTTTCTACGCTGAGAACATTTTTGAAAACCTTGGCGTTCAGCTAAGAAACATGGCAGTTAAAGTTAAAACGAGGCTGGCTGTCTTGGTTCCTAAAAAGCTTTTATTTTGGTGGTATATACATGTATTTACCATAAATGTATGTAAATGCCGTCAAGTGAACACCACGTGTGTCCATATTTGCTAAAAACAAGGCTGTCTTTCTCCATGATTGTCATTGGACGATGCCACCCCACGATTCCTCTACACCCGTCACCAGGTGAACGATGCTTGATATGTTCTAGCACTTCTAATCATCACACTAAAAAAACCCCAGCTTTCTCTGAAGATTGTGTTTATTATTGTTACTTTGTGAATTTCCATTTGATGATGAAACTGAGAGGACGATGCAGCACAAAGGTCACCGGCATTGTGGATAGAAATCCACTTTATTGCCGTCGCTGCCCATCACTCCTCTCCTAATGAAGCCCCCGGTCTTCACTAACAAGCTTAACCAATGTCTCGCATATCGGGCAGTAATAGCAGGGAGACTCTTCTAGCTGCCTAATTACTGATATTTCCTGCTGCATCAATTGGACCTGCAGCACGCAGGCAGCCTGCTGGTGGTGGTTTTATTATATTCCATTTGCTGGGACACGTCCTGTTGCAAGGCTACGCTCACTAAAACATCAACCCGAGGTTATGTGTAATCATTGAGAAGTGGTGGAGAGATAAAGGGGATGTGTTGAACAGAGGGAGAGGGAATGGAGCTACAGCACAGTGGGAGTAAACCTGGAGGAAGGAGGAACTGAACGTCTGTTGCCTCTCCTCAGCCTCCCATGTCCTCCAACCTCTGATCAATTTCTCATTGACGCCTTGGAGTCGTCTTTTCTTTCTTTCATCTCTTGTCTGACGCTTTTCCAACAGATTGAATCGTTTTAAAGTTAAATTTGAAAACGATCATCTTCCAGTGTTTGCTTTGGTGCAGGAAGGTACTATCGTCTTAATCCCACCTGCAAAGCTCTGATTGGTTAACGGTTTCCCAACCAGGAACACACCATTTGATTGGTTGATTCCTTATCTCTTCTTTCTTTCCATCATGACTCCTTCCTCCCTTACATCTTGTTTCCTCCCGTCTTTGTTTGTACCAAAAAAAGCATAACATAATGTCATAGAATTACTAATGTATGTATCCATATGTTTCTTTTGAGTGATGTAAATGGGCTTCCATAATCTAAGGCTGTTTTCCATTTTGATGTAGTCCTTTCATGCAGCCTTTTTAAATGTATCAATATGTTTCCCCTCACTATGTACCGGCTCTTTTGTTTCCCCATTTGTAGACGCCCTCCTTCTTTTCATCCTTTTCATTTTGTCTCTCCTTCTTTCATGTCAACCGTGACTTATACTGAAAACTCAGATATGCGACGAGTCAAAGTCAGAAGGAAGAAGCTCCCTAGAAGTCTACCAGAGGTTTTGACGATGGCGCTCGGTGGGAATCTGCTGGGAAATGACCGTTAAGGCCGTAACCTTATAATTCACATTTGACAGCTGTCTCTTGATCGATATGCTGCCCTTTCAAACAAGTTTTAAAGGTTTTCAGAGCAGAGACTCTGACGCAGACGGCTCTGCATGTTAGATTTCAGATATTACAAAGCTGCGGTGTAGAATCTGTCCCCGTCTTTTCGGTGATTCACACATGCCACACGGACACACAAACACACAATATTTCCCCTGAGCAAACATTTGTTGAGATTTGTTCTAATGACTCGCCAGTCGGAGTGCCAGAGAAATGAGAGATATATGAAGCAGATTTGTGTAATCGATAAATATGATGTGGATGGCTATTATAAAGCTGCAGCTGTGGATGATAACACTATCTAGCTGGTTAAAAGTAATATAACAAATTATTTGTAAACCATCTAACTTCAGATTGTTAATACTTTTCTCATGGTTCACATTTGGATTTTCAACCATCTTTAACCCTTATTAAGATTGTTTATTGGTATGTAAATAGTCTATAAACATTATTTAGATGGCTATTATGTTGGTAATAATACCTTGTTTATAATGCTTTACCTTTACATAAAATAGATTGTTAAAAGTAAAAAAACTGTTTAAGTTTAATTAACTGTAAATATTGAATTTGTTGAGTATTCCAGACTTTTCCTTGACCACAGCGTCCTCATATGGCAGACAGAAGAAAAAAAAAAATATATATATATATATATATATATACTGTATATATATATAGTTATCTTTTTTCAAAGAATCATCCCTAGACGCACTAAAACTGTGCCAATTGAGATCAAGTACATCATCGGCACGCACAAACCTATAAATTTCATTTGACATTAAACCATACCAATTGATTTGCCTCGCTGAACGCCCGCTCTGCATAAATTACCAGTGACAGACGGTGAGTCCATTCTTCTAAATGTGTATGATATGCAATGTGACGTGAGCTGTTGGAGGATAATTGCTGGAGAAGCCGGCTCCCTGCGGAGGTGTGTTTTCTCCCTGCTTTGATTCTACCTACACACAGAGAGATTTTACGTTCAACCCTATAGCTCGTCAACAGCCGTCAGCGAGCCTCTGCAATGAGAAGTGACTGTAGCTCGCCCCGGATGAAATGCTTCTCCTCTCTCTACCGTGGTGAACTTCACACAACTCTTCTTCTTCGTGAGGCAACGAGATGACACACAGCTTTTTGAACATCCTTTTTTGTTTGTTTTGGGTTTTTTACACGCTGAAAAGAAAGCCCCATTAAATTGGAGTGAGGAGATTATTTATAAATGAGCTTTGTTTTCCTTCAAATAAATCTGTCTGTGAGGGCAGTAAGTCCAGATGTCCAGCTACTAGAAGCCTTAAAATATGATCACAATGAACTAGTTTAATAACAACCCAATTAATAGTCAATACCCTATTAGATTAAATTCCATAAACTAAGTAATAAACTAGTGTTAACGGTTCCCTTTGGAGTTTTAGACCTACAGACATGGGTGAAAATGCATTGGATATAAAATACTTGGTAAATATTTTATGAGGAAGGAAAGGCACAACAGGTTGTTGTTTTTTTTTTCTCCCCGACCTCAAGGACACACGCCAAGCATGTTGCTGAGTCGCTGACTGAAAACACAACTTTTTGTTTGTTTAGAAGAAACCTCCACAGGGCCCTTGAACCTTGTTTCCAGACAACAAGACGACCTTCGTACCGGGAGGAGTCGTACGCGTGCTCGGCCCTGAGCCGCCATGCCGGCTCACATTTGTTGGGTTTGTTGGGTCCGCCACTTTGGTTCTGGATGGAAGTATCTCATCAGCACTTGAGCTGATTGGGACTAAAGTAGCATCAGGTATTCACGGTCTCCAGAGGATGAATCTGTGACTTCAAAACTTCAGTTTGTGTAATTTGATTCATAACAAAATACTAAAAACTGGTGACAAACGGGGCTGCTCTTCCAGACATGACCGACCTGGCTGGTTGCTGTGGTAACGACATGGCGTGGTAATTATGTCGCACTGCTGGTTATTTTCCCCACGCAGTATTGATGACTTGTTTTCTTGAACAAAAGCCGCCAACAAAGCCTTGCTAAATCAGTGATAAACACGTTTTCTATAACATTTTCACAATAAAGGTTTTATTTTGAAGGAGCAAAATCAGGAAATGTTGGGTTTTTATCAGTAACTTAATATCAGCTGGGCTCCGAACTCGTTTTTTCCTCCTCGGGGAATCAAACTTCAGACCACCTTCAGACCACCATTTGGAAATGCAAAGAAAACCCAAAAGTTTTGGGCTGGCAGTCTGAACACAGTGGCTTCATCATTTTGTCTGAACTGAGCTGTAACTATTGGATGTACAATATGTGATTATTATTATAGATCAACTTGCAATAAGATGCTTTTGTCTTGAAACTTCAGAGCTTGTTATCGAGCTTGTTATAAAGCATCCTGGATGATCTGTTAGCTCTGGAAGCCAAACATTACCCCTCATAAAATAAAACTGCTAACTCACTAACAGGTCAAATTGGATTTTAAATCCAAACATAAGATGATCTCACTTACTCAGAAATATATCTTTCTGTAAAGTGTACCACTTATCTGACATTTGTGCCGGCTCTGTCTGAGATTAACAGGGGTTGATACGGGGATGACCTTTTTTCAAGGATGTTGCCACAGTTTGAAAGTGTCAGATGCCTTTCACACAACTTGTTTTCACTCCTCCATTTTCAATTTCTCCCTGAGCTTGTTTGGATGAGGCGAGAGTTTAGTGTCGGAGCCCGCCATGAAGGTCAACGCTGTGTCCGATAAAAAGCAGCGCGGGAAGAAAACTTTCCCTCCCTCGGCCTCTCTGTAATCTCTGTAGGAAGGAAGGAAATGCCAGCTGCCAGTCTCATTTGGCAGAGATAAGGACCGAGCCCCAAACGCACCTGCACGGCCGTCCACAGCGGAATAACAGTGAGGGAATAAATATGTAGATGATAAGAAATATAAACACAAAAGTTTAAAATAAAAAATATCCACACCAGCAGATCCCTGAGAACCTCGAACCAGGTGTAAACTGTTTTATTACATTTTGTGTGTGTGTGTGTGTGTGTGTGTGTGTGTGCATACTGTCGAGTCTTCACTGTAACTCCCAGCTGGCAGGGTAAAAGTGATGGCCCCTGCTATAGATTTTTGGCAGACAGGTCCCCCTGCAACCATCTTATATCTTATTACCAACAGCCTCAGACGCTCAAATTGATCTTTTTCTGTGTTTAAAAAAAAAAAAAAAAAAGAAATCCCCCCATGGCATCTTCGACCTTTATGGTTCTCACCTTTCCTTGGTAATTTTTTTTCTATCTTGACTGTGTGTGTGTGTGTGTGTGTGTGTGTGTGTGTGTGTGTGTGTGTGTGTGTGTGTGTGTGTGTGTGTGTGTGTGTGTGTGTGTGTGTGTGTGTGATGCAAGTGGAAACTCCATGAGGCTCACCATCAACAACCCTGATGGGGAGTAATTCCTGGAGCAGTGACTGTAGCAGGCATGTCCAAGGTGATATCCCTCAAGCTTTGTTCCAAAGGCATGGGATGGTTTTTCTCTTTATTATTTCATTCGAACCAGATCCTTTCGCTGAGTTGCATCACTAATCTGCCTCCTTAAAAACTACCGTTTAAATAAAAAAAGAAGTAGTCAGTGCCGTGGGCTTTTTGTCGCTTGAGAAAAGTTGTGTTTCTGCCAAAAGTCAAACGCTTCCTGTGGCCTTCTGACGAGTGGGAGAGACGTTTCTTTCACCAGCTGCAGCAGACGCTTATTCAGCGTTGACAGATCACCTCGGCGAGCACTCGGAGCGTTGTCTGTCACTTTCATGCAAATGGAAAGCTGTTACAGTCGACAACACTGACTTAAACTACCCAGTATTGAAAGAAAAATGTATATATATATACGTTTTCAGAAAGTAAGTTTTAAGGGGATAATTAACTCATCTCTAACTTAAATATCCCAATCGAAAAGAAACAAACTTTACTGTAGATTTACATTATTTGCCCAGATATTATGATTGTAATCGCACTGGGAAAGCTCCCCGTGCACTTATGACCCACTACAAGTTGCCCTCTGGCTTTTTTTATTATGTCTTGATCAAACTTTGCATTTGGACCTCACATAAAGGTGTAACCAGCAGCCAATAAGCAGCGTGTCACGCCCCTCAACATACAAAAGATGACAGACCTCACTGCCTGACACAGAGAGAGCAGGCAGGCCATGGCAAGATGAAGCACCTTCCTGCACGTCCTCCTGATTTATTTGAATTCACATCCGTAACTTAAGTGGACTAATAAACCTCCACATTTTAAGCCAAACATTAACGGAGAAGTTTTTGGTTTGTTTTAATCAACAGCCAGGTGCTTAAAATTGCAAAATGTTTTCCTCTACATGTGATTGAGAATGCAGTTTTATTGTATCAGAACATAATTGTGTATTAGACGGTGTCGCCAGAGTCCAATGTTTTTTATCCTTTCTGGTCTCCACCAACTCTCTCGGGGAAAATAATCGTCTCTATGGCTTCTAGATATTTGACTTCCTTTCTTACAGTGTTACGATCCAGCATTTCTCCCAAAACATTGAAATATCACATCCTGACAAACTCGTGAACTTTCCTATCCACATGCTTCTTACTCAAATTTCATTCCATTCATTCATTTTACATTGTCAGGCTCTCGAGTTTATTTTCTTTCTTTCGTCGCCTGATAAGTCAGACTACACGCGTGGAAGCGAAATGATCCCTTTAAAAGAATCTGCAAGGATCAGCCACCTGTGTTAAGTGACCGTCGTAAATGTAGTCATTATGGGAAATGACACTTTTTAGATAGCTGCTTGGTAACGCTCTGCTTCACCAGTCTGCTTGTTGCAGTTTATCCTAGTTGTTTCGTTTCCCTTCAAACTCATAGAACTACAAGTACCTTATTAGAGCTGTCTGGACTCTAAAGTGAGCAAACAACCATTTGTGCTCATCAAATGCTGTTAGAATCGGAGGCCTTTGGCTTTTCTGTGACCTTGGAGATTTCATTTCTTCCTTCTACTGTTGTTGCACCGCTGCGTAGAAACAGCTCTGCATATATTTGTGACCTAGCAGCAGGTGTTGTTTCATTCATCTGAATGTTGTAAGCACTTATTTAGAAGCTATGGGAGTTTTTCTAATGCGGCCTGGCCTTTTCACACCACTTTCACATTAACTCTGTGACCTTTTATGTATTTGACAACGGTAAATAGGAGCTTATGGAAATCTATGTTTTCATAATAATGGCTTATGGCATGTGTTTGACTTTAGGATTATTTCCAATACTGATTTGCAAGTGCAACTGAAATATGAAAATCTAATTTCCTAATCATAAAAAACAACGTTTTAATTATGGCCAGAGCAAGCACAAAGAAAAGAGATTCCGGCATAATGACGGAAAGAAGCCGCGATCGTATCGTTTGAGGTTTGTGGAAGCAGAGAGGCCGTGACATGAACACATCGGTGTCGAGTGTGATTCATTAAATAAGGGTTGTGAATACGATCATCTAGTAGGCAGGGTAGAAAGGGCTAGGGATAGTCAATGACAGTATTCAGGCTGGTAAAGTCTCAGACAGCGCTATTTCACCGATGCAAACCCGGCCTTTTCTAGTCACGCTATCTGCTATATGATATTTCTCAATCAGCAGCAATGTATAATGACGTTAAACCTTGTTCAGTTGCGTCTCCCCTGGATCTGAGGTCCATTAAAGCGCTCCTCCCGTACACGGAGGCGACAGAAAGAGGCTGGAGACCACCATCAGCTCAGAAACATTTTTGCTTCACTACATTACTCTGGTGTTTAGCAGCAGGCGAGCTCACAGCGCGCTGCATTATGGCCCGCGAGCATTCACGGATCTGTGCGAGAGCAGAGCCGGCGGTGTACTGTTTGACTGTGAGGCATGCAGGGGGAAAAGTGATAAATCGCTCACGGCCGAGATCGCTCAACAAAACCCGCCGTGATGTAGGTGGAACAGCAGATGGGGCAGATATAAAGAGAGGTATACAAGAGACAAAGATGTAGAAAACGAGAGGTGGAACTTAAACATGGCTGTCAGTGGTTACATTTCAATCCCCACAGTAAAGGCGGATACAATGCTGAGCTTGTTTGCTCTGTTTCAGTAGGTGTGAAGTGGATGTTTAGGTGGGCGATTCGCTCTGAAGCCAAACTGCGTGTGACGTGACCCGACATTTTAGATCCCTTGTTTGTAGATGACAACATCAGCAACCTTTTCAAAGGAGTGGCAACGTGTAAGATGTGGCCAGATTTTAATTTTAGATCTCTGTGTTGCAAAGATAATTACTGAAATGAGCATGCTAACAGGCTAGCCGAGGCCCGTCCTTGTCTTGTAACACCTCTTGTACCTGAAGAGTCACCGTAGCGTCTGGTCCGTCCTCAGTCCAACACGAGAGGAGGAAGAAGTAGAGCTTTCTCAGGGCTCGTTGATAATGCATCCATGGTCCGTGTGCATCTTTAGAGTACCCACCCCCGGTCCCAAGCCAATAAAAAGAGAGATCAAATAATAAAACGTACAGACGTACATCCCCCCTGTTAATGACACAGTAAACACACAGATGGTTGACATAACTACAGGCTACGCATGAAGATTGTTTTGAGTTTCAGCAGCTCGGTCAAATTTTGCATATTCTTGCCCTGCTGGTATTTAGTAGGCTTTTAAAACTAATGACCATGAATTTAATTTGTGTGGCCCCAAAGGTAGAGGTGAAATGCTGACCCCTGTTGGCCAAGAATTACCCGTTACACTTCTAAGAGTCCATTTACTGAGTTACTGGCGTTGTGGCGGTCTCCAGATTTCAAAATCTCCAGATTTCAAAATAAGTATAAACGAGTATGAATTGGTTGGTTTTTTTTTTTTGTTTTTTTACTTAAGTAGACTTATTCAGTATGTAAACAAGCCCACAATCTTTCCCTTAACTTAACCAAGTGCTATAGTAACATATTTGAATCAAGTTCCAAGATGATATTTTTGGGAATCCAAATGAAACACGTTGTTTAGCATCAACATTTTGAGACACTGCTTGTACGTTCATTACCATTCCATCATGTTATTTAAAGGCACACTGCATATCCTTAAATGCATACGAATTAGCAGGACATCAACTGAATTACTGTTTGCTCCTGATAACGATTTATTTAGCTAAGACAAATTGTTTCCCCCCACGGACGATTCCAGGCTGCCAGGAATGCCATTAAGAGCTAAGGAAGCCTGATGCTAACGCTAAGTGTGTCATGTGAGGGAAACGTTCATGTAGGTCAGACAGACATGTTTGGACGAGGAGACGAAGTGAAACGGTCTGAAAAGTGAAGCCGATGAACACCATCGTGTCGAGCAACTCGCTGACAGACGGATGGCGTTATCGGGCTCTTCAGCGTCCGCGAAGGAGAAGTCACTAATGGGCCTGTCAGGCCGCGGTCAGCAGCCCTAATCAGCACTTAGACAAACAGCGTCTGCTCGCAGCACGCCACTCTCCACACACGCTCTAAACATAAAGCTTCCATCAAGACATAGCGAGGCCTCGGCTGCCGTCGCTGTCCGTAGGTAAGCGCTCTGCCGCTGGTTGCGTAGGTGGTTTGGATGGAGAGCTTTGTCCAGCTAGGCTGGACTGTGAGCACCTGTTAAAGAAAAAAGAAAGGGTATTAATGCTGCAGATGAATCTATGCATCAAAGCGATGGTGAACTTTAGAAGAACTTTAGGTTGTGTAGTTTCCTGGCTGTGTTGTCAAACCGGATATGTTCCATCTTCTTTATCCGCTGATCCATGCCTGAGCAAGGGAATAAATATAGAGATGTTCTTTTTTCTGCATTCAGTCATGCATGCCAATACCGGTCTGGAAATCTCACTGTTAACACATTTATAATGCTTCTTTATCGCACCTTCCTTTCATTAAGGGGAGACACTCCCAGGTGACTGGGATTAAACATCAGAGATATCACCATGAAACATCCCCAGTCCATTACTTAAGTTAACGCCATTCATTTTTTGTATAACAAGTTTTCTTTTTTAAATATGCAAATTGAGCACTTTCTTAACTATACACTTATTTGCATACAGAGGGAATGTTGGATATCTCTCTGTATAACTTAATTAATGAGGAAATTCTGTCAACAGCAATAAAAAAAAATACATGTTTTCATGTTCAATAAAATGTATAAATCAGGTCATGCGTGATATATGAACAAACCCTTCTAGGAAAACCTTCAGAACATAATAATTCCTACTTAAGTGGAGATTTCTGGCTCAGCGTCTGAGAAAAAACAGCCTTTAAAGATATGGATGAAACAATTATAGTCATTTTCAGACACTTACAGATGAAAAGGGTATAAAAAGAATATAATAACTAATAGTTATCTCTGCGAAATCCCAGTTGTTTACTGACATTAAGACAATTATTTTTTCTATTACAAGTTTTCTCAAATGAAAGGCATTATCTAATGGTACAAAATAAACACCTTAACGTGCATTTTTCCACTAGTATGAAAGAAAAAGTGTTTTCCACCTAAACCAAGAAAAAAACACCTTTGTTACCTGCCTTGAAATCTTGGTATTTCTATTCAGTTTTTATACATCATATTGAAATAAACGTCATAAAAGCATGTGTGTGGAAACGTGTCACAGCTAAACAGCGTTTAGAGACACCACTTTTATTATGATGACGGATTTGCACTGTATGAGAACAACCAAATTCATACTGTGTCTTCATTTACATTTAGGGCATTTAGCAGACACTTTTGTCAAAAGCGACTTACAATAAGTATATTTGTCGAAAGAAACCACAACATACCATTGCCGATAAAGTAAGAGCGAAAAAATAGAAACAAGTGTTAGTAAAGTAGTAGCTGTTCAGCAAGAACAACAGTGCGTTATATCATCCATTCTCTTAATATTTTGATTTAAAGCCCCTGAAAATGTGGCTTTGAAGCTTAAAGTAATAATCATGAGGATGTTAAATTAAATAAATCACTAAATGAGGCAACATATTGGTTGCTGGTGAAAACTTGGTGTCTGTGGCTACATTCCCTCTCTGGGAAGAGATCTTCAGGCTAGCTATGGTCTACGATTTGGAATTAAAAAAAATCCATTCAGTCTATGAGCCGTAGGCCTGCATAGAAATTGACCAATGGGAGCCATTGCTCCAGAAGCTCCCATTGGCTCGTACCCTCCATCCAATCCCCTCGTCCCCTCCCACTCCCGCCTTGTCGAATCGTGGAGCACTGAGGGGGAGGGTCTTGGCGGGATGCTTTTCAAATCTGTCTCAGAGGCTCAACTGATGTTCAGAATGTAGACCATAGCTTTAACTATTTCTTCCTAACATTAAATAAGCAACAATAAAAGTTTATAAATAAAAAAAAAGATGAGACAGTGACTACACAAACAGGAAATACAGGCCGTGTGAGAGGGGTAAAACATGCAACAACCCCGGGGACATTGCCTCCTACAGTATGCATGTAACAGCTGGGCCGCCATGACGCCCCATCGTTTGATCAGCTGCTCGGCAACGTCAGCAAACAACCTCACAACTGTTCCCTCCTATTACACGACATCGCCTCCCGCCTGAGCTGCATAATAATCAGTGACGGGAGCCCGAAACAACAAACGGACATGTTTGCTATGTTGCAACATGTGGAAATCTTCTAATTTTGGCAGAGACGTGGATGTTCATGTAGGAATCCATCGTGCAGAGCTGAGTGACAAAACGTGTTTCGGGGGCCTCGGTCAGGTTTTATGGGTGATTTGTGTGTGTGTGTGTGTGTGTGTGTGTGTGTGTGTGTGTGTGTGTGTGTGTGTGTGTGTGTGTGTGTGTGAACCGAAGCCAACCGAATCATTTCTTACATCAGAGCGCTGCCAGTTCAGGTGGCACAGCGCCGCGCTCACAAGATCGCTTAGCATTCCTGGCCTGCAGCAAACACACTGGACCTCCCGATGCTGTGAGACGCATCAGTCAGCAGCCTTCTATTGGAAACACCCAGCAGCCAAACATGGAGTCTGGTACTGCAGCGCGCCCCGTAGACGGATTATTCATTCAGTTGTCTAAACACTGAAGTATGGCCGCGCTGTTTTTTTTGTCTTCTCTTTGTTCATTCTGAAAGGGAAGAATCACAGCCATCATGTCCCTTAAATATACTTTTTATAATGACAAAGCTGTGGATGCGTCGCACGCTGAGTTATTAGAACTGCAATTAGCCATCCTTCACCAGTAAACAGATCAGTAATTACCAGTACATTATCAAGCAAATTGCTGTCATCTGTTTCCTCCGCTGCATTCTGTCCCCATTACTGAGTCCTTAATGCAAGGTTAGTGATAAATCCCAGGTTAATTAGCTGTTCCAACACTTAATTAGTGATTTGTAAATTGATACGAGGGGGTGGGGTGGGGGCGGGGGGGTGTTTCGCCCTCTGGTTGAGGTGCAGGTCAGCCAGTTAGCAGCAGGGGTTTTATTCTTAAAAGCATCTCGCTGGAGGATACTTCCAGTAGCCGTGGCAACAAAGGGTTCAGACATCTGGGTAAATCATGACCCCGTCTAATCACCAAATCAAGCCCTTATTCTAATTCCTTTTTTTTTTTTTAGCTAACATCTCTTCACAAGGTGAAACTTTAAAGGGTAACTTGTAGAGATGTAGACGTGTGCATAATGTATTCTGCTTGCTGGGGTTTTGTGCTGCTGATGAAGTGGGTGATTGTGCCGCTGACATGGGATTCACACGGGAGATCAAGTGTTGTCCCACAGCAGAGCGGGCACATGCTCATGCATATCCTGCCACCGCCGCCCACACTATCTCTCTCTGTCTCTCTCTCTCTCTCTCTCTCTCTCTCTCTCTCTCTCTCTCTCTCTCTCTATATATATATATATATATATATATATATATATATATATATATCCTGCCACCACCGCCTACAACTCTCTGTCCCTCTATCTCTGTCATCTCCACTAATGAAAATCTCACTTGCACGGAAAAAACCCCATATAAATCCATGCCGATCCCTCCCTCCCTTTCACACACACACACACACACACACACACACACACACACACACACACACACACACACACACACACACATACAAACCTTTTCTTTTCTAGTTTCTGTTTGCTCCAGCCGGATACGGGTCGAGCATTGCCTCGCTGCTGTGAGCTATCAGGTACGAGCTGCATGCGGCTGCTTCCAACACACCAGCACAGGAGTGGAGAACGAAAAAAAAAAAAAAAAAGAACACACACACACACACACATCTGAGCAGATTTGCCCGTCACACGGATTTGTTTAAGCACTCTGATGTATTCCGTTTCACAGGTTTCAGGGGTTTAGAACGCATCACACAGGCAGACACACACATGCACACCCAGAGCATTGTTTATGTGCTTCACTTTCTTCTTTCCCGCTCTTTTCTCCCCGACATACAATGGCCGTGATCCCACCAAAAACTCCCCCCTTCTCACTGCAGTTTTCCATCTCGCTGCTTTCCCGATTACGTTCCATAACCACATAACGTTCATCCCGGCCAAGCACGTTGTAAAAGGTGCGCCCTGCTTTTTTCTATGCTGAACAGTGAACATCTATGATAACTTCCACCAACTATCCCCCCCACCCCCCCAGGTTGTTCTGGCGATCCACCAGCACCATCTAGTGGCCGAGGGCGGGTACTTCTCACCCACTCAAGCCGGCATGAGTCACAGTGAAATGGTATTCAGCACGGTGGTGGAGGAGAGACGGGTTCACGCTGGGAAATGCAGGAGCACGGAGCGAGGCATTTAGTTTAAAAGCTTCGGTTAAGAGCGAGTCTGATGGTGTCGGGGGGCTGAAATCGCAGCACTTTGATCCCAAAGATGAACGATGATGTAATGAGTCATCGTTTTGCAGGGAAGTCTGATGAAAGAGGGTATAATGGAGAGGATCTTTCAGGAAATGAAAGCTTACAAACGCATCCCAAGCAGCGTGTTAAGTAGAGCCTGCCTTTTTTTTTCGCTTTGCTCTCTCTTCAGCCATAAACATTTCTGGACGTAGAGTGTAGATTTGCGTGAGCAGGACTCGAGTCAGCTGGTGGCGGAGGAACTGAAGTGATCACCGGAGAGTGTGGGAGGAAGAGGTGGATAGAGAGGTATTAGACGAATCTGAAGAGCTCTGAGCTCCATCTGTCTCCGTCTGAGATGATGATTCATTCCGCTCGGCGGAGAACGGGTCAAAGCGCCACCAAATCCACCGCTTCACACCGACACGCATAAACCCGTGGATCCCTAATACATGCTCGTGCTGAGCGTCCCATCTTGCATCTGTAGTTTAGTCACACTCATTAGGTCTCAGTTTGGTATGAAAGATTGGTTTCCGGGCCGCGTCCAGGCCTTCTGTTGTGAGGAATATCTTAAAATGCTGGACCGGTTATGTCAACAAAGCACAGATAAGCTCGGATAACAACACACACAGAGGGAGAGCAACGACGTTACTCCAATATATTGTTACACAGCAGGTACTTTACCATATTATTCTGGATTTCTAATTGTGCACCTTTTCATATAAAAGAGACGAATTAGTGATTCATTACATAGCTTTAATATTTCCGTACATATAAACCGTGAGCTAACTTCAATGGCATCATCTATGTAAACTACTTGAATCTCTTTCAGCACTAATATGTTAACATAAGCATAGCCGACTGGATGCAAAATTGTATTTCTATGGAAGTACTTTGTGGGGCTTCTCTTTCTGTATTTTGTCTTGTCGTCACTTCCCTTTATGCGACATTTGACTGCGTCAAACACATTTTATTTGAGGAGCTTTTTGTGCGTGTGCTGATGTATACTCAGGCATTTTCCTTGAGATTTATTCTCTTCAAAGCCCTATACTGCTAGTCATTAGGCTCCCCGGAAAGCAGGTGTGTGTTTGTGTGCGTGGGCGGAATTTGACAGCAGTTTAGACGCTTAGATAAATGTGCAAATTCACCTTGTAGACTTCGAGAGAGCCAAAGACTGACAGGAGGGGAAAAACGGGAAATCAAAGTGAGTAAAAGGGACTTTTAGGGAGGATGCAAAAGCAGAGAGAGAGTGTCGGGAGAAGAGAGATTGGTTTTCTTTTTAGTGGGGAGTATTGTATCACATCCTCCCACACACCATACCTCGCAAACATGTATTTGCTTTGTGGAAATAGGTGTGATTGTGTTTTTTTGTCGGGTAAAAGAGAACGTGAAAGAGGAATCAGAGAGAGGGAGATGCTGGGAATGGAGACGACGGAAAAAAGGGGAACGCCGGTAAGCGGAGTTCAAAGAAGATGGCGCTCCGTCTCATTTTCTTTTGTGTGACGGGAAAAATACAAGACGAGCATTAGAGAGAATCCCATTCGTACCACGCAGCGACGACCCGTAGTTCACCTTGGGGAGACGAGTACTACACGCAGGAAAGCACATTACAGTCCGCCATCGCGCACCAGCTTTGTACTTTCATGTACAACAAATTGATGTGTGTTTGAAGACCAGATGTTCACTTTGTGTGTGTGGATTTCTTTTTGTTTTTTTTGCCAGGGGTGGCTAAATGTTTTGGATTGTGGGTAAAGAATTACGTGACAAAACTTAGTAAATGAAATGTAAATGAAATCTCGCTGTCTTCCATCCTTTCTGTTTGGCCATGTTTACCCGATCGAGGTTAATCAATTAAATAATTCAATAAGTCTCCATCATTGAACTGTGACTCCTAATATTTTCCTCTATATCGCCAAAAAATCACTGCAAAATAGGTTTGGCCACCCATTCTTTACATGTTATTATGTGGAGAGTCAGTTTAGGACTTAAAGGGCCACTTATCAGGTGATGGACTCGTGGAAAAGCATCACTCCACACGAGCTTCATCACATGAATTGAATATATAACGCAGTAAAGCAGCCTGTCTGGAAATAAACAGCCATTGAGGGATTTTGCTAGCCTGCCAGCTCCCCACCAGAGGAGTCCAGAGTGACTCTTGATGTGTGTCTGCGACACTCTAAGTGGTCAAGAGAGGCTTTTCACGGGATGTGCTGGAGGGCTGTTTCCCCTCTCTGTTGCCTTGTGCAAAACAACAGCAGGAGTGTCCATTAATGAGGAACACAGAAACAAACGTAGGGATGTTCATGCCGATGGTGGATGCTCCATAAACCAGCACCTAAACAGTCTTTTTTGTGTCGTTCAGAATGACTTTAAACTGATGTATTTCAACTTTATCACTATGGACAGTTTGGGCGCCATAAACGAACATTGGGTTCACTTTGGGATACAAGGTCTCATGGTTGAAAGTCCCGTGTTGTTGAACGTGTTTAACAACTTAAATACAGCAAAGTAAGTGAATAAAACGGGGTGTAAATGTCTATAAATCCTCAAAGGCCCGGCTGCAAAGGAAGGGTACACTCCCAGCAGCTCTCAGACCCTCGGGCCGACTCCGATCGCTAAAAGCTGACTCACCAACGTTTTTAGTCAATGACTTCCTGAGTCAGCTGAAGCAGATTTTGTTTTTGCTTCTTTTTTTTTTGGGGGGGGGGGGGGGGGGGGGGTTAGACCACATAGGGTAACATTACAGGAGTCCAGCCTGCGCGCTAAGCATCCATTAGTCCATCTGGGTCTCTCAGGGAGTCATGTGGAGATATTTTGAGGTGACCAACCCCACATGAAGCTTAAAGTTAAGTTCTGAATCAAAGACCACGAGTGACGGGACAAAGACGTCGTGATAAGGACCTCAGAGTGACGATGTCGTAAACCTAATATCCCCGAATATCCTTCTATTTCTGTTTAGGATCTTTAAAACAAAAAGAAGAAAAACCAGTTTAAAAGAAAATATCTAACATGAACACAGGAGACAGCTATAATAATAGTAAGTGCTAACACTTAGTGGGGAGGAGTCTGCAGACTTGTACAGGCCTGTTTACAGTCATGTATGAATATTACATATATATAAATATTTTTTTTTATTTCGGTATATATCAAGCTTATATAACCGAAAGGGTGTAGGTTGAAGCCGAAGCTTATATACCCTTTGGCCTTAAAAAAGTATACGCATTAATACAGAAGGATCAGATCACAGACATTTGAAATTAATTAGTACACTTAAATTTCTGATAACAACAAAATAGAGAATAGTAAACAGCGCATAACCCAAAATAGTACAACATCATTCAACTTAATTGTCCATACTGTAACGAGAATTATGTTGTTCTTATAAAGTCTTTTAAAGCCGACTAGAGTACAGCATAATTTAATATTTTCAGGACAATTATTCTGATTTTATTCAATTACTGTGAAAGGTAACAACGGAGGGAGTGGATCTGGTCTGCGTTGCTTTTTGTCACGGTGGAAAGGAGCAATAAAGTTTCCCATCTCGGTGTTTCACTGTTTAAACAGTGGTTGTCACTAAAGTAGAGCCGAACAAAAGGGCATACATGTTTCTAAGTTTGCTAATATCAACTGGTGTTAGCCACCTATAGTCATAATAAAAAGTAAAAGTAAAGCCATAGTGGTGAAACCCCTGAGTATATGATTTACCAAGAGATGTATTGCTTATAAGTTCACATTTCCGTTTGAAATGTGACATTTCTTCTTTCAGAAATAACAGTCTTGCTTTGAGCACATCTGAATTAAATTGCAGAGGGTTTAGTGTGATGATATGCCCTGTACGTTTGGCCATCAGGCGTCTTCAGGCCGCGCTGCTCTCCCATTTAAATATCCTCCTCTCCGTCGGTCCCCCGCCGACGAGGAGCTTAAACCAAAACTAAACTGAGCTAATCATTGCCAATCTTCTTTGCCCTAAAAGGCACCCAGCTGTCCTAATATAACTGCCACATTTAATTTCCGTCTGCCAGGAGGTGGCGAGTGAAGATGGAACGATGTGAGCTGATCAGTGGGACGTGGGCCAGTTTGACAGATTAAAGTTTGGCCGGTCAGGAGTGCAAGGACGCCGTCGTCCTTGGCAACACGCGGACGAACACGTTGATGTTTTGTGCACATGCGTCGATACACTGACTACACAGTCGCACAGCTGGATGGTAGATCGTTTTCTCTCCGTTTCCCATTGATTTTACTCCGAGCCCCCCGCTACAAGCACACGCCTAATCTTCCCCTTCCTCGCCTTTGATTAGTCGGCCAGGATCGCGGCCTGCAGACTGCCAATGGCGCCCAGCTGTCAAGACGTGTGAAGGAGTTTGCTTTGGTTGTGACTCGCCCTCCCCCCATCCAAGCTCATTTACCTACACCTCCCTCTGATTGGCCGAGGGCTCGCCCGTCGATATGTCTCAGTGACCCGGACCCGAGGCTGCACGCTAACGTTGTCAAGGACACAAACAAGATGCACACACATGCTGAGAGACGACAAATTAACAATATTACTTCATTATTATCATTATTATCATTATTACACGTGTGAATACAGCTATTTATTTGGTTTCTGGTCTAATTAGTGGATCTGGAGGCAGCTGTGTTATCAAAGCAGACTTGCAGTCATTAACACCCGACTGTTACTTTTCCCAAGTCGGGCGTCATTTGTCTTTGTTTAGAACTAGTGTGGCGCCTGTTGCAGCTTCATCAAGAGCCGCCATCGTACAAACCGCTGGAAAGAAAACAATCGAATCCATCCCAATAAAATGCACATCAGCGTTATATTATCACACTTTCAAATTAGAATTTAATGAAGCAAGTGTCCCCGTTCTGAATCCTAAAGTGTTAGTTAGTGAAGGACACACACAGACAGGTTCCTCGCTTTAGTTACATATTCCATCGTCGTGGGTTGTCTTGCTGCTGCGATCTCAGCTCAATTCCTGTTATGTCTTTATATCTTTATGGGGAGAGTTCCAGTGCGCCCACATGTGCTTGGCTCATTTTGTTAGACCAATATTAAAGCCCCATAGATCTGACCCGGGGTCTGTGAGTCAGAGGAATAGGCTTGAATGTTCTACAAAAAGAACAAAATGTATTCTGCACGTCGTGGCTTTGGGTGTTTTTTTACTTTGTGTTTTGATGGTTAAAATGTTAAAATACACAAAGAAAGAGACACGATGACTCCTAAAATAACTCACTGACCTTGTAAAAGGAAATGATCATTTTGACTGCATCAAATACATTTTGGTCAAAGGAGTGTTTTTTTTATTTTTCATGTTGGAAGTTCAAGTACAAACTGCTCCCATTGAAACCTATTAAAACCTTCTTTTTTTTTTACTTCCACTGTACAGTATAAAATCATGCCTATTATTGTATCAGGTTTTGAGTCCTGGCTTCAAAATTGTAGTTTTTACTATTTTCCACCAGATTGAGCCCTTTTCTCACATTTGCCCTGCGAGGCTAATGCATGCTGTTTTCCTGGTGTCCACTACGGCTGTTGCCTCTGTATTATGTGCTCGAGGTAATGCAACACATGCAATCCATGTTTTGCTTCTCACTGATGTATCCTAGATTTTAACACGTACTTGCATATAGAAAATGATTGGCATTTCTTCTTCTCTGTTCTATTTTTGTTCATAAAAGTAAACTGTGGCACTATGTAAACAACCTGGCATTTAAAGGGCTGAAATTGTGAAAATTAATGAATATTTGGACATTTTGATCAGGAGAGAATTTGGTTAAAATATGTATATTGGTGGAAGTGGAAAATATAAACATTTTAAGTGATATTTTTTCTTTTAAAAGTGAAACACGAGTGTAAACGTCATAACGGGAGTCTTTTCAGTTAGTTGAGTCTCAAACAGCCCGATTCAGCTGAGTAATCAGAGCGTGTGAAGAGTAGTGTGTGCTGTCATTTCTGTGAAACTGTTCTCTTTTTGTTGATGACACGCACACCCTTTTATGACCCTTTACTCAGCTCAATTAAAGTTTCTGTAACTAGTTAAGCATGGCATTACTCAGAAATCCTATGAAACTTAAATAGGTGTCAGACAAAATGAAGTGTGTGTGTGTGTGTGTGTGTGTGTGTGTGTGTGTGTGTGTGTGTGTGTGTGTGTGTGTGTGTGTGTGTGTGTGTGTGTGTGTGTGTGTGTTTCAGAGGTGTGTGGGGGATGACGGCTGTAATCAACAACATAATTATAAACACATGCACGCATAAGCAAACGCTGACTATTGTTATTATAGCACTTAGAATCTTAATCTGTTTTTGATGGCATGTCACCCACTCAGTTACACACACACACACACACACACACACACACACACACACACACACACACACACACACACACACAATGTGTGTACACTTCAAAATACAATTATCAATGGAAATATTCTGATGCTGTCTTTTAAGGTTTGTCTGCTTAGTTGTTTTTATAAATCACATATTTTGTGTTTCTGGAAGCAACCCTCCATTGACTTAAATGTAAATTGTAATATTTTGCCCTCAAAGAACAAAAGAGTCGTTGTTATTACATGCAGAACTATATTCTTTAAAGGAAGGAGGTTGTATTAAGTAACTCCTCTTCTTAAAGCTCAAAGCACACAAAGGAAATAGAGAAATAAGATGCTTCAAATACACACTTCTGTTACATTGAAGACACATAAAAGAAAGTGCAGAAACATCACTTTTAAAGGAGTCACCAAAAACAAAAAGGAAACATTGAAAGTGCAGGAATTATTCCTAATATACTTTTAGAAAAATTGCCCGTGTTTGTCTTTATTTGCGTGCACACGTGTTGGTCCCTGAGCTTGTGTTCTCGCCCACGGCTCATAAACCTGAGTTGTATTCCATCAAAGGCAGCTTGCACAACAAGCCTATTCCCTAATTGGTGCTTGAGCTTTTAAATAGCCTGTGTTTTCTCACAGCCAAGCAGTCTCCCAAAATGGGAAACTGAAAAAATCCCCCCTTTAAAAAAGAAAAGAAAAGAGGAATAGCGTCAAAGTTGTGCGTTGATGGACTTCCCCACTCTGCCTGAGACAAAATAACAGTTTATGGGGAATATTTGATGCGTATGCATGCATATTACACAACGGTTAATACCTCAGTTTGTTCATGTTTTGGAGGATTTGAAGTGTAAATTCAGGATTTTCCCAACAAGTGATACAGGGGGACGAGGGGTTAATGATATGATGTATTATTAATTATCATAAGTGTCGACATACATTCGGGCCCTGTCACATAGACACAAAAATAAGGGGAAAATAAGGCAGAGGTTGAAAAACACCAATTTACTCCCATTAACTCAGCAGGGGGGGAAACCCGGCACAGCCAAAACCAACCAGTAACAGCAATGATCACATTAACACGATGTAAAAGTTTCATTGTTCATTGTACCCCTCCATTCACCTTCCCTCAGGGGGGACACTGAGCTGTTTGGAGCAGCAGCATTATTATCTACACTCACATGTCCAGAAAAGCTGCAGCACAGTGACGCTTTGTGTGTTCCCTTCCTTTCCGTCAGGTAACTCGCCTTCCGAGGAGTCCGAGGAGCGCGACAAGGAGCCGAGGACGCTGACCTACCCGGCGTACATCGCCAGCCTGCTGGACACGGGCGCCAAGCGCATGGCGGCCGGCGTCCGCATGGACTGCAACAGCCAGGGCCAGTGCCCGCGCTCCTGCCACCTCTGCCACATGAGCCCCCGGGTGGTGCAGGGCCGGCAGCAGTCCGAGCCCGTCCTGCTGCACATCACCAAGGCTGCGCCCATCTACGAGCTGGTGTCCAACAACGAGACCTACCAGGTGTGTGTGTTTGTCCCCAACTCTCCGAGACACATTGCATGCAGTATAAATGTGCTCTTATCTCCTATTTGTGCACAGCGGGGTCCCTAACCCCTCTGGAATTGTATTAATTCAGTCTAACTGGAAAGCTGAGACTCAATTTCATTTCATTCAAGTGTGATAACGTCCACAGTAGCCCATTTCACTGTAGTGGGACATTGCTGTTATATAAAATGAGCTGTCGTGACTTCTGGGAGAATCACAGCCTGAAGAAACTAGAGGCCGAGGACATCCAGAGGATGGATGGCTTTACTAGATATCTCTCCACAGTAAGAAGGTTTATGAGCAGTTTCCAGGACAGATGTGCTCGTCATCCAAAGGAAAGATGCAATTCTTGCAAAAATCTCCAAATGATAAAAGTTTCCTGACTTCTTTTATGGCATTCCTCAAGGTCTTGGTGTCCCAATGTGGTATTATGGGGGGATTATTGTCAACAATTTTTGTCGATTCTCGAGTGGTAGAAAATGATTTGATTTAGCACCAAACCTGTATTAAATATGGCATCAATCGCTGCATCAAATGTTGAGACATAAAAGAGCCATCGTGTACTTCAATCATAATGTGTTTAGCCCTAAACAACTCGACAAACACCGCTGAGCTCAAATGAACCTCCAGATTGTCAGCTTTCAGAGGAAACTCACCACTTCTATCTAAAAAAGACAAAAACAGGTCTATGTGGATCTCAAAGGGTTAACTATCTGGCACTGTCCGACTCTCTGAAGTCTGAAAAATAACGATTTGTTCTGGGAATACAAAGCTTCAATTTCCAGGACACATTAAAGGAAGCATTTATTGTCTGATGTTGTCAATTTTTTCCACAATTTCCCCATCAAAGCTTCCTTAACGTGCAGCCAATAATACAACAAATCCGGGTATTAGTTTGGGCGTACGGCTGTAAACTTCAGTCCAGCAGTTAAATATTAGTGACTGCACGTGGGTGATCCAGACGTTACGACCTCAGTCCGAGGAAACGACTCACTCCGCCGGCAGCGGCACATTGTGACTTCCAGGACTCCGCGGTTACCGTTTCCAACCCTCCAGCAGGAGGAAGGTCAGCGCGGTGCCGCCTGCCGACTCCAGGCGAGGCTTTTCATCCTGGAGCTCACACGCAGCAACTGGAGGAGAGTAAACACGGAGGCCGTGAAGTCAGAGTTTATGACTTCATTTGTGAGTGGATGAGCAGCGCGAGCCAGCGGATTCCTCAGCAGCTGAGAACGAGGAGAAAAAGAACCACATCTTTAATGATGCCGGTTGCTGCATGAATACCGATGTGACTTTTCACACTGAGAAAAAAACATGTTTTAAAAACTGTAGGACCACATATGAAAGTGCCCATATCAGAACTATAAAGTACAGATTGTACGATATGTGGTATTCACAAAGCACCAACAGCAGGGGGAGGAGCAGGGGATTGGATGGAGGGTACGAGCCAATGGGAGCCTTCCGGAGCAATGGCTCTCATTGGTCAATTTAGACTGAATGGATTGTTTTTTTTATTCTAAATGGTAGACCATAGCTTTAAGCAAATATAAATCTTCCTGTTTGTTTAATATAATGTTATGAAATTGTGTAGAAATGCCAAAATATAATTAAAATATTAATCCGTCAGCAATTATTATTTTAATGGCTCAGCATTGTATACATCTATGATTCAAAAGTAGTTATGGATGGCACTACACATTATTATTGGCCTGTTTAATAAGGAACACAGTTTTATATGATGTGTAATAGGGGGTCCTCCACCGGGTCTCTGTAGGCCTGGGGGGTCCTTGAAGACCTCTGATATAGAGCCTTTCCTGTCTTCCTATGACTCTGGATTTAAAATACTTAAATGAAAGAAGAAACACATGTGTTAGAGCTCGAGGACACACACGGTGTGTTTTTCATTCAGAAAAGATGTAAACACAACTTGTTTTGTTTGTTTACAAGAAGACACTATATGACTCCCTCTAATATCATGTGCGTCATCGTTGTGCGTGTGTGTGATGTCCTGCAGCAGTGGAAGTAAACGGATCGGTACGGCTCTCAGTTTGTAGTCTCCATACCTGACAGGGGTAATAAGAATATTTACATTTGAATAATGCATGTCCCGATATGCCATGTGCTTTGAATTTCCCTCTCTCTCTCTCTCTGTCCGCAGTCTCTCCAGGAGGCGATGATGAGCATGCTGTGGTGTTCGGGGAAAGGCGATGTAATCGATGACTGGTGCCGGTGTGATTCCAACGCTTTTGGCACGGACGGACTCCCCACCTGTGCCCCGCTTCCCTATCCTATGTTAGTTGCTTTTACAATATTACCGGTTCTCCCGTCCGCCGCTCCGCTGGCAGGGCTCGCTCTCATGCTGCAATGGTAGAGTAATGTGCCGTAGGGATGCGTGTGCACACCTGATTTTTATTGCAGCCTAATATTACAGCCGTGAGTGGATTACTGAATGGTGAGGTGGGTAGCATGGGTGGAATAGGTGAGACACACACATGCAAAAGGACCCGGCACATGGGAGCAAGTTGTTTACACTCTTTTTGTTGTTGTTTCCTGTCCTGTTTGTATTTTCTGTCTCTTTGTAGTTGCTTTATGTCTCTTTTTTTGGTTATTTTGAGTCTTTTTAGGCATCTGCAATAACTTTGTAGTCATTTTGAGTCTGTCTGTAGTTTGTTTGTGTCTCGTTGTAGTCATTGTGAGGCTCTTTAGTCATTTGACATCTCGTTGTAGTTGCTTTGTGTCTCTTTGTAGTCATTTTGTATTTCTTTGTAGTTGCTTTATGTCTCTTTTTTTGGTTATTTTGAGTCTTTTTAGGCATTTGCAATAACTTTGTAGTCATTTTGAGTCTGTCTGTAGTTTGTCTGTGTCACTTTGTGCTCGTTTTGAGCCTCTTTAGTACTTTTTAATATCTTTGTGGTCGTTTCATATCTCTTCATAGTTGCTTTGTGTCTCTTTTTTGGTCATTATGAGTCTCTTTATTCGTTTTTAATATATTTTTTCGTCATTTTGAGTATCTTCCGTGTCTCTTTGAGAGACCGCTTTGTAGGTCAAGACCAACGGGGGCCCCTGACCCTTTGGGCCTGTGCCCAGCAGACCTGTTCAGTAATCCATCCATGGCAGGGGGTTTGTGATGTGAGGTGTCTGTGATCACAGCAGTTATTGATTCATGTCTCCTGGGAAGGGCTGATCAATGAAACGAGCTGCCGTATTGATCGGCTGAACATGAAAACCTGTTACACGTGTGTTTCGTCGCCACGTAGCTGCAGATCACCGCTCCGGAGTAAGCCAAGTCAGACGCGGGGGGATAAACGGCTGTATTTTCTGTTGACAGATTTGTTTGTGACATGGCAGAGCGACTTTACGCTGGGTTGCAGTCTGGATGATTATTAGCTGGCGGTTACGGTAATGAGAGCACTTTGCTGACGACGTCTTTCACTCTCCGTCACTCTGTTGCCAGGCTGAAACTGTCGTACACCTACGAGCCCAGCAGCTCATTGGTCATCATGGAGTGGAACCACACCGAGCCACCAATCGGCGTGCGGATTGTCGATTACCTCGTCAGCCAGGAGAAGGTGACGGAGAGGACCGACCACTCCAAAGTTGAGACAGGTACGTCGGCACAGAACGGCTCACATCAGAAGTTTGGCCATCGATGATGAACGAGGACCAACAGTTGGAAAGATTGTGGGGGGGGGGGGGGGGAATGTTGCCAGGCAACCAGTGATGCCAGATTTAGGAGGGGTTAGTCATGAATAAATGTATTCTAGGCTCTGTAGTCATTCTTTATAGATACAGAACTGGAGCGACCTCAGTCCTCCCTGGTTGGACTCATCCAGGTCCTCCAGCCGGTCCCCACCTGGTCCTCCGAGCCGGTCCCCTCCTGGTCCTCCGAGCCGGTCCCATCCAGCTCTCTCTCTGTCTGTTTCAGATAGTCAGTGAACCAGCAAGCGGGACTGTTGATATTTTGGACGTGTACCACTTTGAGATGATTCAGTCGGTTGGCCCCGCTTTGTATCGGCAGCTGTTGGCCAGTGTTCATAATTTATGCTGGCTCAAACCATAAACCCACCAATTTGTCAGCACCATGTGGCCACATGAGCCTAATTTATTTTATCTAGTCTACTTTACCACCTGGAAGAAATCCCCATCCAAAGGTGGAAAAAGAGGGGGGGATTTCATCATGGTGCAGGTCTACAAGGGCTCTCTACATCACATCAACCACTTACGCTGCTGTTTGTGTGTGTGTGTGTGTGTGTGTGTGTGTGTGTGTGTGTGTGTGTGTGTGTGTGTGTGTGTGTGTGTGTGTGTGTGTTTTATCATTATACACACCTCCACTAAAACAACAATCCATAAATCAACTCAATCTAAAGGGAGTGTACGTTCTATAGCTTTACATGCAGGTCCAGTCTGACACATTCATCAGCCTCACTCAGTTGTAGTTCTTCAGGCCGCCACAAGATGGCAGACACCGTGTGTAATAATGCCAATGGAGAAGTGTATTTATTTACTGCGTTGAGTCTGTCGATGAGACTGTTTCATAAAGCCATCATCTGCCCGTATTTATACATGCATCGTTATTGAACGTACCTCTCTAATTGGTGTTGCAACAAAGGGAGTCTTGCACAATTAGTCACACTGTTAATGAGAACCACTGACCATCAGACACGATGATATTCAATTAAGTGTTTTCAAAGGCTCCGGTATGTTTTCACTGTTAAATCCATATGGTGTGTGTGTGTGTGTGTGTGTGTGTGTGTGTGTGTTTAGCTCTGTCATCCATAACAGAGTGCACAGCTTCTTTTTTTTTTTCTTTTTTTTTTGGCTACATGAGTGGGAGCTGGCAAAACAGGGGCAGTTTATTTTAGCAGTAATGACCCGATCCATAATGGAAACTGTTACAGTTCCCTGTGAGCACCAAAGTTTGCTGTAGCTTAATGAGAGAATAAACTGTATTAGTCAGTACGGTGAGGATCGTTAATCAATGCAACACATTCAGATGGGAGAGGAAAGCAGGTGAGCGTTTCCTTTATTGGTGTCGTTATACTGGATATGAGCTATGAGCCTCAGCACTAATGTTGTTTTTCGCTGTGTACGGTCTCGTGTTGTTTTAAAAAGAGCTTCAGCTCCACAGGGATGGACTCAAATGGCTAAACTCTGTGTATACACAAGGCTTGATTCTACCCCACTTCCCCTCTCATATTGCAGGATATATTTCGTAGATTGCTGGTGCAAAAGCATATAATCACGTAAAGCGGCATTTTGAACTCAACGGCGCCGACGTGCAGCCGCATTTCGGCTGTGTAGACGCCCGTTTCTGTAATGTTGCTGGATACTACGCCAAGGGAAGTTTGAGTGTGTGCGTGATGGATTAACTTGGAGCAACTTGGACGCACCAAAACTCGAATCGGTAGCAATTTTCAGCCACAGCGGGTGAAAAGCCCCCGATAAACTAACCTTCCTCTGCCTGCTCAGCACTAAACAGCAGACAGTCACATTGAGCTGGTGAAGATGTTGGCACTCGAAGTGGTGAGCCATATTTATTTCATGTATTTATTTTGGTGGAGAACAGAAGAAAGTTAAAAGGAGAGCATGCGTAAGTGTAGAGCGTGATCTCTGTTACACAAACTGGGTCGACACTGAAGATTTCCTTGAAAACAATCCCTCGAAAAGAGTTGGAATCCTAATAAGGTGTGTGCTGATTTATCATGTGGGAGCACATAAAATGATTCCAGTTCTAGCTGTTTTTCAAAGAAAACGAGAAATCGTTAGCACTATGTCACTACATAGCTCAGCTAACCTTGTTGGCCCCACGGTAAACAAATAAATAAAAAGAACTTGTTGGGTTCCTGTTTACTCCATTAAAGTCTCCATCCCTGCTCGTTATGTGAGTAAGTCTGGATATGACATGTGAGCAACTGTGTGCCAACGCCTGAAGGAAACGAAATGTTTGTCCGATCCCTTAATCTGTGCTGTCAGAGCGATGAAAACGGTGGATGCTCAAGAATCCGGCGTGGCTTTCTGTGGTGGAGGGGACGTTTTGGGGGCCGCAGTGCCTCGATACCATGTTTACTTAGAGCTAAAGTTCAAACAAAGTTCTCATCACAGAGTCAATCTTTCAGGCACTGGAATAGTGCTTTTGGGACGACATCAAAGTAGCATTTTTATTTTTTTGGAAAGAGGTAATCATGATCAGACATATTAAAAGGAAACATAATTTCTTGGTGACGCAAACGGGAACCGCTGGGATCCCGAGTGCAGATGAAGTCATTACTGCTGAAATAACCTTTTGCTGTTATCAGTTTGTTGGTTGATTCAGTGATTTAGAAGGAAAACCAGTGAGGGGTATTCCAATCAGATAAACAGCCATTGCAGGAAAAGGTCTTGTATCTAACCCGATACAGCAACCAGCGTGGAGCTCAGGGCAGCGTTGCCATGGAAATGAGCAAGAAAACACAGGAATATTCCACTCGCTGGATTGTTTCTGTCATGGGGAGCTTTTCCAGTTTACCGATTCTGTTGCGCTCTCTAAATATAAGACAATGCGTGTTTCCATGGTGTCATGCACTTTAGCCATCCTCATTAAACTAATGGCGGCTACTTTCTCACACAAGGCCTTTACTATCCCTACAGCTCCACACGAGGGTAATTTCTTGAAATTTCCCGGACAGTTCCATTGCTAATCACTAGCTCGTTCTAGGCATAGATATTATGTCACGTACTCGTCGGAAAAACAGACTCCAGCCTCCTCGTTAATTGCTTCAAAACAAACTTACAGACACACCACTTTGCCTGGGTGCAATTCATCACAGCAGAATGGAAGCGGAGGATGAATTTATCAGACTGCGTCGCCTCAAGCCCCGTTTTGTTCGTTTTCCCTCCGCAAGAAACGCACGACGTTGCACTGTTTAAAAAGCTGAGTTTACAACTACTTGTGTTGGGAGTAACTTTCATGTCTGCTTCAGGATCTTTGCGACTACGTTTAACCCGTGGCTTTTATTTTTGACAAAAGGTCACCAAGGTGACATTTTTCCCCAGCATTGTATTGCAAATATGTTTTTATTCTCTTTGTCTTTCTGTAATGCATTTTAATTGTGCCTTTATTTTCTTTTAATACTTCTATTTTTTCACTTTATTGTATGACATGTTATGATGTGAAGCACTTTAAGTCTGCCTTGTGTATGAGGTGCTATACAAATAAAGTTGCCTAGCCTTAAATATTATATCTGCAACACATTCTCACTCCCAACTGGTCAATTACCGATTGCCCTAGGTTATAATAATAATAATAATAATAATACTTTATTAAATAAACTTTATTTATATAGCACCTTTAAAAACAGAAGTTTACAAAGTGCTTCTGACAGAGAATTAGAAGTATCCCTCTAGTGTCAGTGCCGCTCACTACATGCATACAGTCTCTTTTCAAAATAAACTTCCATTTTGTTGCATAAATTAACGTAAAAAAAAAATCTCTGCAATCTTGCGTGGAACCAGTAAAACGGCAACATGTTTTTATGGGAAAGGTAATCGGTAATGGTGAGGGAATCAGTACGGATGAGGAACAACCTGATCAGAACATCTCTAATAAACTAAAGTTGCCTCTTGCATTGGTTTTCAGATGCCAAGGGCAACTGACCAAGCAGCGGGTTGCTTAATCAGTCTAATTTGCTGGTAATGAATCACGGTCACTCTGAATTGCAAAAGACCTCCAGCTGTTTTGCATTGTGCCGTACAGAGATATTTGTTTTTGTGCTGTTGGTTACGGTGCAAGGAGAATCCGATATCCAAGTTTCATCACTTTGGAAGCAGTCGGAGGACATCAAAGCTTCTAATGCTGAGTCATTTTTTATTTGAGGTGTCTTTTTGGAGAAATACCAACAAAAAAAATCTATTTTTCTTTCTTTCTGCCTCCAAAAAATATCAATACGAATTCTCTTGACTGTAAAACTACTGTGATTACTCTGAATTACGAAAACAGGTGTTCACTTTCAACCTGCCAAACGAGAATTGCAAAACTATTAGTTCGAAGAACATCCATGTTTGGGGCCATTCGAGTCTTAGACAAAGTTCAGCCTTTAGGTCACATGAGCGCCAGGCGTATTAAAGTTATTTATGATTCGCTATCCTTCCCTGATATTCAGTTGTAACATTGTATATGTAGAATCTCTTTATTTATCTACATAAAAATAAACAACAAAATTGACAAATACATGTGACTATCGTTAGCTATTGTTTTCAGAGTAACAATGTGTGTGTGTGTGTGTGTGTGTGTGTGTGTGCAGTAAGTGTGTTGCTTTCCGTGGTCCTGAAACAGCGAGAAGGACAGACAGCCACACATAGAAGTTTCTGTCTGACAGACAGAGAGAAGCACGAACAGCAGATTTTACAGAATCGTTCATAGATTCAAAAATAATTCAGCGCTCTGATAGTGCGAGTTTGAAACTGTAGCCTTATGTTGCTCTTATTTTAGCCTTTGTGAGGGTTTTGTGAAGATGCTGCTCTGATGATCCTGCAAATGTGGATATGGAGATTGATTGAAAGCACTATAGAGGTGTTTTTTAAATTAACGTTATTATTCATAGGCCTATAGAGGTCATTCAGCACCCCTATATACCCAGAATGGAATGACCCTTTGAGTCATAACCAGGTTTAACTTTATAGATTAGTTAAAACATTTTATCAGGGTTTATGGGAGCATTTTTGCCCAAAAAAAAGCAGGTGCTGTTGGAAACAGGAGTGATGAGAGCCGTGAGACTCAATCAATCATTACACACAGCATGTAGTCCTTTAATATGAAGATATTGAGAAGTGCAGCTTTCATATTGTAACGCCATCTCGATCCCTGGCAGTACGCATGGTAATAATCAGTGCAAAAGCCAAGTAGGAGAGAGGAGTCGAAGGTTTTGTTTGTTTTGCAGATTAAGCGCTGGAAGCAATATGTATGCACCGAGCTCAAAAAGGCCACTTTACAAACCATTCCTCCATTTTTGGCCAGCACTAATGTAGATTGTAAATATAGTTTGGCCTTCGTTACGCTGCGAAAGAAAAGGGAACCCCTCGGTAGACGGAGTTTGATGAAGAGATAGACGTGACCCTCTTTATGCAAATTAAAGTTTGCTGATAGCTATCGAAAACATTTCCACCCACTGGAAAAAGAATCTTAACACAAAACTTTCTCCGAAAGAGCAACCAGCGAGAAAGCAGAGGATGCTAATGTATCCGAACCCCTTCACCTAACTCACATCCGCCAGATAATGCACAGGTCGGAGGATTACACAGTTCACTGAGATCACACTCCGTAACTTCTGGGTGTTGAAGTTGTCAAAAAACTTTTAACGGCTCCTTCCTCGCTGCCATTTGGACTCTCCGATGTGCGAAATTGCCTGGTGCAGCTCTAATTACAGCGAGTGAAAGCTATCCAGCTCTGGTTGGTGAGCTGCATTAGAAGGGAGACAGAAAAACACACTCATAACAGAGGAGAGTTTTTTAATCGGAGCTGCCCACCTATGTGAAGCGAGGGGGGGGGGGAAGGAAACAGAAAGACAGGAGCGAGATTGAAAAATATGGAAAGATCTGGAATGCCGGCTGTGTGGAGTGGTTTTGGTTTCAGCTGTCAGTCTTCTGTCATCTTGGAGAATCACTCTCACATGAGCTGATGTATAATTCTCCACAGATCTCCCCTTGGCCGCCTCTCTTTGCTTTTATACCACTCTCTCATCTCTTGTTCCTCCTCTCCATCCCTTTTCCCCCCGCCTCCAGAATTCTTATCTCCTCTCTTTTAAGCTTTTTGTGACCACCTCCTGTTTTTCCTCATCCTTTCTATTCCATGTCTTCTCCTTTCTTTGGCCTCCTCTTTGGTTTCGAGCTTTTCTACCTACCACTTTTCTTGTTACTTCTTTCCCTTCTTCAACAAAGACACGCTGTCTCACGCTTAAAAAAAAACAGTGAAAATATTCTCAATCTCCATCCACAGCAGAGCATTGCTTTGCTCTCGTTTCTCCAAACTGGGGGTGTGTTGACCACCATCTACTGCAGGTTGAATGAATTATAATTATTATATCATAAGTACTTCATACAACCCAACTTCAAAGCATCCATTTAAAATAGTGTTTCATGACAACGCCCCTCTGACAAATGGATGATCAAATCTTCAGCTCCTGGATAATAAATTAGGAGTTATGACTGACTTATTAACTAACTTTAACAGGCATCGATGTAACTGGTAATATCCATGAAATCGAATCTCCTCCGCTACATATGTAACAAGGGAAATGCATTGGCCAGAATATATGGACTCGTTTTCTACAATTGTGAGAAATAGGAGTCTTGTTGATAATAATAATAAGCCTTTAACCCTATAAATTAATTGAATGCTATCAACCTTCCTTAACTTTAAGATACGTGAAAATGCTGTTTTTCCTTCTTAAATAGTTTTTTTTTCTGCTTTTCCAGCTGTCTAAATTTGATATCTAACATTTCCTGTTCAAATGGAGAGAGTAAAAAGAGCACCATGTTTTAAAATCTGGATGGATTCTGTAAATGCGATGGATGAGGACACAGTAGTTGTACTACATCCAGAGACAGTTTTTTCCCCCCACATTTATCTTCTTACCTCCGTGTTTCTTTCCCTACTGCTCGACCACTTACAAAAGCTGACGTGGGTGGCAGAGCAGTAGGGAAAGTTAAATTGAAACATAAAAGTTCTGAATAAAAGTAGAACGTCAGCCGAGTATAAATAATTTGTTTTCACACTTATTGCTACTTCAATATCTGAGATTTGAGTCCAAAAACCAAACGGCTTCCTTGATGAATTCCAGAAGGACGGTCAAACCGGAGCATCCATTTACGGGAAAGGATCTCGAACAGAAACACTGATCATCTGTGAATGAAACAAAACAAGAGAGCAAGTATCTGCCCTTTACTTTCTCCCGAGGTTCATCGGAAACAGATGTGGGAATATCCCTCCGTCTTCTCCACAACATCCTTAAGGTCGTGTTGTTTATACGCCGCACATATGCTCGTTGACGGCTGCACGGTTGCATTTGTGTATTTTCAATCTTGTTTGTGGTTATGTAATGTTAGATAAGTCCACATACATATGCCCGATTGATTATGGCATCCAGGTCTCGGCTAGATCTGTGAGCCGACAACAGCTTGTTTGTGCAGTAATCTCCCCCTTAACAAGCTTCAGGCACACAAGGTGAGATCATCGTACGAGCCCACACATAAACACACGCATATGCACGGTCGCCGGCAGATGTGGGGGAAGCTTCATGAATAGGAAGTCTGCTTTTAGTCAGGGCACCGGCTCGGCTGGGCCAGTCTCGCTGCGAAAACAAACATCCCCCCGAGCTGTGAGCAATCCGATGATGTAACACCTTTGATCACCCAATGAGGGAAAGGTTTCCTCAAGGGTCAGTGGAACACGGATTCCAATCAATAAACACATTGCTCACCTATCTACATCACACGCACAGACACTGGGAGTGGGGGGGGGTGTCTCACCCCAAACCGAAACAAGGCTGAGTTTCCTCTCAGCGCCAGTCACTTCCTCTGCGCTGCCACTGCTTGACCCTCCCCACCTGCTTTCTCTTTACTGCAGTGACCGTAACACTTCATCTTGTGCGATCAAAAGTTCATTTCCGAATTTCCACACATAGGTGACTTTTTAACCCTAAACCAGTTTCCCTGCTGTTCTGAGTCCAGGTTTGCTGAGGAAGCAGCAGCCCGGAGGGACCTTTAACAAGTCCAATTGTAGCTCCGCCTGGGGAATCCCATGGCATTCTCAGGCTAGGCGAGATATGTGATCCATCGAGCATGTGCTGGGTTTGCCCCCCAGGTCCCCTTCTAGCTGGATGCACTTCCACAGGAAGGTATATATAATGCATCCAAATCAGAAGCCTGGATCACCTCAGCTGGTGTTATTCAATCCAGGTGGAGTGCTGCTGCACTATGCTATATTTTAAGCTTTTATACGTGTCAATATAGGTGTCAGTATTCTGACATGCAATGAGACTTCTTTTTGAAAACAGAAGCGACGCCCCCTGATGGCCACTAGAGAGAATGCAAGTGTAAGGCACTTCAGCGTTAGCTTCATACAGTTTATGAATGACATTTGTCATATTCAATCATTTCAACATACTCTACTCTACTACGTTATCTTATATATTTGCTCAGTGACTTTATTTGTCCCGGATAACTAGAGAACCAAAATAACTGTATTCTTCTCCAAATAACTGAGATAACATTAAAATAATGAATGCATAATCTATTATTGTATGTCGTTGTTCAAGAAATTCATAACCAAAGAGGTTGATGTAAAAGTTGAAGCAACTGCAATGCATGGTGCACTTTAAGTCCATGCTCCCTAATCATACCGGTCATTTAAGATTCAAGATTTTTTATCAGTGACCCTTTACTGTATCCTTTTAATAATTGCCTGCGTTTCCATAAAATATCAATCTGAAATATCGTCTGTAATAGCTCAAAGTCTCCCTGAGGTTAAAAAACCTCATGTTTGAGGAATGCCTTCCCGCCAGTGTCTCACTCCATCTGCTGGCCATCCTGATGAAGGAATGACCAAACAAACAAAGACACATGTGCACATACACTGCTTCTTCTTGGATCTGTTTGTGCTGCCGGTCTTTGACAATGTCAGGTTACTCTGATTCACACGTTCTCCTGAGTTGGGCTTGAAGTACCAAACCACGGGGGAAGACAGGTGATGGGGCAACTAATCCAGACAGGGCAACACTGAAAGACTTCATCGGATACAAAAGGAATATTCATTCAAAATGTCACCAAGCTCCTAGTGTCAGTAGCAAAAATATATCATTAGAAATAATGTAAATCATGTATCCTATCACATACGTCACCTGTGCAGGTTCTGATTGCAGCGTTGAACTGCCAACTGCAAATCAATACTTGAACCTTTATTGAAGGCTGACGGGCCTCTTCGGGCAACATCGTGAAGAAGATCAATTGCAGTGTCTCAGAGGCTAAACCACACTGGTAGTGGAATGTGGTCATGGAATTATTGATAAGCATTTCAGTTTGATTGACCTCCAGCTCTGCTTATATCATTCTTCATGTAGATGTGCTACTCGTGAAGGCTAATGGATAGCACGCTGTGCATGTGTGCCCCATTTGACTCTGCTACACAATGATTGGTTATGATTGGATAAAGGTCGATATGTTTGATACCATAGGCTTAGACATATCGCCAACGCTCTGTGACCATAACACCTGGCTTCGACTTCACCACTTAATCAATACAGCTGAAAGAGGGAGGATAAAAAGTCTTGTTCCTTATTCCGGTGCCAGTGATAAGAAGTCATGCACGATGCGAGACCAGAATCTAGTCTTAGACATTGGCCTAGAAAGATCTGGAGCCTCAACCAACGAACTAACTCTCAGTGAGGAAGAAATGGAATGGATTGTCAAAATTAGGATGTACAATCACCACCGAAGCAACCGAGACGCCACCCACTATCTAAGAAAATAGCTGTCCTTTCTGTCAGCACAGCTCCTTTGGTGCTGAAAGGACAGCAGCTGACTAAAAGGTCTTCACCTTGAACTTCACTGTGGAATATGAGGAATTCCAACCAAAACTAATGGTCACATCAATACATACAGAAGTATTTCATAAAATGAAAGCTTCCCGGTGAAACTGTTGGGCTCCATAGATCGTTTGTAGAATCGGTTTATAGAAGGTGGGGAATCTGCCTGATGTGAATGAATCCCTGTGGGGATTGCGCTTTCCTCAAGTCGGCACGAAACTGACACATTTGTACAAATAGCAGTTGGGTTTGCGTGAGGTGAACGACTGACGGACAAGCGTGAAGAACACTCCAGAAGCACTTAAAACATGTTGTCATCGTGGATCACTCGTGAGGGAGCGGCGCTCAATTGAGCCAATGTGTGATGGGGAGCCAGATAAAAGAAAGGAGGGAGCGAGAGGAAAGTAAGTAAAAAAGATGAAAGAAAGCAGAAATGTTGAGACAAGCCAAGAACTTGACCTTTCCCCATAAACCACGTCCACTGATATGCAGGTTTACTTTTATTGTTTTGTAACAGTCCGGGTTATCTACGAGGTATGACGGACACGCAGCCCCTTCTCCAGAACCGCCGGCGTCTTACTGATCGTTGCATCCATCGTTTTGTCCAAGGTGTTTCATTCTGTTACTGACGCATTTGGCTAAATTTCACAGTTGGCGTGTGAAGCGCTTTCACAGCAACTGCTATCAATTTGGTCGGACGCACTTCTGTCAAATTATTAAAAGATTCATCCCCTCTCTGAAGATGGAGTGTTCTATGAGTAACGATTGCCGTCACGCATGTTGCAGCTCGGGCAGCAGCGCGTATCAATCACGAATTTGGGATTGATGGGATGGCGTGTGACCACTCATCGTGGTCTGGTAGTTGTTGTGACCGGCGCGGCGGTGCCAAGAAAACAACAGTGAAGGGTTTGTCGGTGATGGTGTTATTGTTGTTGTGTTGCCGGTCTCTTTGCCGTTTTATTCAATGGGAAGGTAGACAACCAAGCCCAGATGCTATTTGTTAAGGCTTGTACTGCCAAGTAAGTGTGTGTGTGTGTGTGTGTGTGTGTGTACAGCTGCCAATTACAGCTAGTTACAAGGAAGCTGTCTGCTTTAACTGAAGTGGATGAATTCCCAGGCAACCCGTAGTGAAACCTGTTATAGGATGGAGAGAGTGTTTACCTTTACTGGCAGCGTGTGTGTGTGTGTGTGTGTGTGTGTGTGTGTGTGTGTGTGTGTGTGTGTGTGTGTGTGTGTGTGTGTGTGTGTGTGTGTGTGTGTGTGTGTGTGTGTGTGTGTGTGTGTGTGGCTCTGTAAACTTCCTATTAGATCGTTCTCACTCTTTTTGCCTGCTCTTGGACCCTCCTCTCAGTTCATCAGGTTCATGTTATGTGCCTCTCTAAAGCTGACTTCTGCTTTCACCGTTAAATGTGCTTCGATCACAGCAGTTTTCATTATTAAAATGTGTTCAAATATTTATAAGGGCTTTACTATCTTCTTTTTGGAAGTGCTATTGATAAAACACCACTTCAAACATCTATGATAGTGAGTTCATTGACACGTCTGATAAAGTGTTGTTTGTTTCATTTCCATGTTAGACTATATGGTTTCTAAGATTCCACAGTAAAGACATAATCATCTTTAAAGCACCTGTCGTTTCCATCAAGAAGAGAAAAACAGTGGATTGGCTGGAAGGGTCCACACACACACACACACACACACACACACATTTGCACACTCAGGGTCCAGGCCTGCACAACTGAACTGACGACAGCAGGCAGGACTTCAAAAGGTGAGACATCCCATAACTCACATCAGTCTCCTGGCAATCCTTGATTTTTCCAACAAATCATACTTTAAGAATGTTGAGGGTAAACAACTCCAGCTGAATGACAAGTTCCTCAGAACCGTGGCTCTTCCCCTGTAGACCTGGATCTCCCGGGTGTGTGTCATCTCATTGCTCCGCATAGAACATGATTTTCCGTTGCAGATGGGACTCTGTTTTGCTTAACCTGACACAAATCTCACGTTTAATTTGGTGTTACCTGGTATTTCGTGCTCAGTGTAACACATGCTGTTGCCTGTTTTGATGTACAATGATAATGCATTAAAAAAAAAGCAAATATCCCCAAAAGTTGGAAGGTTGGTGTGTCAATTCAGCGAAATGTGACAAAGTGTGATGGAAACAGGATTACAGAATAGAGCAGGTGACTTGAAATGAAAGCCAGCCCTCCTGCTGTGTGTTTTCCCGTCCTGCAGTCCCTGCTAGGCGGAGTCCATCAGTGCTACTGGGAGCAACTGGCCAGTCTCCCAGGAGGATTTAAGATGTGGCTCGTTCCAGTCCGCAGGCTCTCACTTCCTCAGCTTCTATAGCAGAGTGTTTTTGGTTGGTTGGCTTTCGGCCGTGTTGTCTCTAGTTTTAGGATTTGCACCGTTCACCACATAAAGCACTCATCCACTCACTGACAGACTGGTAACACTAAATAACACACCTCATAACCGTACTATGATTTATGGGTTATTGTATGTTTGGCTAATAAACTAGGAACACATTTCAGATTAAATGTTTGTCTCTGCCGACTTTGTCATGGCAGCTAGCGGGGTCTCGACAGTTTCCGACATCCCATTATTCAAAAATCCAAATAGTCTGAAAAAGGCCCAATTGTCCAGCAGCCCATTATTCCAAAAAACAAATGCCCATTACTGTGAAGGCCCATTGCTCCAGTGTGTGTGTGTGTGTGGAATACATGTGTATGTAACATTATTTAATATTGATTTTTGTTTGAAGATTATCTTCAGTTTCCAGCATAATTTATGAGGATGATAAATAACTTAGTTATTAGCAAATATTATGAACGTGCTGCACCTTAAATCTCTCGACTTTTTTTTTTTTTTTTTTTTTAGTTTCTATGCGTGCGCCCGGCCCTGCATTCTCATTCCCTTTTGCTTTCCCGTCTTTAATTTACGAGGTAATTTTCATCAATACAAGAACACAGGTGCAAACAGTTATGCAGTTATACTTAGCAAGTGGAAAGGGATTTGACGATGAGGGGAAAGTCTGGCAAATGCAATGCAAGTTTAGGGACAGGACAAAAGTTAGTCTTGAACAGGTAACGTGATCCGCACCTCCACGTATAATGTATGTAAGTAATGACATTCCTTGCCTTGAAAAGAACAGAAATATTGGAGCCCCATTCACACTGTTTCGGCATGCGGGGAAATCCCAAGTGTGTCTGAAACTGCCATCTACAGTTACGGTTGCTAAGCTTATGGTCAGACAGTGGGGTTCGAGGGATGGGTTTATTGTGTGGTCAATTACTATTATTATGTACTATATTGGATTTATTTTAATGGAACAAATATAATAATCGTAGCCAAAATAATCCAGAGCAGTCAACCGCAGCTCCGCATGAAAACCCTGCAGTCTGACTGTGGCATGCATGAAAGTGCAATTTCACGGATGTTTGTCTTGTTTCCAAAGGGTTTGTGGGTTTGAAAAATCTGTGCAAAAAAAAAAGTAGATCAGTGCCTGAAGCCGTACATTTTAAATAATCGTCATTTTACGTCTATAGCATACTTTTAGTTCCGCGTTCGCAGCATCTCCCGAAGTAGAAATCTCTGATGCCCACCCAGGAACGATCAGGATAGAATGTCCTGCCTCCAGCAGATTTACTGATTTCCCTAAAAAGACAGATTTACAACACTTCCCAACTGAACCTTAAACGGGTCTATGAATGTCATCCGGATGAGCCGGTCGGCCCCGGCCTGTGTGGTAGAAATAAAATGCAGGATCATGTTCCTCCAACGCTGGGACAGCACAGTCTGTTACACCAACCAAGAGAAAATACATTTCAATGTGTTTTGAAATATCTGAGCTTATTTTCCTCTCGCCAACAGGCACGTCCAAGATGGGATAAATCACCAGACCTTTATTTTCCTTTTTAATTCAGAGTGTCATTCAGCTGCCGTTTTGCCAGAATCTGTAACAATATATAAAAGACAAATTTCTTCCTCGTTTTTTTTTTAAAAACCTCACTAAAGATTAAGATTATCAGGATTTTTGATAGATAAATGCATTGGAACTGATGCCATGACAAGAAAAGGCTTTTTATTTTTTTTTGCTCACAGTAAATCACGGATCTCCTTTTTCTAAAAGTTGAAGTGTTCTCCTGGAGGCTTACGCCGTCTCTTCAGAGGATGTGAAATCATCAAAACCCTGCAGGAGACCAGTTTGCAACCCGGGCAGAGATTCCTGATGCTAAAAAGGCTGAGGAATGAAGCCAATAAATTAAGGTATCGACGCGAGAGCAGAATTCTTCACATACTGTTTTCTGGAGAAATTTTGAGAAGTTCATAGTAACTCTTACCGGCTCGCCAAGTCAGCAGCCGGTGCACTTTTGCTCTGATTTACTTCCAGAATCAATTTCTTTTTTATTCTTTTTTTTTTAAAGCTGTCTCTCAGCAATCAACACACCAGAGAAACATTGTGTTTCTCTAGTATATATATATATATATCTTTTTTTTTTATTGTCATATCCATAAATGCCATGGCAGCACACAGCGTCTCTTCTGACTGAGATATTTGTTAGACTCGAGTTAGGTGCACTTTCTGTTCTTCTGGCCAGCAGGCCACCCACATAAAGCATTCCTCTCGTCATGACAGTGCCTAGCGGGGTTCCCCGAACTGTTTTCACTGGGCAGGGTACCGCGGTTCTTGCTGCTTCAGGTGGTTGAGAGGAGACTGGCAGGAAAGATGAGATTGACGGGAAAGATTGGACAGATAAAGAGCGGATGGCAGCTCTTTGAACCCACAGAGTAATATCGGTATGCGCCTCAGTCCGCCACAGTGATCCAAAAGGGCTCGGAGGTTTTTTTTCCCTATATTCAGACACCCGTATCTGCACAAACGCTGGCTTTTTTTTTAATGAGCTTATGACTTTGTGTTTGAGCGAGGGCTTGTTAAAAGGTTCGTGAACAGTTTGTTTTCGAGCCAGTCTCCACCTCCTGCACAAGTTTACAACATGTGAGAAAGGCAGTTTGGGAGTGAGAGCAGAAGGGGGGATGTGAGTCTGTGAAAATGGATCACCCATGTGTACTTGGCTAACAACTTTTTAATCACAGTCCATTTGACACTGCCAAAAGGCAAAATACATGCCTTGACATCAGTGATTGAGGTGAGGCCAAACGTGAAATATGGTTCGAGAGAGTAATATAATGGGCTTTCTGGACAGAAGGTAGAATTCCTGTGTATCACAACTTGGGGTCTTGTGTTTGTAGCCTTGGCCATCGTTTTTGGTTAACTTTGCACTCAGCGAATTTCTGAGATCATGGAGTCCACCGACGCTGCAGCGACGTGGTCCAAAAGAACAGGAAATATGAGAGGTCAAGGCAAATGCTGTTGGTCAAAGGTGAACCAGGAGACAGGTCTGGAAACTGTGATGGATGTTTACAACATTTCGGGGTCGGGTTGCAATTTGATTGCTCGCCTTTGTTTTGTCTTCCAAATAAATGTGGCTCATCTGGGTTTATTCCCGTCACATCAGAGTCGTCTCGTTGCCTCGTTCAGCAATTCACTTGATATTGATAGTTTACAGAAGGATAGCTTCAACTAGGAAAGTAAGACCTACGTTTTATTAAAGCACAGCTATCCTTACTTTCTAAAAATCTTGAAAACTTCTGACACCCAAGGGCAAAGGCGTCAATCAATAAAGTTGTGTCGAGCGGACATATTTAATACCAACACTTATTGTACAACAACAAAGCAAACAAGCAGCTCATGGTAGATCCAGTCCTTTCGTTATTACCTTTCACAATAAAAGCTCTCCCCAGAGGGAACTCAAATACACACACATAATACTGGTAAACAACTAACCCGGTGGCCTTCAAGTAACACGAAAGCTCTCTGTAAAGCCAGTGTTTGGTTTGTCCACTCTGGGCTACGGTAGAAACATGGCGGTGAAGAGGATTGGCTCCCCATGTAGATGTGAAGGGCTCATTCTTAGCTACGAAACTTTACAGGAACAGAGTTGTTCCTTCATTTCATCGTTGGTTCACTTTTCTACTGCAGGTGTAAATTCTTTATCTTTTAACGGCTGAATCAATGTGGCATCCTGGGTATATCCTTCAAACACATATTGATCTGGTTCTGTTTGCTTCTATCTGAAATGGTTTTTAGTTTTTCCAAAACAAATTAGATCATATTTATGCACATAGCTTCATTAGTGACAGTGTGGGCTCCATGTTAGCTCTGGTAGCTTGAGGAAGTAGCAGCAGAGGGGGCGGGGCTTACAGCGAAGAGTCAATTGTCCAAGAGAGGAGATCATGATGTATAGTGGAACATCAATTTGATTATAAATGTAGTTATTGAGATATTGGAGTTAGTTTCTGGCTCCAAATGACGTCAAAATCTCATAATCTCAAGTATAAATATGCTGTATATACTCATACAGTCTCTGGTTATGGTAAACAACCAGCTTTGTTGGGTAGATCTGTTGTGTTCAATATGTAGAAAGATCCAGTAGAGCCAGCTGACTCATTAAAGCCCTGTTCCAAAAGCATGTTGTTCTGCTCCAGTGGTCATGAGGTGACTTCAAAGCAATAGGCAGCCAGGAAATAGGCACAGGAAATTGTTTAACCCCTCTCTGTCCTGTGTTTGTCTTGCTCTCCGCTGCAGCAGAAAGGGAAAGTAATAATAAAAAGCTCCGGGCTGTTTTCTCCTATTTTTCCAGCCACAAAAGAAAATTGAGTTTGTTCCATGAATGGTTGAGAAAAGAGAGTACATCCATTCTGAGTTACTCCTAGAGTGTTTTTATTAGAGTTTTAAGTGTGTTTTGGTTAGCCTCGCGAAGGCCCCGCGGCATGAGACGGTTGTGGTAAACGCCACCGGTGCAAAATACGGTAGTCGGCGTATTCACGACTCCTCAGACGGACCGTAGCGGTGCACGAAGATCGATGTGAGTTCAGCTTGGTCGGACATTGAGAGAAATAAGTCCACATATTTCCAAACTTGCAGCGAGGTTTCAAACACACTTTCCTTTTTATACACCTCCTTACACACTAGAAAGACCTTCCCACCGCCGTTTGCAATTAATATGCTAAGTGGTGCGAAGCCTCACAATGTCACTTTTCATTTACATCTCCACCACTGTTTATATCTTTCACCTGCGTGTCAGCCTCAGCGCTGGGTAAACACCCCTGTCTGACAGCTGCTGCACACTCTCTCTCTCTCTCTCTCTCTCCCTCCCCTCATGACTCCGTGGCACTCGGCCTACTGTTTACCAGCTGGTGCCACGGGCCAGGCGTTCCACAGGGAAGACATAGGTGACCACCTCAGAGCATCCATCGCTCACACATGCACATATTAAACAAAAAACACACACACACAAAAAAAGACATCACATATAAGCAGGCGCACGGCGAGGGGAAGCTCTCGTCGGAGGGGGAAGGCGGGCGCAGGTGACCACCTCGGGGCTTCCATCGCTTCACACACATGTTGTATAAATACACACAGACAGGCGCTGCTTGTGTAGCGGAGGGTCACAGATGACCACCCCAGAGCACCCATCACTTCACACACACACACACACACACACAGACTTGGCTTTTCCAAGCAAAGGGTTTTTCCCCTTTCCAGTGAAACACACACCTCAGTGGCCAAATGCCCTTTTGACGTACGCAGTGCCAGCTGGGAAAACATAGCTAGCTGCATGTGTCACTACCAGCCATGGGCAGCAGGAAAGAAGCCCTAAAGAGGAGGAGGAGGAAGAGGAGGAGGAGGAGGTGGGGGTCAGAGGGTTGCTTCTCTCTCGGTGAATACAGGTGTTGGTACGGTCAAAACGCGGAGGATGGACAACCTTCTTTAAGAGTGAAATTTGGTGTTGATCCAGACTCGTGAATCCCGCGGAGCCTTGGCTGGGGATGTCACATATAAAACCAACCTCACGCCACAGGCATCACCTCTATCTGGGAGTGCCTGGGCGGCTGCTGTTGGTGTTGTTGCGACTAAGTTAATAATGTGCCTGGTACAGATGAATTGAAAGATTGCAACATGTGTGGCTGCATCCTCTGCAAGATGAACAGGGGTTTGTACTGCTGGCTTTTTTAGGCAAATTCATTTTATTTCATTTACACTGTTTTTGTCATTGGTAGGTAATGCTGAAAGTTTGAAAAAAAATCCTTTTTTAATCATGTTGCACAACCTGAAATGTGTGCGTGTGTTTTTTTTAAAGGCCTTAACACCTATTTTTAATGTGTGCGATGGCGTCTGTTGTTTTTATAACCTTGTAAATGACGTCAAGGCTTTATTTAGGCGTCAAGACAGTTGCAGACAGGGATTATGCAAAAGGTGGGGGAGGTTAGACCGAGAGCTACGAGACTTGCTGGGGTAGAGTGGGTGCACAGTGAATGAGTAATGCTCTTCTCCCTCAGCATAGACTGTCAAGGTGCCCTTGAACATCCACGTGCAACGTTAAACCGGATGACCTGATGAATCATTGTTACAGCGAACGCACTTTTCTTTTAATCTCAGAGAACATCAAACTTATCGACCAAGTATGTTTGAGTTTGTCCTTTTTTTTCCTCAGCAGGTGTTCTTATGGATTCTTGATCCGATCATTCAGTTAAAAGCATCTCGTTGTTACACATGTTGACATTTGTGTCATTTTCACTAATCAATGACAGATCTGAGCTTAAAGTGGAGACGGAATAGGAAAAAAAACTAAACAACCAACTAATAATAATATTAAGACATCTATCCATCAGTCATTCTGAAACTTTTAGCGACAAGGGTGGTGTGTGTAGAAATGCAAAGGATTCTGATTGATTTTGACTTTCTCTCTGCGGCAGAAACGATTCTGAGCTTCGTGGATGACATCCTGTCTGGGGCCAGGTCTCCCTGTGTCATGTTAGGGGACATCCCCAACCTGCTGTCCTCCTCCATCAGCATGATCATCCGCTGCCTGGAGCCCGACAGCACATACATGTAAGTCCCGTTTCTTTCTCCCTGATCAACAAACAAACTTGTATGTGTTTAGCATTTAGAAACAGTGTTCTATTTCTATACAAAATCACTGTAAATGTTTGAGTATTGTGTTCTTTAAATTTAAATTGAATATACTCAAAAATAAATCCACATGCATACTGAAAATAACAGTTGCTTTTCGAGTGTGCCGCTGCTAAGAAATAGTTATCCCACAATGCATCGCACAGAGGAAATGGAGGAGCTGCTCACAGCTGGCAAACATTGGAGTAATTGCGAATGTGGTGAGACAGCTCCAGCAATACCGTCGAGAACAAACAAGAGATCATCTTTGGAAAATATTTGCTTGTCTCTTTGCGTCATTCAAAGTCACAGTTTGATTGACGTCCCATGTTGCACTAATTTCCTGTCAGAGTAAAACGGAAAAGTGTGCTGATGTTCTCTGTGCACATAATGAGGCAGGCAGATGTGTGGCTTATCCAACGGTATTTATTGAGCATTGTGGTGTCCATGTATACACCATGTTAACATGTGTAAAGTAGGCCTATATCAAATGGTAAACACATCAAAATGACCTTTTTCGGGTATATATATTTCAAGAATTGTGTCTTAAACGTGTACAAAATTAAAATTATAAAAATAACTATTTCACTTAATCAGCTCTCCTTCTGTTGTAACTTGGTATCCAACCCACTTAGCGGTTTTGCAGCGTTGCTAAATGGAATCATCGCGCTGCTCAAACAATACGAAGTCGCTACGAGGGGCTTGCATAGGCTAACTAAATTCCAAACACTTACACATATCTTTTCAGTCACATTAAACCAACAGATTCTGCATGAAGCGACCCATTAATATATAAAGATTTGATGCCTTCTTAATAAACACTGTAGCTAGCGTAGCTAAGTTAGCACAAAGTTAGCAGTGGAAATGATGTACTGTAGCTAGCCTAGCTAAGTTAGCAGTGTAAATGCTGTACTGTAGCTAGCCTAGCTAAGTTAGCAGTGGAAATGCTGAACTGTAGCTAGCCTAGCTAAGTTAGCAGTTGAAATGCTGTACTGTAGCTAGCCTAGCTAAGTTAGCAGTGTAAATGCTGTACTGTAGCTAGCCTAGCTTTTCCATCAACTGTGCCTTTTTGACCAGGTCAAAAACAGGCCAAGTCAGAAGTTCATGACCACAATATATTTCCCACATGTATTCATAGTGCAGAGAGAGAGTTTATTTCTGTACTAACCACTAAATAAGTGTGCTGGGTGTGACACGTTTAAGATAATTCAGGGTTATTTCAGAGCCATCGGTATTAAAATAGGGTTTCATCTAGTCAAGTAGAATCAGGACTTTGAATTTGGGTCATTTTAAGTTTTGAATAATTGATATCTAAAATATAAATTGTAGTCACCACGAAGATATAAAAAATAAAAATAATAAGAACATTTGACTCCATGTTACAGTAAAATAGTTCTTTATTCTGTCTGTGTTTGCCTGGATTAGGAAGTTAAACAATGTGATGCAGTAACCAAGATGTTGAGGGCGCGTACACACACACACACACACCAGATGCTCTCATACACATGCTGACACTTATCTCACAGACAGCCTGCCAGGAGGGAAGCCGCACACTTTGTACAGAGGAAAAGAAGCAGATTAAGGTGGAGAGGAAGAAATGGAGAAGCAGTGGCAAAAAGTTTGGGGTGGAGAAACAAAAAAGGGGGGGGGGGGAGGGGTGAGTGAGAAAAAAAGAAGAAAAAAAAGATCAAGAGGGAAAACAATTTGGATGTATGTGGGCTGAGAGAGCAGCGACACATGCCCTTTTAATCCCAGCATCAGCGGGGGCTCCTGTCTGGCAGCCCATTCGTCTCTCCGAGCCGAGGCGTCGCCTCTCCCTTCGGGGCGCTGCACACGCTCTATACCTTCTACACAGGCAGAGCACCTTACAAGGCTCCAGATTGGGGGGGAATGTATTGTGCAAGTAGATGTACGCACACGCCGTTATGTAAGCATGACACAGAAAACATACTCAGCAGCTGCATGGAAACAGTTGAGACAAAAGGTTTATAGTCTCTTGCGTGACATCAAGTCTCTCTTTTCATTGAAGTGTGCATCTGTGAATTTTAGATTTTGTTTTTAATCTGTTTCCACAATTGAGTAAAATCTTTATGATGTGTTATATCCTTCTTCTTGTTTTAATCTTTGGTGCTGCAGGTGGATGCAGTTTGTGGTTTGCTCACTAGGTGGAGATATTCCTTCAGTGTAGTGACAGGTTATTCGCCCTGTGAAGACGTGCTTGTTGTGCCAGACTGGCACATAGATCATGCAATTCCAAACCTTTTTTCCATTTAACTGAATTGCACAAAACAATGACGTGACGTTGCTGCAGCGGATTCATTAAACTCCAATTGCCGGGATGTGACGAAAGATGTTTTTTTGCCATAATCATCACTTCCCCCGTGTGTTTATGTGTCCAGGTTCCGGCTGTGGGCAGTAGACAACACAGGGCGCCGTTCCAGTCCGAGTGAGGTCACCATCAAAACGCCGTGTCCAACCGTGGATGACGTCAAAGCACAAGGTGAGGAGAGAAGAGTGAAGCGGGGTGAATCACTCTCGGCAGCAATCACAGGTGGATTAAAGGGGATATAGTTAGTCAGACGTGAAACTGGGGAGGTGATGTTTCTATTTGTTTTCATGAACCAAATATAGGATTATTAAGCATTAACTCAAAAGAAAGACATTTGTTCTTTCTGTTTCAAGACCTCACAAAACAGATGTTAAAGATCTGTTCATAGACGGAAGTCCCACAGAGAGTTGGGACCGTTTATGGACACTGCAAACTACAATTCCATGAGGATATTGACCATGAAAATAATGTTAATCCATTCAGTCAAAAATTCAAGTAAAATCTTTTCTGTAACAGTGATTCATAGCTAAGATGTTATTGCAGATCCTGCTGCTGATTTGAGTTGACCATTGCAAAGAAAAAAAATGTTATACTACCAGCTTTCATTGTTGATTTGAATGCCTGGAAGTACATGAATGGCGTGGAATACAATCCATCCACTCTGTTTTGAATATGTTTTATTGGCATTATTAAATGGGACAGGTGGATAAGTTCCTTACCTGGATGAAAAAAAACAATCTCACATTTGAAGACAATCTTCAACATCTTTGGTTTTAGATGGTTGTACTAAAGATTTATTCTTTTTGAAATGTTAATAATATGATATGCATGAAGAATGACATCTGTCATGTTAATCGAAATTTACAAACCGGGGTTGCGGTAGAAAAAGAAAAAGGAGACAGCATCACATTTCCACTACTGGAGACAATCTCAATTTTCCCTATTGTTCAAAAGAAATTCTGGTGTGGTGGAGTATTTAAAGTTCTCCCTCAGCAGGACATCAAATCCAAAGCAACTATTTTAATAATCAAATAAAGCTAGTGGGGGTAAGGTATCTTGGAAAAAATGATGTAATATTTGTTGAAAATTCACTTTAAATCCCGAAAGCAATCAATAAATCAGATGCACTGATTGAATGAAATAAAAAGATCAGGACTGTTATAAGCCGGTCCAACCATTCCATCCCCACTCTGCCTGTGCACTTAGTCCCCCACCAAGCTGCTAGCGTGACAGCTGTGAGTACTAACAACAGCCATATCGGTTGTTTTAACCCATAAGGATTGTTTTGGGGGAGTGGCTTCGGGTGGCTGTCAGTGTTGCGACATCCTCGCTAGATTTTGCAATTTTTGGAGAGCTGCTCGCTACTTTCATTGGATAAGGACTTGGCAACACTCGACTGGGTTTACTGGTTGGATTATTTTACAAATGTAGCATTCTCTTGCTGGTTTCTCTGATGCCTTCCCATCATCGAAGAAATCTTCCAATTACGTCCAGTTCCAGCTTGTCAAGCTGGGACTATGCAACAACTTCTGGTTCTGAAAAGTGAAGCCCATACTGGCGTGTCGTAAACTTTCATTCTGTCTGCTGGCCATCAGGGGGCGACTCCTCTTGTTGCTAAAAGAAGTCTGATGGTATAGATGTGCATAACAATATTACCCTACTTCTAATTCTTACCCGTCGCTGCTCCAAATATGGTCACTTCCTTTGACTGGTTGCAACATTTCTGAACTCGAGGTTTCAAAGCCGTATTCCACAAACCAATGGGTGACGTCACCATGACTACACCCACTTCTTATATACAGTATATGGCTGTGATGGTTAAACTGAATATCTCAGTCTGTATCTGTATCAGCATTTTTGTTTGACCTGTGATCGTGTTTGTCCTTCCAGAAATAGCCGATAAGATCTACAACCTGTTTAACGGTTACACCAGTGGGAAGGAGCAGCAGACGGCCTACAACACTCTGATGGACCTGGGCGCTCCCACGCTGCACCGCGTGCTCTACCACTACAACCACCGCTACGAGAGCTTCGGAGAATTCACCTGGAGGTGTGAGGACGAGCTGGGACCCAGGTAGGACCGTCACAACGTCAGATTTTCACTACGCGGCAAAAAAAATAGAAATAGAACTGAAACTATAGAGAATTGGAAAAAAGTTTCTTTCGGCCCCTTTTATTTGAGATTTGTCTGCCTAAAACAAAGCAAAATGCTCTGAGCTCTGAAAGCAAGGCAGAGAAAAAAGGATGTCTAATTTTTAGTCGAAATAGATTGGATATCGTATAAGCAGTCTTGCTTCTGGAATTTTTTTTTTTTTTTTTGTGAGATTGTCAAATGCTTGGAATTCCCTTTGCATTTGTTTTGATATGTTAACTCCAATGCATTCCTTTCAGTAAATCGATCATCCACTTTCAGGCCAGTTTATCAGAGAGTCCCAACAATATGACTGGGCCTGAGTCCTTCGCTCTGCCCTGAGTCAGACTTTTACAGAATACCAAAGGACTGAGCCATTTTAACAATGTGTTGACTGCAATCAGTCTCTCAAATTGCAGTGTGTGCGTGTGCCTACTCCATTTATGAGTTGCCCTCCCACCAAGAAAGTGCAATCTGTCGTACTGAACTTCGAACAATAACAGTACTGCCTGGCTGAACGTTTCTGAGAGTCTGGCTCGGTTCGGCGTGAACACCACTTTATGGTGCAATTTAAGCACACGGTCCTTTTCAGAAATGAAGTAGTCACCAGCAATTTTAAATATTATAGGTGGGAAAACCCAGACACTGGTTTAGCTGTTTAAACACACGGCAGATTTGGTGCTGGTTGTGTGAAACTTTCAACGTCCTAACGGCAATCCGTAGACCTCACAATCCCAAATACTTGTAGAAGACGGGCTGTGACTCAGCAAGTTAGAGCGGGTGGTTCACTCATTGGAAGATCGCTGGGTCGATCTCTGGCTCCTCCAGTCCACATGTCAAGATGGCAAGATAATGAGGCCCAATTTGCTCCTCAAGTGTGCCATTCGGTATCTAGATGGGCAGGTTGGCAGCCTGATCAGTGGATGAATGTGTGTGTGAGAAGGCTGGCATGTAGTGTCGAGTGCTATGAGTGGTCAAAAAGCATATCAATGTACCCTTCCTACATGTGCGCTGATGAAATTACAACTTGTATCACTAAAGCTGCCTGAGTCTAAGTCTAAAAGTTAGGAATTCTGAAAAAGACTTAAATCATGAATGAATTTGTAGTATTTATAGTATTTTATTTTGAGCCAATCCCACACACATACACCGTCCTGCTGGAAGGACTCGTCGTGCACCGAATGTGTCGTCTCTTCTGAATGATATCCATAGTGAAGCTGGTGTGATTTTTGAATACTTGCATTCTCTCTACTGGCCATCAGGGGGTGACTCCTATGGTTGCAAAAAGAAGTCTGATTGTATAGAAGTCAGTGAGAAAATGATCCTTTTCTCTCTGGATTTATTACCTCAGTAAACATTGTTTATGTTCTCAATCTCTACTTTCAAGTCTTCTTCAATCCAGCAGGATGTTCATTTAAGAAATTATGGGTCAATGAGTCAAATAGACCATAAAGCACAGTTTGCTTTAGGGCGGGGCTACCTTGGGATTGACAGCTCACTACTACAGGTGTTTTCGTCTTGCAAACCACAAACCAATGGGTGACGTTAGTTAAGTACGTCTTAAAATAAGTCAACACTGAGTTTCACATGGGACATGAACAACGAACTACTGGGTGAAAGTCCAACATCCTTCCTACCTGGACGTTAGAGAGGTCCCCAGTTAACTATGCAAATAAAATAGGCCGCAATAAGCTGCTTGCAAATGCAACCAATACAGCCATTTTTGTTCTGATATAGTCGGCCTGTTCTTTTCTTTTCCACATAATTCCCACTTCTGTTCTGAAGTTAAACGGTACTTTTATAATAAATCTTACAACCTAAACACTCACAAAAGTAATCATCAGTATATAGCCAAAGCATTTCCTGCGGCCATTTTTCAATGAAAATTGTTAGACTTACAAACACATCGTACGGTGGCTCACAGACGAATCTCCATGGTATCAGCCCATCCAGAGCCTGGCTGTGTTGGATTCTTGTTTTGATTCTTAAAGGTGGGCAGATGTTCTGCTCCCAGCTTCCAACGTGTCTTTGATTGCAGGCGCTTGTTTGTGTGAATTACAGTTGCGAGGGGAATTCATTTAAAGTGACTGGGGAGCCGAGTGAGCTTAACCTCTGTGAAATCACCAGGGCCATTTATTAACCCGCAACCAGGGAGGGCCCAAAACATACCCCCAAAACTACGGATAAGTATCCATAATGTTTTATAAACAAAGCCATGTGTCCGACGTAAAATCCACTTACAAAAGCAACCGTCTGTGGTACATGCTTTCACTTTGGCAGGTGAAACTGATTAACCAAGGCTCCCTTAATTCTCTGTTTCCCTCTCTGTCTGTGGGTTCTCCTTGCCTAAATGAAAGGTTGTTTTTAATGGGGACCATGCTGGAAAGAGTTGATGTAATTGAGGGAGTTGCTTCTGAAGTGTTCCATTAAAATACAGTGAACGGGAGTGGTGATTAATGTTAATAAAGGCACCTTGGAGCTGGAAAAGCAGAAGAGAGAAGTGCATTCAAGGTGAGGCCTGGCAACGGGAGGGAGGGAGGGAGGGGGAGGAAGTGTAAAATGTTTTGTTTCGCCAAGTCATCAAATGGACCGTAGACGTTTTTCTATGCATCTGGTTTGGGTGTGAGGGATGACTCTGAATCTGAAGTGGAGCTGGACGCTGTCTATTGTTAGCGAGCAGGGAGGCCGGCAGGCAGAGAGGTTAATAGCCTCACAGCTCCGGTGCTGTGCGTCTAAGTGTGCTGACAGCTTCCCCACAGCGTCAAACTGTTTGTTTCTCTGACGTTATTCGACCCGCTGGGGGGGAGGGGAAAAATGCAGCAGATAAACTGTTGCCAAGATAAAAATATGAACATGGTCATTGTTTTGGTTTGCTTAAACTGATATCAGTATCATTTTTAGCAAACCAAAATAATGGTAATGGAGTGTTTCTGACTTTTCAAGCATCCAGTATTGATGTTGGCCTGGTTCTGCAATACCACTTAGATCATTTTGATCATTGTCATTCAGTTGAAAAAAGGCTGACTCTAATCGTGGGGTCTTGTCTAGACTCTCTCTTTGTGTTTGTGTCTTGGCATAAATAAACATTATGGTCATGTAAGGATAAAGATTATGTCCTTAAACATTTTTCTCAGCTAATTGTTTGTTGGTCTAAAGTATTACAGCGTCAGCAGGCTGGTAAACATTGGGGATGTGCAGAGATACAGCTGTTTATTATATACCCAAGCACCCCAGCATCGTGCTGACACCATGTTGTTCTGTCGCCATGTTTGTGTTGCTCTTCTTAGTCTTCTTCTTTCATTGTCTTGTCTTATTATAACAGAAAAGATCTCAGAAACCAAAACGCCTAAAGCCAGTTAACAGGTTACAAAACGCATTAGAGTGATCTATGGGGGAAGTTATGCACACACATTTTTTAGACATTATGATCAGCAATGATTCAGATTTAATGATAGCATAATCATATTATAATAATGATCAGCAAAACTAAAGTTAAACACTGAATATCACAGATTTGGAGGTGCTGATTATCTTGACTCTAGTCCTTGCTGAAGGTCACTGTCTGAAGGCAACGGAACCACATCGTCTGCAAAGAGACGAAAGTTCTCACGAGTCCTCGTGCACGGGATAAACAAAACAAGGATCGGCTTGTATAAAAAAAGTCTCCACTGCTGAAAGTCAGAAACTCCATGAGGAAACCTTTAATAACCACGACAGTAAATATCTGCCCAGAGACTGGACGTTGGCTGTTCTCCATAACGAGCCGTTTGTTTGTGGTTTGCTCCTAAATCACAATTTCTTTGGCCACTTGAGAATGAATATACCTCTCCAACCCAAACAATCTGTCGTACCGCCGACAGTAAACAACAGAGCAGACGGACTCCACTCATGCACACACACACACACACACACACACACACACACACACACACACACACACACACACACTATAGATGTTCGGACACAACAGTTTCATCTTCCCAAATCAGCTCAATGTTTTTTGAAGGGAATTCCTCATTTTCCCTGTCGCAAACAATGAGTACTGAATCAGATTTTTTAATTAGCTAGTCAAAACACAGATAACGAGAGCTCTCCTAAGGCTCTGACTCAATGTAAACTCCCATCAGCAAAATCTGGAGACAAATGAATGAACAAATGCGTCTTTATCTTTCTTGTGGCGGCAGATATTGGGATCGGCTGTTTTTAGAAACGTATCGAATCTCACTGACGAGACGCTCTGGCATCCTGCGGAGGACATTTCTGTTGCCTTTTTCATGCAACATCGCATGACGTTTTAACTCGAACCATAAACTCACCAAAAAGGCTGTCTCTCTCTCCAAGGCTTGACACTTCTTCCCCCGCAGGCCAGACCTTGTCATCGCCAGGGGAGTACCTATCATTTTCAGGCACGCCGCCTGGCTGTTGACTTCTAAACGGGAGATGTGTTGGCCGGGGCCCGGGCCCCCTTCAGTCCTGACAGTGTCCTCGGTTAGATTCCGTGCCCTTTGATGAACGCTTTTTTTTTTTCTCTCTCGGTTTTCTCTCGGTCTGTTTTTGCACGACCGTCTCTCTAATCAGAGGAGCACTTGCGATAATACGTTTTGTTATGGTTGGAATTTCTCTCAAGAAATCATAATCATAATCACAGCACATTGTTTACTTTGCTCTTTAACTGTGTGTATTTTTGTCCTCTCAACTATTTAAAAAAAAGGTAAAAGCAGAATTGACTTTTTAAACTGATCGTCCAGCAGTGTTTTCTTTTTCCTCCTGAGATACATACGCCAACATAAATACCCAATAGAAAAAATAGCAATATCAGTATGCATTGTTATGAATTTACCTAATTCAATTAATTATCATTATTCCTCTAGGAGAAATCCAAGGTGCCACTTTGTCTGTTTCCAGTCAAATCCAATGTGGTATTGGAGTACTTTTTTTGTAATAAGTAATCAAACTTTAAGCTTTTCAACATTTCAACATTTTACCGACATGTCAGATGTTCATGTCTCCTCAGAATGACGTTAATATACCACCACTATAGTAATAAATCACTTTGCAAACAGCAAGTGTTCTAAAATAAACCTTTTGTCATGTTATAAATGGCCTCATTTAAATAGAGCTTTTCTCCAAAGCGCTTTACAACAATGACTGACATTCACCCATTCATGCACACATTCACACACCGACGGTGGAGTCAACCACGCAGGGCGACAGCCAGCTTGTCAGGAGCAATTAGGGTGAGGTGTCTTGCTCAGGGACACCAGGCACTCAGCTCAACCCGCTCTACCTCCTGAGCTAACCCGCCCCCCCCCCCCCCCCAGTTATGTGTTATGAATGATTTTTATGACTTAAAGGATGTTGACGAAAGGAGGGGAAGTTTGTTGTAAAAACTCAATGAATTGGATGTAAGAAAAGAATAATATGGCAGTGCAGCTGGCTGGAAGATGCAGACAGTCTGATCTGTTCAGTTTTATATCACAGCATGTACTTTGTCTTTCTCACAGCTGGACAGTTGCATTGCATGTTTAAATGTTTCAACGTCGATCCTCAGTGTCTCGGCCTCAGCTAGTGCAGAAAGCTGCTGGGTCCCATATCTCCCACAGTACTTGCCTCCCTTCAGCGGTTGCTTCTTAAATTCGGGAATGGATTTAATATTTTTGGCCGAGTCATATCTCTGAGCTTTTGACTCGGAGTCGTGACCTGAGATCCCCAAGCTTGTCCTCATGTTTAAGGTGGTGACTATGCGTGGCCAGGCTTTTGCCATCAGGGACTCTTGGTTTACCGGCACATTGACATTTTTAAGTTCATATTCATTGATTTGTAACTTTAGTTTTCCTTTCCACTATATCTCTGACTCTCATCATTGGTTTTTTTTTATAATTTTAAACATTTTATCAGAAAGTTTTGTTGATGCAGGATTTGTAGTTTCTTTTTCCCTTTCTTAACAGTTTATAATTGTTTATATCACTTATGTAACTACAGATTGTATGGTTACTTAGTTATTTGTTTTATTCTCATGCATTTTGTGCATCACTTTGTAATCTTGTTTGTTTAACTGCTATACAGTAAAAGTTGTATTATTATTATAACATCATCAGCCACTAACTTGACTTCTCGACTCACTTTACTCCTCCAATAACAAGCTCATTACAGTTTATAACAGATCATTGACAGCAGCCATGGGGGAGTTGGACAGTGTTCAACATTTCTGACATGTCAGAAATCTGAAGCTGATTGTCTGACGGGTGATTAAGCGGTGATTAATCTGGCATCACGGGCTAAAATGGTGTTCTCTGTGATCTGTGCAATGCAATAATGTTCCAAACTTCCTGGACTGGAAAACATTTTTGCCAGGGAACATAATCCAGGAGGCAAGTCAAATTGACCAAAACATATTAGGCAAAAACATCATTAAATACAGGGTTGCCCATAAAGTTGGAATAACTTGCAAATGTCTTGTCTTTAAACAAACGACTGTTGTGAATTAATTTCACCTTGGTAATTGTGTCACATTATGTAATCATCGCACCTGGTCCGAATTGATTACTGATGCATTTACACAGGAATAAACAGAGGATTGTGTCTGAAAACAAAATATTCCAACTTTATGGGCATTGTTACACAGCCAATCCAGATGACAGGACAGTAAAATCACAGGCCTACTCAGGTTGGGGGGGTCGTGTTCTATTGAGACTCTCTGGACTTGAAAAAGTTTATCTTTTGAATTGGCAAATATGTGTAATTAATAGTACAATTCAAAGAGAACAAAAATTGATTTTTCTTTCGCCGTCGACGCCGGCCTGTTCGGGACACCAGAATGGGGCGGGACTTAGCCTCTGTATTGCTGCTATGTACTCTGATCACATGATGTGTTCCTATGCACCCTCCCATGCTAATATGTGCCATCAAGCATGAGCGCGCGACCATGCACGTGTGTCCACATGCCTGCTTGCATATGCACAGTCGAAACAAACAAAAGCGTGTTGTATCCCGGAGACCACGCTTCGCCGCCTGTACACACACAAGGATTTATGGTAACCGTTGCTATTTGGAACCTGTGAACCGTTCCAGTGCTTTACTTGAAAGAATTAAAGCATAACAAACCACATGTATTTATTTTTTTATTTAAAGCAAATAAATATCCAGATTTCCTCAAACCGCTGAAATCTGTGGCCAAATATTGGGAACCATAAAGAGGTTTCAGAAGAATGATATGAATGAGTGTATGGCAGCACCAGCACCAACACAAGCGTTCTTGCCTCCAGACAGGCTGACCGACAAGACTGACATCATTAGCATTGTTATTTCGCTCGCCGCAGTTTCCAGAGCAGCAGCCCCATAACAGGAGATGCCATCCCGCTGGGCGCCCATGTGTACATTTAACATTCAGAGAACGCTCTCATTCCAAAAACAATTCAATAATATGTGCAAAGTGCTGTGTTAGCCAAGGCATCTGCAAAGAGGATGTTACTTCTCATGCATCTCTATATGTGAAACGGTTTGGAAAATGTGAGAGGAACGCCAAAAGTAACAGAGAAAAAAAAATGTTTGAGTCCAAGTGTTGTGCCTGTTTGAGAGGAATCGTAGCTTATTGTGGCATCAAGAATACGTTCATTTTCCAGAAATAACATACCAGGAAATATGGTGATGTGCTATATGTATGGAGAACAGTCAATTGGGAGTCAATATAAGGAAAGGGAGATGAAATAATGTGAAAGCCACAGGCCACATATTGTTACAGACTGTTGGTCCGTGCCAACTTTTTGAGTTGAAAACACCAGCTTATCAACAAAATAAAACAAGACTTGTGGGTCATCATTTGAATGGATGTTTGACAAGAAGGGTATTTGTTTGCCACAGAGACCGGAGCACACAAGTTACAGATAAAAAACAACACATTTTCTTACTTACTGCCGATGGTTGGTTTTATCCAGGATCGAGCTTTGGATCTAGAGACCGGACCATGTGCCACTTATTAAGCTAGAAAAGATCTCTGCCAGACAAACTTTTTTCACCACAACATTCCCGAAAAACAAAAAAATGTAAGCCGCACCAAAATCAAAATGTTGCCCCTCTACTCTGATACTATCATCTGTAGTTGGTCGTTGTTAATGGCATAATAACAAAACCATCCAAACTTTGAGGAATTTGAATTTCTTTTTTCTTTTTTTTTGCTAGCACGCTAATAAACTAATATTTAAGGGATGTATCGAATTGGTTTTCAAGATTATATCTGAATTTAGTGCTGTTTCTAATCGTTTTATATGCAGTTTTTGCAAAGCAGTAATCAGTAACAGCTACATACACTTTTTGAGATATAAGTACAAGTACCTCATCAGTGTAGTATGTAACTTGGTTACTTTCCATTACTTTTGCTTTACCTCAATACCAAATATGCTTATAAGGAGTTTAGGTTTATTGATTCCCCAGGTATTCCTTCCTTTAATATGCACCGTAATAGCAGTAATTATGCGCATTTACCTAAAATGTTCTTTAAGTACATGCTATTCACACTTCTATTAAACTGTCGTAAATGTATTCCGGTCTGGGGCTGACCTGTAAATGTTTCTATTAATTTGATGTTGAGTCTTTGGAAAGCGACAGTATTGGTGAGGTTGTTTCCTTTTTCAGCTTTGAAGACAAAATATTGTCCATATTTCCAGCCGAATAAAGCAGTCTTTGACGTCGAGGCCATGAACTGGAAAACATTACCAGACCAGAGCTCTCATTATGAATCGTGACATGTGGTGTGCTGCACAATAAAAACACTTGACTTACTAAATATGATTACACAAAATGTAATCGTGCTAATAATCCCCATTTATTTCAAAAACATAACAGAGAGGTGTGAGAGTGGTTGGATTGTTACTTGCTGTTAAATAGAAGTGTTAAATATAAGTTTTAATTAAAGCTTCTGAGTTCATTTTTTAGTGCTGTGAGCACCAAAAACAAAATTCCATTCACCTCTAGTGTATCGAGGTGGAGGCCGTGATCTCAGATATCTCAAAACCTTGAAGAATGAAAATCCAAATGATCTCCTTGGATGGATGCTAGCAGGGGTTAAGTGTGTGTGTGATTGCATCGGTAAAGTAGTAAAGTGCATTGTCCCTGCTGTCTACATTAATGTCTCTGTTTAGAGTCTTCCAGGGCCTTTATGTAAGAAAACAATGTCACCTCTGGGTCCATTTAGTTGCTCTGCAGGAGATGTTCAAATTTCCCTTCTTTGGAGCACTTTCAGGACTGAGACCTTCGCTTAATCCTTCACATTGGATACAACAGTTGAGAAAACAATCTGGCCACATGATCCGTTTAGCAGCTTTTTCTGGGGCTTGTGGTCGTATAACATGATCTTCTGCTGATGAAGGTCAAGAATGAACCGTGAACCGCAACGTGTTTCCTTTTTTTTTTTTTTTTTTTCGTAATTTGGTTTGGCTCACCTTTTTTTTAAAAAGCTATAACGTCGTCTTGGCGGATTTGCGTAATCTAATATGTCGTTCGTCGACACGAACGTATGTGTCGCTGACATCACCGTCATTTATCTTCACCGCCATCGAAACTTCATCCGCTCCATCATGTTCCCTGCCATCATCTCCCATCTTTGTTTTCTTCATTTTCACCTCTCCACCGACATTTGCATGACAATCATCACCATCATCATCATCATCAGATCTACCAGGTGAGTGCCACACGGATGATTGGTGGAAAAACTGTACGTTAGTGAATTCACTGTGTGTGGTTTGCTTTCACCGGCACATTTTGCACTCCGAAGTGATTTAAAGTGATGCACGCGGGAGGGAAACCAAACAGCTGCAGGCGGCTGTGAAGTAATCCAGCCCAAAAGTGGTCCGCGTGTGAAAAAAAAAGGGAAATCTAGAGAATCAGAGCGACGGATAGGTGAAAAACACTTTGCTCTTTGTTCATCAGCGGGGGCCTTTAATTTCCCCTAACTGGTAGTGAACGTGTAGCTGGGGTGCTCTGATGTGTCATCAGTTCATCAGCGTAATGTGCGGAGGCTCTGGTGACTCGAATTGCGTCCAGCAGACTTGTGGTTTGGCAGGACGGCGACGCCGTGCTGTAGGAGTGCTGCTTTGGCTGAAGGATGAGGAGAAAGTGTGTGTGGAATGAATGAAATCTCCTCCCGCTGCCATTTTCTGCCTCCAGGCAAACACTTGACAGGATTTCACTCCGACGGCCAAGCGGGTCGCATCGGGCTTAATGATTATTTATTGCACTCGCCGTCCCTGTGAGATGTATTTATGTGTACTCTCTGCATCGTGTTACTAATGGAGATGATATTACAGCTGGCCTGGGTTTGGCTGAAGGACAAGTTTGAGCGTTTCTCCTCCGACCTCACGGTGTTGCAGCCGTCCATAGCCTGTTTTCCTCCACAGGACCGGCACGCCGCTGCCATTCACTCTCTTCGTCGGTTCACTTTTTCCACTGTTTTACTTCCATCGTTCCTACACAGACCTTCGGCAGCCACTGTGTGCTTTGGTTCAACGCTGGAATGTGTCAGTAACAGGTCACCTTACCCTGCGAGCTCCTTCAGGGAAGCAGTGGTGGATGGGTAGGTTTAAGGTTCTGTCATACGCTGATGTCATTCTTTAGACAACAGCCAAGCCACGGTGTGATTTATGGACTGTGGACGTGTGTCCAAAGCGTAGAAATTGAACAGCGTTCCCGTTCAAATAAACGTAGCCGGATGGTGGTGGCCATTTTTATGGCTAGCGTTGCGATTGTCGTCGCGACACTTTGCAGCCCCACTGTCACCATAACAACAATCACCATTTTCTGTTGTACTAGTCAAGTTACCAGTTGAATTTGACTCTATTTCTGTGATCTGAAGGCTGATGTGATCACCACTGAGATTCCACCTTCCTGAGGTTGCCTGGCAACAGGTGTTTCCCACAGTTCGTTGCATTTCAATGACTTTCGGAACCTTTGATAACCTGATTGACCCGTGTAAATTCATGGTGGCAGTACACTTGTGCACCACAATAAAAGTTGTGCGGGGTGTGGCAATGATTTTCCTATTTATATGGATGACTTCCTATATGATAAAGTAGGAGGGGTGGTGCAGTGGCAGTCGGGTGGTGATGTGCAATTTAATGACGTTTCTGGTGAAGGTCATCTTAGACTTTCGATGCTTTTAGCGAACGGGGGTCGATACAACAAATAGCCCATGAGGAGGAGGTCAGAGAGGCGGAGGGGGCTACAGCATGGAGGTTTTATTGGCTGTGCTGTGGTATGATTGGATTTTACTGGTCACTAAGCTGCCAGTATAATCCAAGCGTAACTTTGGTAACCTGCCTGAACTGAATCTTTATTTGCACCTGTGTTTGAAGCCATTTTTTTTCTTTGCCAGAGGCACAACATATTATAATCTCTGATATCACAAGAAAACACAAAAAGCACAATCTGAATTTCTCTCTGCTGTTTTCCAACAGGAAGGCCGGCCTCATCCTCTCCCAGTTAGAGGAACTTTCCCCGTGGTGTAAGGGTCTTCTTCAGGAACAGAAGATTGGCCTCCGCAGGATGTCCCTCAAGTTCCTGTCCTGCCGTTACACCGACACCAAGGCCTTCGGGCTGAACTGGTCGAACATGGGCCAGGACGTGCACAAGGCCTGCGACGAGCAGACGCTCGCCGTTATGTACAACGACTACGGCGAGCCCAAGGAGCTGTAAGGCGATCCAAGGTGTCGGTTTTGGATGTGTACAGTGAGATGAGAGATTTGTTAGACCCAACAAAGAAACAAATTAAAATGCAGGTTTCACATTTGTTTCCATGAGCTAAACACATCTATATCATTATAAGCAAACCCTAAACACCACTCGAAAAGCCATGTGCTCTATTTAGCTTCACCACATTATTGGTCAATGTATACAGAAGTGGAATCGGAGCTTCCAGGTAGAAGATGATCTCTGGAGTCTGAAAATCATCAAATAAACTGGAGCTGTTTCATTGATCCATAGCTCTTTGTTTGAGTTCTGCTGAAGTCCATTCCTCTCTTGCAATAATCAGCCAACATTAATGCAAACTTGGCACATTGAACAGATGCTTCACGCTCAAAGTCTACCTTCTTTTTGTATCATGATCATCAAAATCGTATAGATTGAAGCCATGAACGCTGAAGTAAAGCGTTACTTTAATTGGCAGTACGATCCCCGGTTCCTCCTGTCCATATGTTGAAGTGTCCTTGGGCAAGACACAGAATCTCAAACTGATCCAGATGGTTGGCACCTTACATGGGAGCCCGTCACCACTGGTGTGTGTGTGTGTGTGTGTGTGTGTGTGTGTGTGTGTGTGTGTGTGTGTGTGTGTGTGTGTGTGTGTGTGTGTGTGTGTGTGTGTGTGTGTGTGTGTGTGTGTGTGTGTGTGTGTGTGAATGAGAGGCAAATTGTATAACAGATAAAAGTGCTATATAAATGCAGTGAAGCAGCTGCAGACACAGGATAAAAATGTTCACTTAAACACCGCAAACCTGTTTTTGCTCTGTAAAAATGATGTGTTTGAATTTTAATATTTTTAGTTGGTGTTGAGTGTGAAATATTGCAAGGCAGGAATGGATGGAGCTAAAGAGCAGCGGACAAATAAAACAACTCAACTTCTATTGTTTAACATTTTGGTTCTGTATTCAGTCACAACATTAAATGCAAACTTTAAGGGAACTAAACACAAAACCACGCATTTTTTTATTATTTCTTTGTTGGTCTCAACAATCTTCATTTTTAAACTTTGATATACAATGACATTTTAATAGTCTTATCAAGCTGGAATTTCAATTAGCTTCTCCGAATTCAATCAGATCTGGCATATAAAGGGTGGCACAGTAGCTCTAAAACATGATGAGATATAAAATAAATGGACAAAATATGTCAATGATTGTGGCTTTTTATGCATCCGATATCCATCCTACATCCTCGATGCAGCATGTTGCTACTTTTAACTTCTAGACCTTAAGTCAAGGTCCTCGTAAAGTTCCCATGAAAAATGAACCCAGGGTCTCGTAAAGATTTCTAATTCTTCAGTTTCACTGGTACATCCCAACCACCTGTTCGTATTTTACAGCTTCTGATGCTTCGTCGTACGCAATTTTTATGAATAACTGCAAAGCATCCAGCAGGTGAAGACCCCGCCGGCTGAAAGCATTGTGTGTCTAAGCTGTGATCTTGGTCTTGGCTGCTGTATTGTGTGGAGTTGCTTACACTGTTTTTAACCATCGGTTGTCTTTTGCAAGATTTCGAATGAAGTCGGCCTCACAAGCTGCTGCTTACAAACCTGGTTTCTTCATTCAAACACATTGAAAAAGGTAACGCAGTGGGAAAATGGCACTTAGTCACCATGTTTCTTTGGGAGGGATGAGCAGCATGTAGAGATTTTAATAGACAGAAGAAAGAGAGGAATAGTTATTTAGTAGTAGAGACATTAAATAAAACCCTTGTACATAGCATCATCATAATCTTTTATCCATATAACCTGCTGAATGTAGTATCGATAGTTTGCATTCATAAGTGAAGCTGTTTTGCTCAACAAAAAGGCGCCACAGAGAAAGCAGACGGATCATTTTTCTCTACATGTTCAATAAAAAACCTGCCAAAACATCTGACAGTTCTTGTTTTCACGTTGTCCAACCGATGAGCGCTGTTCAAAGCGATCGTTCTGTTCAGTTAACAGTGGGCTCAATTTGGTATTTCTCCAGCCTGGACCCCAATCAGCCGTGTTTTGGTGTCTGAGTGACTCACGGGGACGACGGTGGGAATTCTTTTCCCACCGGAATGGGAATTTTTTTCCTTTTTATGATCCAATCAAGTGTAAAAGCAACTTTAAACTGGCATCCCACACTCTTCGCCAATTTGCGTTGGCATTTTTTTATTTTTTTTGAAAGATTAATTAAGATAGAGTGAGCTTGGCCTTTTTTTGGAGTCGTTAGTTTTTAGTATTCAATCTCAGCATTTAGCAAATGGACTTCTGTGCTGGTCAGCCAAGAGATGAAATAGGAACACGTGGTCCTTATTTCTCAGCAGGTGTCTTTATAATATCATATTTTATCTGTCTGGACTGGCTACGTTTACTGGCTTTTAATAGGAATTTGCTTCTTCTGAAGTGGGGTTGGGCCAAAATATAAACAATTGGCCAAATCTGCCAATACAGGCAAAACGATTTTTTGATATCCGTCCAGTATGAATGAGAGCGCTGCAGACGGCTGCACTTTAATCTTTCGGGCACCATCATTGCACAGCTATTAAAAGTGTTTTGCTCACCGACAGGCTGAGATTGTTATTATACAAACATATTTCTTAACGTTTCATTTGATCCGGTCTGAGAATTCTCATTCTGAGAACCTCAAGTCGAAAATACACTGAATATTTAAAGATTAGATCAAGTGAAAGGTAAAGAAAAACAGTTTGTTTCTATTCTCACAATACGTCCACTATGTTGTGAGACTTATAACTCCTCTTCTCATAAAAATCAGGAACACTTGTCCAATAGGATAACTTTAACAGCCTATTTAGCAGCTTCCAGCTACGGCGTTCGACAAAATGATTTCCCCCAACGTCACTATGACACAAAAACATACAAAAATAGGATCCAGGTTGGAAAATATTGAAATGACCCTATATTTTTTTCTGTATATTCAACTTAATGTCTTGAGAAGAGATGATCTGACATTTCCACTCATGCTGTGTGTTTACTAAGTGTATATTTTAACTTTTTGTTTCACCTCTGTGTTATATATATATATATTTTCTTTGTATCATTGTGCAGTTGCCATATTGGAGATTGATGTCAAAGAAATTGAATAGAAGTTGTTGGTTCTTAACAAATCTCATATGTGAATACTTAATGAACACTTGTAGATTTTTGTATAGGCGGCAGAGTATTTCATAAATACATCACATTATGGCAACAGTCGGCGTTTTCTCCTGTACATAAATGTGACATTTTACAACATTGTTCGTGTGCTTCAGAAGATGCATATTGTATTGTAATATCTGCCATGTAGCTTAGAGCGGCGGTTTGGTGAATCCAGTGGTTTACAAGGTGACATGATGAACTAGTTAAGTGGAACCGAACGTATAATGAATAAGATGCAGACCGTTGAGGGAAATGTGAACCAACCATTTACTATCTGCATGAGAATATTCTGTCTTTAGTGTCTGTGGCGATCATAAACTTAACCTTTTTCACTTTGATCTTTGCTATTTCAAAGAACAATAAAACATATATATATTATGATGAGTGGATGTGTCTTCAGATGTTGGGAGAAATCTTTTCTAATTCGTTTGCACTTCTTCGTTTTTAAATCTTTAAATCTTAAAAAAAAAGAAATCCTCGATGGATATGCAGCTGAGACGAGTTGTTGCTGAAGCTGAAGTTCAGCTGGACTCTGGATCTTTACACTTCAACACAACTGCGATGTAATGACTTCAAGTCAAAGGTCCACTGGCAGACTTTTTCCGCTGCCTCTGTTCATTTCCATTTCTATATATATATATATATATATCTGTTGATTTTTATTGAATAGTAGTGATATTTGTTTAAACAAGGAGCCCAGAGTCCACAGAGGCGGCGCTGTTATAAGTGAACTGTCCAACAACAACACGAAGCTCAGCTTTTGTGGCAGCAACAATTATGATATTTCATCTCTGAGATCAAAACGTATCCAAAAAGCTTTTTTTGACATTTTATATCAAAACGCTACGGAGACATCACGGCCAACGGTAAAATAGCAAAGCGCTGAGATAAGAGAGTTCTCACCGGGATGTCGATGGATGTCGACGGGCCGTTTCCTCTCGGCAGCCGGTCTGGTCCGGGTTCTCACATCGGAGCAGGAGGACAAGATCATGTTCCAAATCTGAATAGTCGCCTTCTTGCCTGAGAAAAAAATATCAAAACTCTATTTTTAGAATTTTCTTGAGATATATTTGTTGAAATTCTTTTTTCAATCCTAAATAGCAATAAATCAAATCAGACAAAAACAAAATACCTGATTTGGCTGTCGCAGGACTGGAATGACGCCGACCTACCTGCCTGTCTGTCTGCGTACCTAGCTGCCTGTCTGTCACTCATTGTATTGTTGCCCATCAACGCTGGTACAGAAACAGACACTTTCAGTCCTTTGGTTGCAGACTTTGAAGTGGAACCGCATTCGGGAGGACACGTCATGTCAGATTGCTGTCGAAGTAGGAAGTGAAGTTGAACTTTCAGGTTGTTGTTTTTTTCTCTTTTTGTAATTTTATTTTCCCAAATTTTCCCAATATTTGTGTGGAGTCATTTGTGAGTCATGTGACCCTCTTCCTCTCTTTGTATTATCTCAGTTAGCATTGTAAACATGAGTTTATGGTCTCAATCTCTGGTTTCAAGTCTTCTTCAATCCAGCATGATGTTCATTTAGTAAAATATGGTCCATTTAGAGTCCAACAGACCAGAAAGCAGGGGATGCTTTAGGGGGCGGGGCTTACCTGCTGATTGACAGGTCCATTTAGAGTCCACCAGACCAGAAAGCAGGGGATGCTTTAGGGGGCG